>NC_045559.1:202447354-202754958 GCF_009819795.1 Aythya fuligula
TAATACAATTTAGCCTGCTACTTGAGCAGGTGTCCAGTCATTATCATCATAATAATGCTAATGCTAATAATAATAATAGTAAACCTAAACAAAGATAATTTTAACAGACACCTGAGCTTGGCACTTAAAAAAATAGTCATTTAAAATTGAAATATCTAGTTTACAGTCTGTCTGCTTTTACTTTGCCACATGTAAAACAGGGATTAAGCACTTACCTACTTCCCTGGAGAGTAAATATACTAAATTGTACTTTCATATATCGCAGTGACAAATTTTTGTAACTAATAAAGCAAACGAGAGAGCAACTTTCATGTCAAGATGCATAGGTTAAGTCCACCTCCTACCCAGCCTTTTTCTCTGGAAAATGTCAGATTCCCCCAACACAATATATATAACCCTTTTCCAGAAAACATGCAACCTGAAAGGGCTAGTAACATGCTAGAAATATGTCCCATGAGCTGTCAAGACAGCTAGAAGGGAGAACCTGGCTAAGTGCTGTTTAGTAGACGTTGTAATAAAAATACAGGTTTTAACCTTTTTACATTATTTGTTTCCAAAGATGACTTAGTTTTTTAGATATAAGCTGAGCATCAAAAGACCTCTATAAAGCAAAGAAAAAAAAAATCTTGAGGAACTGAAAATTCCAAAAAATTGTTATTTTTAAATGTGGGACTTCCTGTCGTATTTCCCAGTCTGTTTTGGGAAGAAAAGACTTTTACAGCCAGAAAATTAGTCTGCCCTCCTATACACCTTTCTTTCTCCTCCCCAAAGCACTTTTGAATTCTTTAACTAATACAGGAAAATGTTTCAGAGGCATTAAGTTCCTACAGATTTATTCAGATTTGTGGAAAGAAAAAAAAAAAAAAACAGTTGATGTCCCAGTGAGAAAATGAACTGTTACATGAACTCAGCACTCATCTGTCTCTTTGGCATCCCATGGTTAATCAGACACTTATACTCACTGGCCAGGCAGCATATGCCTGCTTCAAAAGTGGTGGCAACACATCCATTTTACAACATAGAAGTTAAATTAATAGTCACAAGTGGAAAGTAAGAGTACATATATTTGGTGAAATTATGAAGAGAGGAAAGTGTTAAGGATTTTTTGAGGCAGATGATTTAGGAAATATATCTCTACAAAATGCTTTTGTTGTTGTTGTTGTTTTGTTGTTGTTTTTGTTTTTTTTTTTTTTTTAGTTCCACATCCTGTAAGCAGTTTGTTTTCTGTTGTATTTTGCAATCTGCAGAATAGAATTCATACTGAAAGGCAATAGCTTGACATTAATGAATTAAAATGTTAAATATCTGATTAACTGATCCAAAATGTTTAATTTGGTTTGCCTCTTAACTGTCTTCTATGCAAGATTAACACAGAAGCTTCTCAATGACTTCCAGTGCTCCTCTTCAGGCAGTGTGACAGAAACCACTGGGATATTTTAGTTCTGTGTCACAGAAGCCTACCAGGCCCAGAACCATGAGAGTGGACCCAAACTAAGTTGCTTTGAGGCAGTAACATCATATGCAGCTTGAAGTCAGATACATTCTATGGTGGGTTAAAAACTGGCTGGACAGCTGGGCCCAGAGAGTGGTGGTGAATGGAGTGAAATCCAGCCCGTGACAGGTCACCAGTGGTGTTCCCCAGGGGTCAGTGTTGGGGCCCATCCTCTTTATTGATGATTTGGATGAGGGAATTAAGTGCACCCTCAGCAAGTTTGCAGATGACGCCAAAGTGGGGGGAAGTGTTGATTTGTTGGAGGGTAGAAAGACCCTCCAGAGGGACCTGGACAGGTTGGATCGATGGGCAGAGGCCAATGGGATGAGGTTCAACATGGCTAAGTGCTGGGTCCTGCACTTTGGCCACAACAACCTCATGCAATGCTACAGGCTTGGAGCAGATTGGCTGGACAGATGTGCAGAGGAAAAGGATCTGGGGGTGCTGATTGATGCATGCCTGAACATGAGCTGGCAGTGTGTCCAGGTGGTCAAGAAGGCCAACGGCATCCTGGCACTATCAGGAATAGTGCAGCCAGCAGGGCCAGGGAGGTGATCATCTCCCTGTACTCTGCTCTGGTGAGGCCACACCTCAAGTGCTGGGTTCAGCTTAGGGCCCCTCAGTACAAGAAGGACATCAAGGCCCTGGATCATGTCCAGAGAAGGGCTCTGAAGCTGATGAAGGGCCTGGAACACAAGTCCTGTGAGGAGTGGCTGAGGGAACTGGGGGGTGGGGAGGGGGTGTTGTTTGGAGGAGTCTCAGGGGATACCTCACTGCTCTCTACAACTATCTGAAAGGAAGGTGTGGGGGGCTGGCAGTTGGCCTCTTCTCACAGATAATTAGTGATAGGACTAGAGGGAATGGCCTCAAGTTGCACCAGGGGAGGTTCAGGTTGGAAATTATGAGACATTTGTTCTCAGAAAGAGTGGTCAGGCTTTGGAACGGGTTGCCCAGGGAGGTGGTGGAGTCACCGTCCCTGAAGGTGTTTAAGGAAAGGTTGGACATGGTGCTTAGGGACATGATTTAGTGGGTGACATTGGTGTTAGGGTTGGACCAGATGATCTTGGAGGTTTTTTCTAACCTTTATGGTTCTATAATTCTATTCTATTATGTGATTCTAAGTCACAGTGTCTCAATATGATACATTGCAAAGACAAAACTGGACTCAAAATAATGCTTTTTGTCAGTCCAGGAGTCCAACATACTCGTCTCCAAGTCAACCCTTTTCAAGCAGCAGCAGTGTCATGTCTTCCATATTTTTTTTTTATTTTTATTTTTTGTTACACAAAGCTGCATTTTTATCAAAAGAAACTTTAAACTCCAGCTGTAAACTCTCCTCTAGCCCTAATCAATAGTTTGAATTTACTTGGTTAACTGCAGCTGCAATCATATCCTGATTTCACTTTCACTGACGTAAAATGAAAGTGGCTGCATCAGAATCAATTGAGTTATATTGGCGTAAAGCACTTTTAGAAGATGTTGGAATTGGGCCCAAAAAGAGTTTTGCTGCTAACCTGGAAGCTGATGATAGATCAGGATTGCAGTCGAGGAATCCAGTCTCATAAGCTAATGCTTTAACACAGCAGAACTCTCTGGGCCTGTTTCCTTTATGGTAATTATGAAGTATATATCTAAGCATCTGCCTCCTGTGTAAAGAAGATAATTCCTTTCCAATTACACTGTTTAAAGTCCGCTTCTACTTCCTCGTCATAGAAACCTGTTTCACAGATTTTTTCTTAAGCCACCAACCGAAGGACACAAATGTTCATTTGTATCATTCAGCAAGTAACATTTGGGAAAGCAGAAACAGAGTGATAACATTTTGTACATGCTCAGGAAGTAAGAGGTGATATTACACTGTAAAGTTTTGGAAAGCTAAAAATGAGCAGTGTAAAGCACGAGAAAGCAGCTGTAACTGTCAGTTTAACATCAGTGACCATATTGTAGAATTTACTCTCAGGATAGATTAGCTCAGCAGTGATATTTAAAGGTTTAAAAAGAGAATATTCTTATTATGAAAGAATAGTTGTTAACTGCTTATTTTTCCCAACTGCTCACTGAGATGATGATCATCCATCGAAGGTGTTGAGAACAGAAGGCTTGGATAGGTGTCACTTCAAGGGTGGCAGGGCACGGGCTAGCCATCCAGGGAGGCCCATCTCACTACCCAGGCTCAGATGCAGATCAGAGGTGTCCAGGCAAGGCTCCTAAGCCCTGAAAATAAGGTTTTGATACCTAAACTTGGGCTGTACTAGCCACTGAGCAATGCCTAGGTGTTGCCTGGTCATACTGCATTAGGACCACATTAAGAGCAGTGCAGACCACTGAATGCCAGAGATAAAGACTGGAAGTGGTGGAAACAGCATCCACATGGAACCACGGGTGTGCTGCCATTCCAGAATGGGCTGAGGTTTGAGCTCAGCCAGGGGACATTTGCTGCCTGCAAGCTCATTCCCAGGCTCTGTTCTGGGCTGCTCCAATTAGCTTTCTCCAGGAGAAATCCTCACAAGGTGGTGCTGGATGCAGGCAGATGGACAGGCAGTGAAAACACAGCCCTGGCTCTGGCTGTGCCTGTACAGAAGAGGACTTTCTCCTCTCATCCTATTGATCGTTGAGTACTTTGCCATGACATGTTTCAGAGTTGGTAAAATGGAAAAAGAGGGGGTAAAAGTGAGCATTTTGCCCCATCTCTGCAGGTAAAGCACCTCCAAAAATGGGAAGATGTCCATTGTGACCTCTTCTCCAAGAAGTTGTGTTGTTGCCAATAACTGAAACCCATATGAGAGCAACTAATGCCTAGGATATACCTAGCTATGTGTTTGGTCTTTTAAAGGGATGCAAGTTATGCATTAATGCAGCTTTATTTAAAGATTATTTATCAAACTAATATGCTTTTTGTTTGTGTGTGTGTGTGTTTGTTTGTTTTTCTGAAGAACTAATACTATAATTTTAGCTAGCCCAGAACCGGTATAAAAGTAGACCTTTAGAGCTCATTTTTATGAACAACTGAAAAACTTTAAATGTACTAGGAATACATAAGCGTTATCTGGCAGGCATTGTCAGCCCTGGATAAACAGAATGTGTATTAAACATGCTTCAGACAGATGAGGAATTACATAAAGGAAGTATCCAGAACTGTAAAATGGAATTCTGCTGTTGTAAGCTAAATACTGTGCTCTTATATACAGCATACTCCTGTATATACATACTATGGTCAAGCAGGTTATTCAACATCTATTGACGTATTCCTTCTCTCCTGCTGTAGAAAACTAAATTAACTTCTCTAGGATTGTATGAGAAAGAATTAGAAGGAGGTCTGTAAGTGCAATATTTTACTTTTTTAACTCAGGGGCCAAAGCCTGTTGGCTGAAGCAGCTGCACCGTATTTCACAGGAGGCCCTTAAACAGACTCCAGATAATCACAGGCAGATATTCTCTTGTGCAGACCTATTCATCCTTCCTAAAAAGATAATAGTCACATGCAAAAAAAAAAAAAAAAAAAAAAGTAGATTTTTGGGAAGCTTTAAAATATTGCATTCCACACGGAGTCTATTATTATTTCTTCTCATCTGGCTTCAAGGTTTATATGCAGTTAAAACAACCTTTGTCCTTTGCAAGCAACCTCTTTTTGCCAGTAATTCACTCTGCTACTCTGACCTTATTTGCTGATGGCATAATTTGTCTTGCAACCCTACATAAATACACTACATCAATAACATTTTCTCAAGGCTATTTTCCCCTGAACCACACAGGAGTAAATTGGTTATTTTTCTTTTCAGCAGAGCAACAGACAACATTATAACTTTCCTAGTTCTAATGTAAAGCAGACATCCAGACAACGTTTGTTTTGTTTTTATTGCTATTTTTAAGATGAAGACAAGGTGGTAAACTAGAGGTAGAGCTCTTTTTTCTTAGTATTTTTTTCCCCAAAAATCTACAATTGAACATGACCTTTTCCTTTCTTAATCAGTTTGCACAGAGGAATAATTTCCAAAGCAGTGTGGGAAGGAACAATTAAAGCTAAATGTTAATTTTCAAAAATAAGACCCAGCTTGCCTTCTAGGTTTTGAATTGCACCCGGAATAAAATTCAGGCTCAGCCACCAGGGGAAAAGCATTGGAGATGAAGCACTGGAATGGCAAGCAGGTTGTAGAAAGATATCTTGTCAGTTCAGACTGGTCTTTCTAAATAACTCTCTAAATGGCAGTGTATTAAGGTAGCCTTCAAAGTTGCCATCATTTTCTTTATTGTGGATTTCAGACTCTTATGAAAAGACCAGATTCTGTACTCCATATGGGCAAGAAAAGAAGGCATTTGCACCTGTGTTAGTTAAAAGTAAAGGTTTTAAACATCTCTGTTTAGTAAAGAGTCACCAGCCTTGGTGTCTTCCTATACTGTTGAGGTCTGTGCAACAGATATACCTGCAAATCAGATATGCCACATCACAGCTGCCACATCACTGTTTTTGTTTAATAAATCCTGAGATTTGGCTGAGTTCCCTCCCTATGTGAGCAGTGAGCATAGGGCACCAGGACCTGAGCTGCTCAGATCATGCACCCTGCATGCTGAGAACACATGCGGATCTACTGAGCTCTCAGTTTGATGCCTGCTTCCATGTGTGCAGCATCTGTACGATCAAGTCTTGCCTGGGACCTACTGCCTGGAGCTGAGAGACCTCGACCTCCAGGTAATCATGACTTCTTAAGCTAAGCATATACAAGCTGTAAGCAATTGAGATGCTGGAGTCTTTCATAAAAGTTCAAAGGATGTTTTTGTTCACAGTGGGAGGCACTCTTCCAAAGGAAAGCTGAAAGTGCCAACTAATTTTCTCTGTAACATGTAACTATCAATAAACACCATTCATAGATTTTGCTGGGCTTAAGGGAACACTCTGATTTTATGAAAAGTTCAAACCATTGGAGCAGCACGCACTAATCCCTGCCTAAAGTTCAATAATCTGAGATGAAGTAAAGCATGTGGCGTCTTATGAAACAAACATCCAGTCCTGGCTTTACAGTATTTAATGATTAAAAATTCACCACAAAAGTTAGTAATTCCACTGACTAATACCCTTCATTGTTCACTTTGCCTTGTTATTTGCTGAATTTAAGTCATCTTGGTTTTCCAATATTAGTTTTATTCTGTTTTGGTATTCTACATTGAAAAATTTCCTATTGAATTTCTATGATCCTCATAGATATTAGAGGCACCAAGTCACCTTTTGTTCTTCCCCTTGGTGACTTGAAAAGATGGACTGCCTTATGTCTCCCATCACTGTCCATCTCTTTAGTTATTCCCTCTGCTCCCCTCCCAATCCTTTCCAGGTTTTTAGCTTCTCTCTTAAAACACTAATACCAGAAATGGGCAAATTATTCCAGGAATGGTTTTGTTATTGTCAAAAGCAGAGTTATTATAATCTCACAACTCCTACTCACTATTCCATGCTTCTATCCATTATTCCTCTTGACTGCAATGTCACCTGGGATCTCATTATTAGTTGATTATCCACAACGGCCCTAAGTCTTACTCAGAGTCACTATATCCCAGGTTAACAAACCCATACCATTAGTGTAGTTTACATTCTCTATTCTTATATGAATATGGCCTGATATGAATATGGCCTTTGGCCATATTGAAATAGATATTGTTTTACTGAAACCAAAGTTGCTATAACATTTCTCATTAACCAGTCTCCTTCCCCTCATGTCACCAGTGGATATTCTTAGTGATAAAATCTTTTCCTCAGTCACTCTTTAAGAATCCAAATACCACAGAGCAAGAAAATTCTCTGATGAACCCAGGGGAAATGCAAGTAGTCAGATATGATTCCGTATTAGTAACAATATACTCACAGTTATAGTTTAAGTAGTTTTTAATGTAATGTGCATACTCCAAGTTGTGGAGTTTGCTTTTATTTATTTATTTGTTTGTTTGTTTTTTTTTATAGAACTGTTTTCAGAGCTTTCTGTATTTATGAAACAGAAAGTCTCATGATACCAGGTCAAAAGTCTTCTAGAAGCCCAAATACATTACATTAACAATTTCTCTATCAGTGAAACGCATCAAAAACTACATTTAGTTAAGATGACAAAATCCATTTTCTATAACATGCTGATTAGCATCATTGGCTCTAACTTGTTCATTATCTCAGTTCTGTATATGTCATCCTATTCCTTTGTATAGTTTCATTGCAATATAGTTGTTTTTGTTTTGTTTTGTTTTGTTTTGTTTTGTTACATTTTCTGTTTTGGAATCACAAAAGGAAAGAGCTGTAATTAGACAAAATGATATTTTGTTTCTTTTATGCTTGAAATTTAAACTAATGTATTGAATATATAAAATGGCTGATTTTTTTTAAATAAATCTTAGAATAGTTCTAACTATACCTAACAAAGATATTCTACAAATCCTATGAGAAAAAGTAATAAAAATATTTTGCTTATTCATTGTTTTGTCTTGGAAACAAACAAACAAAAAAAGCATAAAAACTCATTGCATCAATTAAATATGAAGATGACTCCTAAAAAAAAAAAAATAGAGAGAGAGAGAGAGAACTGGAAAGAAAAGGCAACAAAATAAACTACATAAATTTTGTAATATTTTCATATGAGATGTTTCTATCTAAGGAAAATGTTTGTACCTACAAAAACAGATTTTCTGCAAGAAAACAGTGATTAAAGTAAATTACTTTCAGAATCCTAAATACCTAGGTATTTCATCCATATTCATACCCCATTAACTGAATCTAATTATTGCTAATGTTAAAGGAATCCCAAACAGAGACAAAAAATACTTATTAGTGAGTTCATGATATTTTTAATAATTTTGATAATTATATGCAATTCCATCTTGAAAAAAAAATATCTTTAGATCATTTATTCACATTAACATCTTGACCCTTTATGACATAATAAATTCCCTGACTGAGCTTCCCTATTCCCTCCAAAAACAGATCTGTTGAGAAAACAGGAATTTCATTTGTTTCCACAAGGAAGAGGGTCTCTTGATTAAATATCCCTATTTTTGACACAAAAAATACATTTAGATTTCTGCCCTTTTTTTTCTAAACCAATCTTTCTCTTCAAAAGCAGTACAGTGGGGGTGGAATTAATTTCCCATAACTGTATGCATCTCCTCTATAGATGTCTCCATATGAGAATCTTGCCCTGACTTCCATTTATAGTCGATGGAGGTGCTTTTAGGGCACAATTCATCTGACTGAGTTCAGACGTCTATTTTAGGAGATGAATTGCACTTTAGCAGAGTCTGGTTTTCTCACTGATGGGAAAGAGAGTCTGGGTTTACTGGCTCAGATGCGTCTATTTCCACTGCACATATCTTATGTTAGGTGAGAAAAACTAGTATTTCTTCTTAATTTTCTCTAAGTCCATCTAGATAATGAACATATCTTTAGGAGTGAAGGTCAAAAGGATGTTCATTCTCCTTAAAATCCCTTTTATTTTGCCCAACTGTTGGAAGAGATATGTAAGAATCCCTTATTAAGGACCTTCCTTTATGATGGGAGATAAGCTGATTTACACGTATGAAGCAAGCAAAACTGTCTCCCTTAGTTAGTATATCCTAGAGAAGATTCAAAGACAATAATTAAAGTGTAAGGTTGTGGAAGGTTTCTAATAGTAGAAAATATTGCAGGTGGATTCAGTGACTGGAAGTTGAAAGCACAAAAATTCCAATTAGAAACACACACATCAGCATATTTAACATGGAATTGAATTTATTATTCTAACAATATTATGCCCAAATTGGATTTAAAAGCTATAATCCAGTATAATAAGAAGCAACTCTATGAAGACATTAATAGATTGATTTCTGTGGCATCTTTATGCAGATTATTATGGGTGACCATACAATGGTGTCTTTTTTTATGCAAAGTTCTATTCTTACAGAAGTTATTGACAGAACTCCCATAGTGTTCATTAGGATCAGAATTGCAAAGCTAATCTCTATTTTACTGAGTACTTAAATGTCTCATAATGTCTAGTTTCTTAGCTTTTGTGAGTTTTTCCAGGCTATGTACAGTTTGTAGATGGATTAAGTTTTATTTTTGAGCTAATTTTGTATGGTGATACCTGGAAAGAGTGCTAGAATGTGAATATGTATAAATTGCTAATAGTTGAAGGGAATAGGTGCTATTGAGCATTATGCATTGCTTACTACATTCAGTAAATTTACAGCATTACTTAAAATGGAGCAGACTGTGTACTTTCTGAGTAAATTTAAATTAATCTTTAATTTTCTGTCCTTTATTGTATGCACCAGTCACTGGAGTGCACACTCCTGAAACAGCCTAAAACTTACATAGACAACACTATAGATTTCTGTGACTTTTTGAATATCTATCATTTTAGATGAAGAGGGAATTAGGACACATTAGCATACAGCATAGCATGTGTTTGTTTCTGCCTGTCATGTTGATTGGTATTTGTCTTCAAGCCCACATGGAGATGGCTTCTCTTTTTGAGCAGAACACAAATGTTTTCTGTTATATTAAATATCATCAGGTGTCCAGAGCTGCGCTGAATAGTCAGTTTATATATGTCTGTAAAGAACAGGTTTGGGAAGAAAAGCAAAGGAAATTCTACTTTCCTTATCTAAGTGTTTTTGAAAAATTAAAAGTTTTTGTCTTCATTTTTCTTTCATTTTTTTTTCTTCTTTCAGCATATATATTTCAAATTCCACCATAAGGGAAATGTCAGGAGTTTGTGAATCAAGATAGAATAACAATAAGCTCCATCCGTTTCTAGTGAAGGCAGCTGGTTTATTTCCGTGTAGGCATGGAAAGTGGATTCTCTATTAATGTAGCATTCATAATATCATTCAAACAGACTTTTTCTAACTTCTTCATTATACCATAGATTGAAAGCCTTCCCTGCAGAAAGGGGAGGAGGGGTAGAGAAGAGAAAGAACCAAACCAAACCAAAAATGTTCTCTTTGCTTCAGTATAGTATTCATAATGCCATTTGAACAGATTTTTTCGAAGTCATGCATTGATAATACATGTTGCAAGCTTTCCTACTGATGAAAGAAAAAATGTATATATTTTTTTAGTTTGTTTTTCAAAGTATTGAGGGTGGGTGTCCTTGAAATGCAGGCTTAGTTCCTCTTTTTCTGTGTTTATGGATTATTGTTCCACATGGGAGCAATTTAAACAAGTCCTGATCAGACTGTAATCCTGAAAGAATTAAACCATGACTACTACCCTGACTCACAAAATAAAAATAAAATAATAAAAAAAAATCCTGAACTCAAAATAGCTAACTTGCTTTTCAATTGACTATATGTTTAACAGATTAATTGCTTTTTGTTCTGACATGGGAGAAGCGATGAAACAAAGCTATTGTTTTCATGTGCTGGGAGGACTGACAGGAGGCTCTCTTGTGGGTGATAACTGATGGGTAATATCATCAAAGGGGCTGAAAGGAGACTATAAGACAAATCAAAGCAGAAACATTTTTCTTATATATATATATATATAAAAAATCAAAAAAAACACACAGGTTTGAGGTCATTCTTACTTCTGTCACAACATCAGAGGGTGATGGGAGGGACAGTTGGAAAGGATATGTGAACCCGTCTTCAAGCTCAGAGGGGCAATGGCCAGCAGTAGACCAGGACTTTTTTCATCTTCATCATCCTACTTCACCCCAGGTTTAATGATGGGCACACGTTCAGGGTTACACTGCTTTTTTTTTTTTTTTTTTTTTAATTCTGGCTGATTAAACACTCATTTAAAAATAACATTTAAAACAATCCCCTATGTGTAATATTTACCAGAATATATTGAGTATCAACACACTTTCCTTATAAATTAATGGAAAAATGGGACTGAACTGCTGAATTTCTAGTTAATAGAAAGGATGGTAATGTCTGCTTCACCCAGTATCTTATTCATTTGGTTTATTAATCTCTGCATTATATTGGTGACTGAGAAAAATTTAGCTCTTATTCAGCAGTCCTTTAGAAATGCTTTTTTTTTTTTTTTTTTCCTGCAGCATAGTTGTTATGTAAATATTTTAAGTCAGTGTAATTTAACCAGCTAGAAAGTTTTGAGATGTATTGCACAGAATTTATTCCAATTTCATTTTAATTATTATGTAATAAGGAACTTAAAAATGACCTTTTAAATTTAAAGTGTTCTCTACCAAAACCAATAGCATTCTCATTCATATCCCACTCATTAGAGTGCTTTCCCTAAAATCTAAGATATAAAGTTAAGCTCTTCTGAAATATATCCTTGATTCAATATTACCTAATTATGAGAGAACTTGGATGTGGTTGAAACTGTAATGGAGTGCTAAAGAGCATAATGCAAAACACATTTCAGAGTTCATTTCAAGAGGAACTCCTTATAAAAACTTACATCTGTGGAAAGCTGCCTGTATTTCTTTGCCCTCTTCCCAGTCATTAATATGAGACAGTATAAACTTGAATCCAGTTTTACAATTTTGAAAATATTTTGAAAAGGAATAACTTAGCCAAATGAATCTCCAGTGGAGGTGGGTTTTGTGTGAATGCATGTATTTCATGTTATAACTGATGAAAATGTAATTTTATTACAATTTGTTGATCTGTGGGAATAATTTGCTGGATTTTTTTTTTTTTTTTGAAAATGGTTATTTTTTTGGTGCAGAGCTGGCCTTATAGTTGTTTCACCAGCAGCTCCAATTTTTTTGGTGCATGACTCAGGGAGAAATGGTAGTTGTGTGGTACAAGTCAACCGTGGAAAAATACAGTCTAAGAGCATTTTAAGAATCCCAGCTGAGGCAAAAGTGACTGTCATGGGGCCTGTGAAAGGTACCATGGTTATGTTTATTGGCACAATTAACACCTTACTTCTAACACAATTCAGTGATCCACAGGTACAACTTGTACTCCTTCAGTAATTTGCAAATCCCACAAGGCTATCATTCCATAGCCACGCTGCTCTGTTAAACAACTTTCCAAGTAATCAACTGCAGGAAACCTGAAAGATGTATTATGATGCTGTGTATTAATTTACCCAGTTCCTTAATAAGCTCTAAACAAACAAAGTTATCGAGCTAATTAGCATTCAGGGGAAAATGGTGTACTTTGGATCTCTGAACTTATGAGACTGGTTAAAATTCTTTCAGAGAAAGAAAAAGTGGTGCATCCAAACAACGGTGAATATATAAGCTAGGAGGTACAATCTAGAAACCAGAAAACTAATGTTAACTGTTTGACCTAGAATTCCTGCAATGGTCTTTAAAAAAGCTAAAAAGAGCTCAAATTTTCCAGCTGTTGGGAAAGTAGAGCCACAGAGAGATGCTTTGTAGGCATTTTTTAAACAGCTCTGCTTCCTGAAACTGATGGTCATCTTGAATTTAAACCAGCTTAGCAGTTTCTGAAAATTCCCTTGACCTCTGAGATGCACAGTGCACTGTTCAAATACCCTAAAAACAGCAGCCTCCAAATGCTCTTTTAGATCTTTACATGTACAGATACAAGGAATTGCAGGTGAGATGTAGATAGCTGGCTATATCAGAGGATCTAGAGCTTCTGATCCTCCTTTGCTATCTGAGTATAATAGTACTATTGTTTTCTCCTGTATCACCAAGATAAATATTTTGAAGGGTTTTGAGGTCCTGAAGTATTATAGTGATTGTGTAAACACCTAGAATAGATAGAAATATATATCAGTGTAAACAGTAAGCTTTTTCCTAAAGTAAAGTGTAATCAAAATAGCAGTTGATTGAGAAATAAAGAACAATTTATTACATCTGTATATTACTTGTCACTTTGTGTATCCCCATATAAACTAAGGCATTTAATTTTTCCCCTAAAATGCAAAAGTAAAATTTAAAAATACTATCATTATTTTCTGCATTAATATCCAAACATTTAAAGTGAAATATATATATATGTTTCTTTTTTTGTCAAGAAGATTATAGCGGTACTTGCTGAGCAAGGATGCACCACTGAAAGGAGGAGGTGGCCATTGGGAGAAATTAGTTTAGGAGGAGGAAGAGTGAAGGAAAGCTGGAGCTCCTTGGGTGAGTTACTCTCACTTAAGAGCTAATTGTCTTGTACTGAGTAGCAGTGTAATAGTATTAAGAAACTGTAAGTGTGGTGTAATCCTTCTTGGATTTCTCATATGGGATATTTGCTCTCTTAGTATTATCTGTGGGCAGAGAGCACTAGCTCCTCATCCTGTGCTCTTGGGGTCTCCTGGGTTCTCTGCACTCCTATTAAATCCTGCATGAAATGCAATTAAAAATCAAGCCTACTGGCACTAGACTTAACTTTACTACAAGGGGACACATACCCCTACAAGAAAAATGATCAAGGTGCTGAAAACTGAAAGGCATTGAAGATCATTTCTCTGGAGAACAGAGAGTCATCAATAACATATTCATCTATTTTCTGACTTAAGCACTGTCATGTCTCTAGGCACCCATTAGTTGCATTATGACATGGATCACATTCCTGCTAGGCTCTTATTTATTTGTGTTAATGCCGGCTTAAGATGCTCTGCTTGGTCAGACTTTCAAAACAGTCTTAGAAAGAGGGCTTAACAAGTTTTATCCTGACCCTGCACTGACAAGCTGCTCCCCTACTAATCTGCATTTGTGTGCATGTTTTGTGTTTCACTGAGCAATGTGTAATGGGAAATGATTCTCATAACAGGATTCCCAGATTTGCCTTGGAGGTTTCCCATTCAATCCCTGGTTGTACCTTGTTTAGCAATTGTCACACTGGTTCATCTGCCCTTCCTTTGCCTAATCCACCACTCTGCTTCTTCCTTGTGACTGACGCTTTCTGTCTGTCTGTGTCACAGGTTTCCACATAGATTCAAGAAGAGCATATCATATGTGTGGTTTTTTTTTATCACCACAAAAAATAATGTACAAATGTCTATGAAACTCTTTTCACTGGCCTCCCGTGTTTAAAAGTAAAAACTCCTGCACCAGAGCATTTTAGTTGTTACTTCCTATTAATGGGTGTTTTTGCCCTTCCCTCCCCTCCCCTCCCCTCCCCTCCCCTCCCCTCCCCTCCCCTCCCCTCCCCTCCCCTCCCCTCCCCTCCCCTCCCCTCCCCTCCCCTCCCCTCCCCTCCCCTCCCCTCCCCTCCCCTCCCCTCCCCTCCCTTCCTCTCCCCTCCCCTCCCTTCCTCTCCCCTCCCTTCCTCTCCCCTCCCCTCCCCTCCCCTTCCCTTCCCTTCCCTTCCCTTCCCTTCCCTTCCCTTCCCTTCCCTTCCCTTCCCTTCCCTTCCCTTCCCTTCCCTTCCCTTCCCTTCCCTTCCCTTCCCTTCCCTTCCCTTCCCTTCCCTTCCCTTCCCTTCCCTTCCCTTCCCTCTTTTTCTATTGTATGCAAATTACACAGTAATAAAGGATGCACATGTACTAAAATCCCCAGATAATATACTTTAAAGGGCTGCATTAAGAAGGTTATGTTATAGATTAAATATATTTGATATTTTAAAAGAAAAAAATAATTTTAGTACAATACAAATCATTACATTGATTCATGTAATGCCCCATTGAGAAGGGGCATTATGCATGCCCCTTCTCAAAAGTAACTAAATGAAGCAATACTCAATAAATACTTTCTACAACTTCCATTTCTTTCTGCCTTCCCAACACAAGAACTCTTTGAGGATATTTGCACTATTATCTGAAATCAACTAGATTCTGTTTCTTCCCGATTCCTAAAGGAAATCATATCCATTGGAACAACTTCTCAGATTATAACACATTTCCTGTGAAATAACCCAGGGGAGTCTTCCCTCGCGGTGTCCGAATAACACTACCTGACAAGCTCAACACATTCTTTGGTGTCTGTGCACCCTCACTTCTCACACCTAGCCAAGCAGCAGTGAAGCACAGAGCAATAAGAAATAGTCCCTTACATTTCAGATGTGCCACTGACAAAACTCCCCAACTATCAGCCTGAAAACAGAGGGGGAAAAGCATGCAAAAGACTTAATTCTTGCACTTTTTGCAAACATTTAAGCTCTTCCATGGAACAATAATTCCCCAAATTATACTTAAAGGCCTAGACTCTTCCTTACCCTGAAAATTTGATGCCCTTCAGAGCAATGTGAACTACTTAAGAAATATTGGTAACTGCAAAATTAGTCAACTCCACCTGCGTAACGTTTGTGCCATCTCCATCTAACAGTGAGGATGCCTGGTGATGAAATGGACATTAGTCATGCAGCAGGTAGAATTTAGAAATAAAGAATATATGGATTGAAAAAAATTTTTTGCTTTGAATGAGCCTGGGCATCAAAGAGATACATTCAGGCATATTCATGGTGGAAACTAGTTTCCTAGCAGGCTGCCATTGTGATCAAGTGCCATTACTTTCCTGGAGCTGGTTCTATGATCTAGGCTACTACTTACGGGACTGTATCCCTCCAGAAAATAAATAAATAAATGAATAAATGAATAAATAAATAAATAAATAAATAAATAAAAAGTATCATAGAATTTAAAAGGAGAGAGTTATACAGAGACTATTTTTACAGCAGTAATAGTAGATCAATCTAGGACTTCATTTAAGCATTTCAGAAACATACACACTGGCAGAGTCTAAATGGCACAGCACAATGTAGAGCTGGTAATAGACCAGATGCTACTACTCCTTACCCTTCAGCTATGCTTCTTTAAATTTTATTAGAACATAATAAGCTCAGCTAAAAATATGCTTTAATATGTCTGCATTAGTTAACAGCCTGGTAGGAATTCTAATTATTATTGAGTTTATCATGGAGTACTACAATATGCCCTTTCTTTAAATTTCTAAGGACCACTTAAGCTGCAGATTGTTAGTTGTATAAATATTTGTTGATATTTAAGATGCATAATTCATTTGTTTCCCTCAAAAAGCTGTGTAACCATTTTTGGAATACTGTTTGAATGCTGCTATTTTCATGAAAGCTATGCTGCTTAGCTGGTTAGGGCTGCTGTGATTCCAGTGGGTACATGAAGAGTTGGGAATCAGTTTGAAAGATAGCTCTGATACAGTTTTTGAATTTATTCTGGGATATTCACTTAATTATTGACTTCTTTTAGAAAAAAAAAATGTTGTAAAATATATAACATGGGATTTATAATTGACTAAATTATGTAAATATATCAGTTGCAATGGTTGCTTAACCAGGTTCTTTTTGCCCATAAGACACAGTGGTACTCTTAATGTTTCACTTTTCTCTAGGCAGGTGCTGCAGGAATCTGAGCTACTGTTGCTCAGGATTAGATCAGGAACATAAAAATCATCCCAACTGCATCTGGCTCACAAGTCAGGCACTCTTTTTGTCTTGTGCTGTTCAGCAGGTTCCACAGACAAAATGTGGGCAACAGGTATTTTTACATTAGAAATAATATTGCAATTAAAAGTCATAAACAGATTAACATAGCTGCAAAACACTCCGTGATTTTTCTTGTGGAGTTCTCCCTGTTTTTCCAGACTGTATTTATTATTCTTTACTTAGTGTATTAATTCAATATACTCTGAAAAGGGTTATTTAATTATTTTTCTAATCTTACACTCTGTTTAATAGTGCTACTACCTTATTTGTCATAATTTCTTAATCTTTACTTGCTGAGTTGCAATCTTTGGTTTGCACAGAGCTATTGTACCCACACTAGCATCACCTAGCTTTCTTGTGTGATCCCTCTAGTGTGAGAGAAAGGTAGGTTACCTTTCTCTCTTATACCTGGAAATATATGAGATCAAATCTGTAGAAAGAGAAAGAAAACAAACAAACAAACACACAAAATAAAAAACACACACAAAAACAAACAAACAAACAAACAAACAAACAAAAAAAAAAAAAAAAAAACAGGATTTTGTCATATACAACAGCCTGTACTGCACTATTATACTATTTTGATGTAAATTCTGCTTGTCAGATATCTAAGCCTGTAATATAGAAGTACGCTAGCTCTGACATCCCAGCTTATTTTGTATATTAGCTTATATTCACTCTCTGATCACTGACCTCAGTGGCCCTTTCTGACTCAAAAATTATACTTTCACTTCTTTCACGTTTTGTCTGTAAAAATACTGAACAATGACCTTTAAAATATTTTAGCATGTATGTCCTCTGAAAATAGAAACCTTTGGAAAAAAATATAATAACAATAATAATAATAATAAAGAGTGAAACTCTTGCTTAACAGCTCTTGGACATGCTAGTTTTCTAATCCTGGCTGTTTTCCCCATCATGGGCTTTTTTCTCTTTTGAGTGAAGTTTCATTAACTCTTTCTTGCTCTTTCCCTCTATATTAGTAAACTTCTCTTTCTTCATTTCCATCCTATCAACTTTCTTCTGTTAATAAGACCTCAGGTCTTACTCCTTTCCCTTTAAATGGGTATATTCACCAAAGACAAAGATGGAATTTGACATGAGTGGGGATGAATTACCAAAAGGAGGGAGAGATGAAAATATATCACCAAATATTCCTCTAATGAAACTTGTCATTTCCTAATGAAAGGAGATGAAGGAATTTCTCATTAAAACCAGTTTCCTCTGCGAATGCACATTTAGGGGCAAAAGCTTCTCTTTCTCTTCAACATCCCACTTTTCATACTCATGTTTAATTGCAAAGTAGTCAGCTTCCTCACTGCATTCTGACATCACTTATTGTTTCTTCCCTTTCTTTTGATGTTCAGTTTTAATTCCAGCTCAATCAAGTACTCATTCATCTCATTCATTTGATTGGTCTTTAGCTAATATTTTCACCACATTACCACATTGTTGAGCTCCCTTTTCTTTCCAACATCCTCCCCACCCCTCACCCCCCACCAAGTTACCTACAAGGTACATTTTTTTCCATATTTTTCATCTTTTCTCCTGTATTTTTTTTTTTTTCTGGAAAATGTTTTTACAGACCAGTTTGTCTCCTACTGTTCTGAAAAATAAATAACTCAGACTTCTTCCTGTTTGCCCTACTCACATCACACCCCAGCTGTCCAGCTTGTCCTGAAGTTGTGTTCACAGTGGCTACTTCAAGATTAACATGGCTAGAACAAGGTTCTCTACATTTCCTTGAAAGTTGTCTCGATACCTCCTTTCTTGACTGCTGAAAATAATGTAAAATAACCTTGTGTACTTCTCATTACAAATTAGATAACACCGTCATTCACAGTATCCCAGCCAAAGATAATAAACTTCTTGAAATATGCCAACTAATTCATTTCTATGCATGAGGATGTTATTTCGGAAACAACTCAAGATATTTCTCTGGACTAGCTAATCACAGTGTAACCCAAATAATAAAATACTACTACAAGAAAGAAATAGAATGAGAAAGGACAGCTCTATTTTTTATTTTATTTTATTTTTTGATGCTGTGAATGTTTTTAATAGATGCGAGTTTCAGTGATACAAGGCAATTTTTTCTCCTTAAATAATTTCAGGTGTGTATTTGCCTAAATACTGTGTGCTAATTTATTACTATGTGGACATGATCACCTAATTATAAAGCCAAATGGAAGTTTACACCTTGGGAATCAAGTCTTCCTCAGATAGTTCTTAGTGAATAGAAATTTTACATACATATTTATGATACAATTTTGCACTGACTACTTAATTCCCTTTCCTTCTATGCTAGCCTGGATCAAAATCAACAGAGATGTTATGTTACACTACCTTGCCTCTTGGCATTTTCCTGAAAAAGCAATGTAAAGTTTGAGTTGACCTTGCTTTAATATATTGCAAAAGTACATGCTTGTCAAAGAAATATGACACCACTGTAACAGTCTCTTTCTGTTAAATTGCAGCCTAAGTAATATTTTACCCTGTGTACTATTTTACAACTGTGTACTGTTGTATTTAATCTGTAGAAAATTGATTTTGAGACAAAAATTAATACTTTACATATGTATGTGCACGGACATGTAAATATATACAATTCACAGTAGCAAAAAACATGCCTTCAAAACAGGTCCATTGAGCAATAATGGTCTTATTTTTTGAACCCATGAGCAGTCTCAGAGGGGAGCAAAATAGTACAGCTTCATCCCAATTCTGTTCTCAATGGATTTTTTTCCCCCGATGTAGCAGAGGGCTATATGATAATCCCACATTCAAATCTTAGTTTTGACCCTCTACAAATCACATCATACCATATGGGCACAGCATCTCAGGTGGCCCTAGTTTCTGGATATCTGCATTGCATTAGTTTGGTGTTCCTTTGTTGTGGGGTTCACAGAGGTGGTCAAAGAGCTCACAGACCTCCCACAGGCACCTCTGGGTATTAAGCCAGCAAAATCAGTGGTAGTTACCAAGCCCATGGTCAAGAGAATGTGATTATTTTACTTAACTGTCTCCAGAAGCAAAACAAAACAAAAAATATAGCAGCTATGCTCTAGCTAGAGGTGTGACCAACCCTAAGGAGTTCAGATAAAGAATATCAATTTTAGCTAGTGCTGATGAGGACTCAAAGTTCTTGGAAATCCAAAGTGTACAAGATATTAAGAATTATGTCCTGTCCTTCTCTTCATGCAACAGACTCCTTATAGCATTAATGGAAAGATAAGAATCATAGTCTAGGAGAAAATAATATGCTGGAGACAGGAACAGAGTAGTCATAGAATAACAGTTTCCATTTAGCCTGGAAAAAAAAATAATAAAAAATCACTTTTAAAGCCTAAAAAATTAAAGCCAAATTTTGTATTCATACTTATCTTTAGTAAGCAAAATTAACTCTCAGCTAGCAGTCACTACGCCATGGCTTTGCACATTGTTTTTCAGCCAGGAATTATTTCCATGGGAAAGTGACTGTTATTTGTCCTGTAGGTAACAGATGGACCCTACAACTGAGATTTATTTTTTCTGTTTCCTGTTATCTTTAATGTACGTCACTTGTTTTAGAAACCTATCCATAATATATTTTATTCATGCATAGCAGTTCTTCTGCTTAAGGTGTAGATGCTGCTAGAAAATAAAATATGCTTTTATAAATCAGGAAAGAAATGGACAACAACATAACGAAGACTATGTCATTCTACATACCAGTGTTGATCCATCTTAAAGTAGACCACGGTTCTCACACTAAATGTTGCAGAATTAGAGATCTGGCTGAGATAAGTGACATGGAAAAACTCATGGGGGAAAAAAAAAAAAATCTACCATGGAAAAAATACCAGTAGCCAGTAAAATCAAATAAAATTCAAATAGCCAATTGAACGTGTAACTGGATATCAAATAAAACCAGCCAAATTCAAAGACAATCCAAGTGATAATTTCTTATTCACAACAGTAGAATACTTCTATTAACTTATGTGAGACAAAAAGAATTGAACTGTGGGTGTTGACAGCAAGAATATTGAGATATGACAGTGTGGTGGTTTTACCCTGTTGGGCAGCTAAACTCCACCGTAGCTGCTCTCTCACTCCCCGTCCTGAAAAGCAGAGGGAGAAAAAATACAATGGAAAGGACTCAAGGGTTGAGATAAGGACAGGCAGATAACTCAACAATTATCATCACAGGCAAAACACACTCAGCATAGGGAGATTAATGTAACATATTGCCTTTCACTAGCAGACCAGAGCAGTGAGAAACTAAAAGCAAACTAAAAACACCCCATCCACCCTCTTCCACCTCCTCCCCCCAAGCAGTTCAGGGGAACAGGGAAGGGGGGCTGCAGTCAGACCATGACACTTCTTCTCCGCAGCTCCTTCACGGTCCGTCTTTGCCCCTGCTCCCCATGGGGTCCATCCCACAGGATGCCGTCCTTCCCAAACTGAGCCTGTGGGGGCTGCCCACAGGCTGCAGCTCTTCAAGAACTGCTCCCACATGGCTCCGTGTCACAGGGTCCATCCATTAGGAGGAAACTGCTCCAGCACTGGTCCCCCACGGATGGGCAGCAGCTCCCCCCAGATCCCCTGCGTGGGCTCCTCTCCACGGGCTGCAGCTCTGGCCCAGGGCCTGCTCCTATGGGGGCCACAGCCTCCTCCAGGCCACATCCACCTGCTCCACCAGGGGCTCCTCCACGGGCTGCAGTGTGGAGATCTGCTCCATGTGGGATGCAGGGGGACAGCCTGCTCCACCAGGGGCCTCTCCACGGGCCACAGGAGAGCTTGTGCTGCGTGCCTGGAGCACCTCCTGCCCTCCTGCAGCCCCCACCTTGGGGGCTGCAGGGCTGCTTCTCTCTCACTTCTCTCTCCCAGCTGCTTCTCCATTATTAACTCTTACTCTCCCAGAAGCCCAACCAGTGTTGCTCATGGCTTAGCTCTATCCAGCAGCAGGTCCCTTTTGGAGCCATCTGAGGCTGGCTCTGATCTGACATGGGGCAGCTGCTGGAGTCTGCTCACAGAGGCCACCCCTGCAGCCCCCCTGCTACCAAGCCCTTGCCACATAAACCTACTACAGACAGCTAGTGTAGAAAGAGGATTTATAAGAAAATAAAATGGCAGCATTGTTTTAGACTTTAAATCACTTAGTGCCGATGTCATTTATTAAAGTTGAAAGTGATCTGTGGAGAGTATTTGGCACAGTCTCCATATCAAAGAATGACAAACTTAAGTCAGATTTCTTGAGGTCTTGTCCAGTGATATTTTATTTTAAGTATCAAAGATGGAGATTGCACTACCTTTTCAAGCTACCTTCTTTATTTTTTTTTATTAACTTAATTATGAATGTTTTTCCTAATATGTAATCAGAATTTCCCATGCTACAACTTCTCATTTGTTATTTGTTTTGCTGTGTGGCTTCACCTCCTCTGTAGTCTGGCGCTGGATAGTTATAGCCAACAGTAAGGTCTCCCTTTAGCTTTCTGTTCTCCAGATGAAACAATTGCAGTTCTCTTACACCCTCATAAATCATGTGGGCCAGCTCTCTTGCCATCTTCAATGGCCTAGGTACAGAAAATATTTTTATTTTTTTTTTTTGGGGGGGGCGGGGGGGAGGAGAGAAGGGGTGAGGTGGGGAGGCTGGGAAACTCAAGACTGGACACGGTTCTCCAGATCTGGTCCCATACAAACTGAACAGAGGGGAAGGGTCAGTTCCCCTAGCCTTCTGGCTATACTCTTGTTAATAAAGCTTGGTATGCTACTGGCCTTCTTCAACATAAGAGCATGCTGTTGATTCACATTCAACTTGTCTGCCAGGATTTCCTGGTCTTTTTCTGCAAAGGTACTCTCTACATGAGCAGACTTTTACCTGTTTTATTGCTTCAGACTATTCCATCTCAGCTGCAAGACTTTGCATTTACTTTTGCTAAACATCCTGAAGTTCATTTAAGTCCACATCTCCAGCCCTTCAAGCACCCTCTGAATAGCAGCCTTGACCTCCAGCTTATGGAGTGTTCTAGCCCAATTTGTTTTAATCCAAAACATTGATGAGGTGCACTCTTTCCCACTGCCCAGGTCATTAACACTTCAAGCAGTAGTGGCTTCTGTATTGATCCCTGAGGAATATCAGTAACAATCAGCAGTTTGTTGGACATTATACTGGTGATCTCAACCCTTTGATTTTGTAACATCCATTATTATGGTTTACTTATTCTTCTGAAGAATCTGGCACTGGCCAGTTCTACAGAAGTCTCGGAATACAAGAACATTTATCCACCAAGATCTTCTAATAGATTCTTCTCTTTGTGTCATATGATTTAGTGGACTATGCAATGGACTTTAATCTCTGGAACTGTATGTTTTCTAATCCATAGATCACATGCTGAATGACTAATAAATAAACAAATAAATAAATCTAAGTGTTATAAAAGATCATGTTATTCTTCAGGAAAAAAAAAAAAAAAAAAGAAAAAGAAAAAAAAAAGAAAAAAAAAAAAGAAAAAAACAGGAAATGAAGAGTAAAAAGCATCCTGTTCTCATTTATTTTCTCAAGCTGTAAAGAGTGTTTAGATGTAGCTTCTTCTTTCATAGCTATGTGAAATTTGTTTTGTCTTATGATTTATTTATTTTTTGGTTAGAATACTGCAACCAGTCTCTGTCACAAGTGTATTAGTGTGATTAGCAGCTCTGCTCTTGCCTGATATGTGTGCAGCTAGCTCTTGAGAAATCAAAGGTCAGGGTACAAGCATTGAAAAACACATTTTGAAACAGTTAGCTTGGTGGAAATTTGTACACAGTATAGTATATTGCATTGCTTCATTCCAAGTTATGATTAATTCTTAAAATAATCATTAAAATAATAATATTAAAAAAAAAAAAAAAAAAAAGTAACAGTATCATAGAATGGTTTGGGTTGGAAGGGACTTTAAAAATCATTCAGTTCCAATGCTCCTGTCATGGTCAAGAATACCATGCACTAGACCAGGTTGCTTAAAAAATAATAATAATAATAATAATAATTAAAAAAAAAAAAGCTAAGGGTGATATTTTAATGTGCTACAATAAAAACACTATCATTCTTAAGAAATAGTCGTGACGTTCGTTGTAAGATGTAAGAAATTGGAAGAGTGCTTTGTCATTTTGTCATTTCCTTTAGCAGTATAAGAGCAGGAAGTAGGATGTCTGCTCCACTATTCTACTGTTGTGATGTAGTGGGTACTTCTCCCTGTAGTTTCTGTTATAGATTCATGTGATGGTTGTGACTTTTTTCTTCCAAGTAAGCAGATTGCTATTATTTGAAGTTAGTTCAAATTTTTTCAGCATTTTTGGCATGAATTATTTTCCTGCCATAAAAGTTTCACTTCAGTTTCATTTAGAAATATTTGTTGTTGGTGTTGTTTTATTAGCATGCCTAGGATAGTGGGAGTAGAGAGAGTATAAGAAATCTTAGCTGGAGTGTCAAGTAAGGGAGATTCTACAATGAGAACAGCTTTTCCTAGATACAGGACAGATGGTATCTTTGAGACTTAGAAGCTGAGAGAAAGTAGCTGGATCTGTGTCAAGAGAAATAGTTAAAAAATAAAAATAAAAAATAAAAAGAGTACTAGCAAAAAGAAAGCAAGAGGTATTGTCAAGTCAAATCAGCACAAGTAACTGTTTGTGTTGCCATTTTTATATCTTATTCAGATAATGCCCTAACAGACACATTTAAAACAAAGCGTGAAGGACAAAGTGATTGCATTGAATATTTGGATATGCAAATATCCAAAATATTCTCCTCTTATGTTGCAGGATGTTTTCAACCCATTACATCATAACACAACTTTTGAAATTTCCATCAAGTTCAAAAGTGAAATTGAAGCTGTTATTAGTCAGACCTATAGTCTAAGAACAACACATATGTCAGAGTGTCAAGATAACGTGATGCACTGAAAGACAAGTTACTTTCTGTCTGTGGACCTAGAAACCTCATACCCTGGTATGATCACACCAGTCCAGAACCTGTGCAGTGCCACCTCCCTTCTGGAACCAAGACAGGGGTTGGTGTAATTCCACCTTCATATTTCAGAGCCATTCTAAGATATATTGAAAGATAATAAAATGCTAAAAGGAAAATACCTTCAAGATAATAGATTTTTTCCTTTATTTTATTTTATTTTATTTTATTTTATTTTATTTTATTTTATTTTATTTTATTTTATTTTATTTTATTCAGAACTGACATTCTCAAACCCAACCACAGAAGTTAGGCAGGACTACCCAGAATTAACTTTCTTGTACAGATATGGATCATTAACCATAGAGAAGAGGTTTATAACCTTGACAGCAGTCAAACCATGACTATTCTAAGTTAGCTGTCATTCTGCTTTGACATCACAAAAGAGAGAGATATATTGATCTCCTTCTTTCTTACAGAAAACAGCAGAAAATACTGCTATAGATACACATAAAAGAATTTTATGATCCAAGCCAGGTTGATCCAAATAAGCTGCATTGTACAAATCAGGTGCATAGTAAACACTTTTAGTAGCAGGCTTTGCAAGAAAGACATAGCTTTAGCTGAACACTGGTTAAAACTGGAATATGTTGTTGCTGCCACAAATTGATCTCAAAACTAGTGACATCTACTTTTCTCTCCTGAAGCTTGTTCTTGCTGGAGGAGACATTTCAGAATAACAACGTTTACCACAATTCGTAGATTGAGAGCAGAGAGAGTCTGTAGTGCTTATTGAAGCTAACTGTTGCTCTTAGCTAATTGTTTAACATTGAGGTTCTGCCTAAGTTCATAACATAAAATAATAGCAAAGGTTTATGTGTATGACTTGCTTTGTATAACAAGAGGGGATAAAAAATTTCAGTGTTAAGGATCTGGCTTCTTTTTATATATGGATGTGTCAAATGTATATCATGTAATGGAGATGATTCCTATCTACAAAACAAGAAAAGGAAATTATTATCAGAAGATTGGATACTACTCACTGTAAGGGAGCCACTGAAGGGATTTTCTGAGGAGGACTTTCAAAACTTCTTTGAGTGAGCCCAACTGCTTCCTTTCCCAAATGGCAAGAACTGGTGTATTTGGGAGGTTTTGGGAAAACAATTCTTTAAACTCAGGAGGCAGAAAGAGAGGAATAATTTTGCAGCTGAAGAATGTAAAGTCATGCCTTCTTTTCTAAAATGTACAGAGTCTGGGTAAACTGACAGGATATGTGAGAAAGCAGTTCAGTGCACGCTTGTGTTTTCACTCAGTGTTAACCCATGTTTCAAGAAATATTTACTATTTCATGAATATTGGACTATGATGCACTAGAGGGGTTAAGAAAGTCCGTAAGGAATGTACCGGTATATTTGCTACCTAATAATGCCAATAAGCAGGCAATGTATTTTAAGTAGATATAAGTAAAAAATCTCAATTTATTTATTTCATAAAGAAGTTTAAGAGGTGATTTTATCACAATCTATACTTAAGTAAGGAAAACACTTCCTGTTGGTGATGGCTTTTTCATTTATGAGGACGTCATAATGAGTTTTAGTGAGAAGCTGACAGTAGATAAACCCAGACTAGAAGCAAAATATATATACTCAGAGAAGCTGATTATGCATTGGAAAAGCTTTCCTAGGTATATAATGGATTCCTAACCACCTGAAATGTAAAACCAAAACTGGATCTTTCAAATAAGAGAAAAGAGCTTGTGGTAATTCAAACAGAAGCCATAAGTTTGATACAGTAATTAGTGAATGAAGTTCTTTGGCATGTGCATGCCCAGCAGCAAGATAGGCATTTTAATTGTCTGTTCTGGCTTTAAATCTATGAATTCTAGGCAAATATTGAATACATTCCTTGACATTATTCAGAATCTCTGCAGACTTTTGCTCATATTGAGACTTCAGTGTAAGACCTACAGTGTAAAACAAAGTGTACTAGACAAAACGGGTGACACATTTCCACTCTCTTCAGCTTGCTTTCTAACACAGATTTCAAGACTGTTATCTAGAACATGAGAATTAAGTTTGTTCTTGTAATGACTCTCCTGAGTGTAAGGTAGATATACGAGTCTTCACAATAGAGAATGAATGAAGGAAGGCATCAACATGCATTTCCCACTGCCACTTGATTTATTGCTGAATTTAGCATTGGACCGTGGCTATATCTTAGACTATAATCCCTGCCATGTTTTCCTTTTTACCAGGTGAAGGAAAAATTGTTTGTGAATAGAAACTGTACATTTGACATAGAAAGTAATGACTGAGATTTTTCTTATACAGCCAGAATCACTAATTCTGTATTTTTCTTATTCCTTTCTTCTAATCTAAAAATAAAAATAAGTAAAAATGAAAAGACTCAGGAGGTTAGTTTTGGAAATGCTGGATGAGTACACAGCCTCAAACTGAAGACTGGATCAATGGAATTAGAAATCAGAAGCTTTCCTTGCCTATTTATTTATTTATTCATTACAATGTCTGTGTGGATGAAAGAATAAAAGAGATGGTAGGTCTTTTCTTTGTACAAGAATATCCATCAGCATCCATCCTACTCATTTTGTTTAAGTATACAGCTCAACATTTTTTAATTTAGCTCAATTGATACACAAACATTCTGCCCACCTAATTTACTGGCTCCCGATTTCAGTCAGAAAGGATAGAGAGTTTAGATACTCTCACACAGAGTACAAGAACACATAGAAACAAGCAGTATTCTTTAGGTTTAGTTTGTAGATACAGAAACTGATGCATCAAACTCAAATTTTAGAGATGCTATATAAAAATGTTCAAGGACTTAGCCTTTCCTAACAAACAAATGCTAATTAATGTTATTGCTTCTACTTTACAAGTCACACGCATTTCAGTAAAACTCAGATCTGAACAGAGTTGCGTAGAAGTTAATAGAACTTCTGTATTTTGACTTCATTACTGCTTAGGTATACATCTAAAGAACATCTGATGCAATGTTAGAGAACAATGAATAACAGTAATATTTTCCAGCTACAGAAGTTAGTTAAATCAGAGCTGACAACAGTGTTCTGTGTCCTTTGGTTACCATTTCACACAGATGTCCTCATCTTTTCAGTTTGTATTAAGAATAAAGAAAATCTGAGCTGGAGGAGAACATAGGCCCACAGTGCCCCTTCTCCATCTGTGGCTGCAAGCAGACTGCAGGAGAAAAGCATGAGCTAAATATTTAATGTTTCACCTAATCCTCTCCCAGCCTCTAATCATCTTCAGCTGAGAGGATTTCTTGACTGTTTAATTTAGTTACTATCTAGTAAGTAACAAAAGATGCCTTTTACAAATGTTTCTTCAAGGATTTTTTTTTCTAATTACCTGAGGGTATGTACTGAAGATATAATCTTTTTTTTTTTTTTTTTTTTTTTATTTGTCTTATGGATGCAAAATAGCCTTTCTTAAAAATAATCATAAGCAATACTGTTGGAGAATAACAATAAGCATAATGGGTAGCAAGGAGACATAATTCAAGAACTTACATGTTCAAAGGGTTTGAACCACCAAGGTCATGAAAACAGGCAGACGGAAAATTTTCCCACTGCAAGTTATGTATATGTAGGTAGTCAATGAGAAATAAACATTAGGAGCCTTGACTTATATCTTCTGCATAGCACTGGATAATTTTTCTCATCTTTTATGTGAGCTCTCCAAAAAAACTGTAGATCAAGTCCCTTAAGAATCTATTCATCAGAACCATTAGTAAATGCAGCAAGCACAATTAATTTCATTTACCATTCAGTACCATTATTAGGCATTCGGTTGCATTGAACTCAACTTCCTTGCTTTTCTTAAATGTGAGAAAATTTAACATCAGTGATATATCACTGTATGCATGGCTTGGCAGCCAATACTGGTGATTGTAGCCCATGTTGACATGTTGTCATGTACACCATGCCCACCCTGGAAGGGTTTGGACTTAGTAGAAGTAGGATTTCCACATCTGATTTTTAAAATCTACTATCCGAGCTAGTTATCCAGACTCTAGTTATAATCAAGGAAGAGAAACAAGAGGTTTTGGAGTGAGAAACATGTCATCTTAAAGAAGTCTAAAGGAGACAGATGTCTCATACTGTAACAGTGCTGTTCACTCTTGTTGACTGGAAAGAAAGCCTAGGGTGACTAGCTCAGATGCAGATGTCTAACTTAGGTGTGATGAATCTCTCTCAAGGGTCTCTGCTGTCCCTCCTTATTAACAGTAGAAATAAGCCCTCTTCAAGTTGAAAACTTTTGGACACTACTAGCTTTGTAGGAAGTTTGACATCTTTATGGCTTTAAACCATTCTAAACCCTTTGCATTTCAAACATTCACAAGCAGTGGTAAAAGAATTTTTGAGATGGAAAACCTATTGTTGCAGACTTTTGCATTTTACCCTATTCAGGAATCCTGACTTCTTTATCACAAATTGGATATAATCTCATTTTGTTATAACACTCATTTATTCTGTTCTCACTTTCAGTACTTGGGATGCTATAAAATACAGGCTGGTATCAGGTTGTCTAGATTTTACCACAAAAATCACAAAAGGCTTCAGTTAAATCTCCACTTTGTTCAAAGTTATCTTTCTCATTGTGCTAATATTTTCAAATACTTAAAATCTTTTATGGTCTAGTAGCCACAGACTATTTATGGGAAAATAATACAGAACAACAAAACAATGAAGAAATATTGGACTTTGGATTTCATTTTGTGAATATGTAGCACATAAGATGAGAATCCTGCTTTCCTTCTCTTTATAGCATTAGTAACAGGTTTTTAGCTATTGTAAACCAGGGACTATATACCAGTAAATAGATTTTATCAATGGAATGGCAAATTATTAACTGAATTATTACAATGACCAGATACATCACCACACGCAGTTTGTCAGCACTTATCTTCCCTTAAGATCAATACAGCATTCAGAGATGATCTGAGTAGATAGCAAAGAGCTCAAGACTTTCTGTTCAAAGCACAGATGAATCCTGGAAATAAGTGCATGTTTTTTCACATTACTAGCTAATAGGCTTTGAGTTGTCTTAGCAGCCGTGTGTTCAAGGGCACTTTACCATGCTACATAAAACTCCAAGTAGAAAACTTTCAAATAGAGAAACAGCAACAGTACAGAGAAGGGATTTCACAGAGGTGCTGTGATCTTTGTTCACCTTCCTTTTGAATTTCCATGTGGACATGTGAATACAAATAAATGCTTACTATGTAGAGTGGTCCAGTCACCCTTTTTTAAGAACTCATCTTCCAAGAAGTGTTAGCTCAAGAAACACCATCCCTAACCTGGCCTTTAATCAGATATGGAGATCTATAAATGATGATCTAATACCATCAGTTGAACCATGTTTCAACGTTTCCATATAGTGATGGTGAAAAGAATGATGCAGTGATGATTCAAATACCAAGCACTGCTTAATGCAACAACCCTGCTGTTAAAGCAATATTTTGCAATACTGTAATAACTTAAAAGGAATGGATTCTACTGTAAAAGAGCACTGAGAATGACAGTAAGAGACCAACTTTATGTGGTCTGTATGTTTGAAGTAGGTGTTTGTTTGCACAAGAATTTTCTGAGGATGTCAATTAGTCATAAAATGGTACTCTTTGGGGGACAGTCAGAAAGTATAACAAAAGTTACTCTACTCATCTAAATCACTCTCTGGAGTATCCCTTCCCTGAACTGACTGTAATGGAAGCCTGGGGAAATTAGTTGTCTGAAGCTTAAGTTAGTCTTTGTGAATACCAATCTGTAGGATATATCAAAGTAATATGTGTAAATACCTATTGTTAGCATCTTTTAACAGTGGCTGCTCCTTCATATTATGCTTAATGTTATACACACACAAAATAGATGTAAACATAAAATCATTTTGAAGTACATACAGTTCTAATACTTCCTTTGTCATTTAAAAAAAAAATCTGAAGACCAAGCAAAGTGCAGGTGACCTGGGTCCCTAGAGTAACTTGAATCACAAAAGATAGTTTTGTGGAAGAAGGGACTTCAAGGCCAGATTTTCATTTCATTACACCTGCTTTAAAGCTATATATTGCATCATGCTCTGCTCAAAGTCTATCTTTCTCTTTTTTTTTTTTTTTTTCTTCCATCTTCCATGCGTGTGATTTAAAAACGAAATGGATAGGAGAAATTAGGTGAGAAAAAAAAGTGAGAAGGTGCAGGAGAATGATCTATATATACGCATGTTGATTTGCCAGGTAATTATTTCAACAGCCTTTCAGTTTCATTAGGGATTCTGGTACAAGTCAGAATGTCACTTATTTTTATTTAAAGGTTACAGGAAGGAAAATGAGAACTGACATCTTCTGCAAGCAGGTCTGATTTATCAAGTATCAGCTGCATATCCACTGTTGCTCAAAGCTACATTAGCTCAGCTTTTCTCTTAGAAGAGATCTTTTAAGGTTATTGAGGGGCAGTGGCCACAGAGTTTGCCTTGCTCAATTCTGTTTATAATATTTTTTTATGATTTATAATTGCATTTCTCTAATTAATCACTGTGGATATTTAAAATGTTATGTATTGCAAATCCTAGATCAGTTTGATACCTGAGTTTGTTAACTCCATCCTGGATAAGAACTATGGCAGTCTGATCAACATCATCTTTCTTTGAAATGCAGTGTCTTCCAACTTTTTTTTCCAGCAAGTTCTTTTGTTTGTTTGTTTTTTCATAGTTCAGGAATGGTAAATAAAGTCAATCTTTTATTATGAAAGGCAGGCAATCCTTGCTGGACAGATTCTTAAAATAAGCAAAAAATGGTGCCTTTATAGTAGTCTTCCTTATTAGGAAAGTAAGTACAGTAAAAATGGTGCTTCTGGTTGTCTTTTAAACTCAGCTATTTTTAGAATAAAGACTATTTTTATAAGGTTGAAATATTCTAATTTTGGTTAATATACATCTGTTATCTAGACATTAAATTTTGAAATTTTGATGTAGTGTCCTAAGGATGGCTTTCCTGTTTGAGATGACTAAGCCACCAGCTACCTTACCAAAAGAATTTTTTTTGTATGTCCTGTGTTGCGTCAGCCACATTGGTAGGTTTACTGTATACTAGTAAACCTATAAACTGTATACTAATAAACCTATAAAGTCTCTGAGTTCATTCTAACTGCTTTTCTTAATGTAAACTTAAGGTAAACTTAAGTCAAATTTTCCATGTATGGAATGTATGTTCAGTTTCAGGTTTCAGGTTTAGATACCTATACATGTATATCATGTATATATGTGCCTACTCGCGAGTGTCTACTTGTAATCTATGTGTCTAAGCTTTTGGGCATTTGGATCTCATCCCTAATCAATACAGCTGTGATTCTAAACAATTAGCTAGCTCCCTCAAAAACAGACATTTAAGATATTATTCAGAGACCTCAACATGGAAGAGAACTGCCATTCCAGAAGTAATTCAGGAACATCCAGGACATTCACATGATGTTGGGAGATATGCAGGATCTCTGCAAATTTATTATGATGCATAGTTATCCACCCATCTTCTCCCTTACTCTATCTTCTGTTCTCATTTACATGGAAAAACAACACATCTTTAGTACAACACCTTAAGTCCCGCAAATTCAGTGCAAGATAATTGATAAACATGTTCCTTACAGCAAATCTAAAGGTTTAGTAAAATTATGTCGTGGTGAAAACCATATCAAGAGTTATATATATACATATTATATATATATATATATATATATATATATATATATATATATATATATATATATATATATATATATATTTTGGTGTTTTGTTTATTTGTTTGTTTGTTTGTTTGTTTTGTTTAGCTATGATTCAGAACTCACTTTCTTTCACCCATTCTTGGACTCCAGTCTGCTACATTAGTTTGTACTTTAAGCTGTTGGTACAAATCTCCACTTCATCTGAAGGTCAAAGGTATTATTTTAGGAGGGTATTTGTTGTTGTTGTTGTTGTTGTTGTTGTTTTTTATGCTTTTATGAATGATTATCATAGATAATGGAAAATGGCAGCTGGTTTTGTTCACTGTGAGATATATCTGTAAGTAATTATTAAGAAAGACTAGAATTTGGTATGGCTGATTGTCTCTTCTTTTAAACCTATAAATAAGAACTGAGAGCAATTAGGGCTAAAGGGCAATCTGGATGTAATTTGTGTGCAATGCCTAACACAGCAGGACTCTAATTCAAATGGTGTTATATGCAGTGATATGATATTTCCACAGTCTGTAATTCCCAGATTTGAGTGAGCCTGAAAAAGCTCAAATGCTATAAAAAGTTATTTTGAACCAAAGTGGATATCTGGGAATGCAAGAAATGCATGAATCTATTCTTTTGAGAAATGTAGTACAGGTTTCCACATGCAAAGCTTTCCCAAAGCTCTGAAAAACATGTTTTCGACATATATTTATCTCAAATAATATCCCAGCTACTTCAAGACTGGTCCAACTATTAAATAAAGTCACCAATGAAAGACCTAAAGGACAAAAACTGTATTCAGAAGTCGATTCTCTTGAATAAAGCTGTTAGACTGGTGAGAAAAGTACACTATAAAGAAGTAGAAAGCCTTCAAAATACAGTGGAAATACTAACAAGGTTTATTTACCATAAATGAAGGATGTTAAAGATGGCATGTCAAAGTACAATAGCTGCTAGTTGTACATTGCCTGGGCAATCCAGTTATGCATTTCAGGTAAATAAAACAAATGGTATCTTGTAATGCTCATGACATGTTAGACACTTAATTCTGCACTGCAAAATTGCTTGGCTTTCTAAATATGAAATACAGCTATGTAAATTAGATTCTGCATATAGTATTTACACTTTTTGGTACAACTGGAGAAAAAAATCCAGCTAAAATTTTAAAATAAATAAATAAATAAAATGGACTGCAATTTGTCTTCAATTTAAAAGGTAGAATAAATAAATAATAATTAAAAACAATAAAGAATAAAAAATTAAAATAATTTAAAAAACACATATTCCACGCATACTTACATTTCTGTGGGTATGTTCTGCAACAGTAGAGACCAGTCTCTTATTTCACTCAATATTCAGATAACTTGCTATTCTTCATAGCCTGCTTAGCATTTAGATCTTTGTTTAAACCCTTCCTTTCTCACCAGAAAGATTAAAGGCTTTCAATTAAGTCATTTTGGGTTGCTGAAATTTGTGTTTGTTTTGATTAATTTCAGGAAATACAGAGACAGGTCAGTTAGCTCAGTTGCCTCAGCAAAGCTTCAGATGTTCTAATGTACAGGATGAGGTAGATCCTTAACATTTTATTTCATTCCATAATGCCTGTCACAGACTGCCTGATGAAAGCATTTCTTAAAATGGCCTATATTATTCTTTTGGGTTTGTGCCTGATGCAGACCTTACTCTACTGTCTCAGGCGGGCTATCTTCATTCACTTGCAATACCTTGTCCTGTCTTCTTTTTGTCCCCCTTTTTTTTTCTCCTCCACCTAAAGCTGACTGCTCTTTTTCCTTGCCTTGTGAAGTCTTTTCTGGCTTGAACACAGATGAAAATTTAGCCTGCACCATTGCAGGGAGTTGTCTCTACCACTCATGGCTATAACACTTTTTCTTCCACTATTTTTTTGTCTTCCTCATTCTCACCTGTGTACTATGCTGCATCAAGCTCTTAGAGCTTAAATGGGGCAGACCTGTTTTATGCAAGGATTGTGAAGCTTTTTGCACATTTTCACTGGACTTTTGAAGTGTCTGTTGTGTTTGCAGTACCAAGGAATCAAAGCATTATGTGAAAAGGTTTGGACTTCATGTATCCCTGGCCAGATTTCTGCTTTCTACTTCTCTGTGAATGGAGTACTACAACAGCTGCAATGGCTCTTCAATTTTATTCCAGAAAGGGATGGAGGAAAAAAAAAATATATACTTCTCTTCCTAACTACTGACTGGATGGTACTGTGGCTTAGATCTGCCAATGGTGATGATCTAAGGCAGGGCTGGTATATTATCTCTAATTTATTTTGGCCATCTGCTTTTCCTACTTCTAATTGGTGCATGCTAGGCACGAGAATATTCTTAAAGAGCGTTTAGGCTGAGGATGTTCCTGGATTCACTAAAAGCAGATTGAAATGGAATATTTTTTCTTCGATGGTAAGACCGGGCTGTATCTCAGCAACCATCTCATATTTGGCAAGATTAGTCCTTTTGCAGAAAGTGGTTACATGTGCTGTGGTTGTCATTGGTATGAAGGCTGCATTAGTAAAAGTGAAAGAAGATCTGAACACATTTTTAGCAGGTTCTGCACACTTGGAAAATATTTATGTTGTACCCTGAATATAGTGCAGTTTGTTTGTAAATGTTGAGCTTTATGTGTCCTACTAAGTTGTAAGATTTGAAATGTGTCTAAATAGGTGTCTTGAACAGGGGTTTGTGTACTTGGTTTCCTTGGTCTGAAACAGCAGTCTTAAGGTTGCTCCATTTACTTCTCCTGTCATCTCAAAGCAGCCCTTGAGAAAGGTGTCTGAAGTCTGATTTACAGTGTTTTCCTGATCCTAAACCCATGTGTTTGCTCAGTGAGAGGTATTTGCATTAAAACCTGAACTCTCAGCAAAGGGCAGAATTTCACAACCATGGAGGAGTACTAAGCCACTGTCACACAGCAGATTGTAGGAATGGAGGACAGCTAAGAATAGTTGAAATAAAAATGGACAATGTAGTTCTTTTTATTATTTTTTTTAATTATTATTTTTTATTTTTATTTCCTGCACACTTTCTGGTTGCGATTCAGGTTGTCTAAGTTAAATATTTGGCAGTCCAGTCTGAAATGATAATCTAAACAGCCTGTGTGCGAAGAGAGGGACATCCCCACACGTGACATTATTTGCTCTCAGAGGTGCTTCATTTTCTCTACCAGCTTCAGAGAGAGTCTCAATAACACATTTAGACTAAGCTTTAAGGAGATAAAGCAGAGCAAGACAAATTACATTTTTTTATATATATATTTTTTTAATTTCAAATCAGTTTGAGTTTTCTACTGTGATTGCCACTGGATTTTCAAGCAACATCAGAAAAATCTCTGCCTTCAGATAGATGGACACAACACAGTTTTTATGCATTTTACATTGTGAACATGCTATAGTATAGATTACAAACCTTTTTTGACAAAGCAAAACACACCCACCTGCCAGTAATTTCCTGTGTTATTTTCACATGACATTTTCTTTAACATTTTTCTTAGTTAAAATGCCCTATAATAATAGATACACTCTTCTAGTAGACAAGGTGTGAGTTTTATAACATATAGTCTTATTAAGACTGCACTTCTTATTTACAATATTCATTAAAGAATTATGGTTTGTTTTGTCTTTATCATTTTATAGGACCCTGGTAATAGTATATGGATTGTGTTGGAGATAAAGGATCGTACAAATATTGGATGAAATATCTCCTTAGCAAACAGTCCTGTTGGTAAGCAGTTTGTATATGGTTTCTTCTCTTTTGCAATATTTAATGGTGTGCAAAGGCAAGGTTATATCATGTTCAAACAGATGTTTACTAAATATAAAAAATATTTAAAATGTCTACAGTTTTCTTTCCCCTTCTGAAATAACTTCAGAACCTCCAGATTAACTTTCCACTCTTGAGAGAAAAATTTTCAGTTTGTGTTTTGTGTCACTGTGTCAAAGTTTTGTAGGCAGTGTTATACAGAGATGCTCCCTCTTAAGAAATGTGAGAAGTTCAATTTGATAGAAAGATTGAGGGCTATTTTTTTTTCCCCCAGTGTTCTGGCTGTACACATTGTAAGCATTGTGGTTTGGGTTCATTATTGATACTAAAGAATGTTTGTGGTGCTATAAACATCCGTGCAGTTTTTATTCATAGCTGATTAATGTCTGTCAGATATTAAGATATTAGAAAGTATCAAGAAAACCGCATGACATTTAGAGGAATAGTTATAAGGTCAGAAGCCAGGAACACCTGCGCTCTAGTCCTAAAACTACATCTGGTTTATTGCATGACCTTGAGTGAGTCATTTCTGAAGAGGGGGAACTGCGTTTCTGTGAGGGGATGCAGTAATGTATGAACTGAATTGCTCTTCTATATATAATTGGAGAGCTCATTAGGTAGCTGTTAAGAATGACTAAAACCCATTAAGCCTGATAAGACTTATTTCTTCAAAAAAAAAATCAACAAAAATGAAATAATTTAAAACATGACTTTATTTTTTTAATACAGTTACTTTAACTCTTTCATTTCCCATATTGTCTTCACTGCTACGTCTTTCGATTGTGTTTAAAACCTGTTCTTCAGACGCTGTTATGAATTTTATACCTGGCAATGAGAGAAAGCTTTATGAATTTAAAGTGAAGAAACCCAACTCAGCAGATTTGACTTGCCATATTGCTGTATATGGTGATACAGAATCTAAAAACTGATGAGGAATAAAGGACATTTTCCTTGACAGTAGCCACAGTGATTGAAATGCTTGTCACTTAGACTCATCATTAACTAAAAACAAATGGGTCTTCTTTGTTATGTCTTTTATGGGGAAGAGAAAAGACTCCCGGGAAATGTATTGGCCCAATAATTTCACGTACTGCATGGATCTGTACTGGAAGGAAGGGATAAAAATCTTTACTTGGTGGAAGGGGGGTTATTTCCACATGTAGTATTAAAAACTCATCTGGACAGGTTGCACAGTTAGACCTCTTTGAGTAGTGGTTGGAGTAGATGTCAAGAGGTGCCTTCCAATTTAACTTATTCTATGGGTTTGTGAGTCTGTGTAGTTAGGCGATATAAATATGATAACCAGGAAACTGTTATATGATTTATATACAGCGACATTCTTTACTTATCAAGAGAAATTATGCAATTTAATAACCAATGGAGGAGACCAACTGAATTCTATAAATTCTGAAGGAAGAAGGGGAGACAGACGAAAAGGGAGAATGATTCCTTTAGTAAGGTTAGGATCCAGCTGTGTGAGATAATTAGGTATCTAATGCCATAGGTGTGCGTATAATTTGTCCTGTGGTTTCCAGATTTTCTTTTAAATTCTTTTGTTTCAGAGTATGACTTTCTCTTAGAAGTCTGTGTGATCAGTAACTGCTTTGATCACTGGAGGGCACAGATTTTTACATGCTGGGCACAACTTAAACTCACTAGGGGAATCATGACTGATTTTACTGAAAGAACTCAGTGTCCAGTCTCCCTGGTATGGGACTATATAAAACCACAAAATGAATATGAGTGAAGAATGCTATGTAGCTGTAATAATGGGCAAATGACATTTTGCAGTGTAAATAAGGACACTACCTACAAATTGTGAAATAACCCTTCTGCTCTGCTTGATATTGATACAGCTTCAGGGAGGGCCCACCTTAAAGCATTTGAGGAAGCTATGAACTTTCTGTATGTAGAACTGAGGAGAAACAAGGGCGAGCCATGAAAGCATGCTGAGTGAGACAAAAGAAATGTGAAAGTGTTTGAGATGGTTTATGACGAAGGGAGCTTGATGAACTTGATGTATATGAGAGGCTGCTGCAAAAAAGAAGCAGATGATAGTTTCTTCTCTGTGTAGTGTTCATAATGGAGAAAGCAAGAGACAGGGATTTAACCTGAAGCTGATTTAAGTCAGGTAGCAGCAGATAGCTTGAACAAGTTTCAGAAAACTAAAAGATGGAATAAACTGCTTCAATTTGTTGTGGAGATGGTTCTGGGGGAGCTTTCAGAAAAGGCTTAAGAAACATTTTTCAAATGGAACTTGTCTTCATTGGGGTAAAGGTTTGAATTAAGACATATCCTGGGGTCTCTCCCAATCCTGCTTTCCTCTAATTGTCTGCTCCAAGATCTGGAGCATCAATTATCACATGCAAAGTTACAGTTAAAGGAAATTGTTATGCAGAAATGTGTGGCAGGGGAGGTGGGGGAAGCTGTTGGTAAATGCACCTCTTTAATGTACATTACAATGAGTAATCAATGTAAGTTGCGCCAGGTGAAATCTGTATTGTCTAAATTATGACTAAACTGTATCAACTTGTTTTCAGTGAAAGCTGAATCCCTGATAAGGTTCATTCATTTGCAATCATAAAGATTTCTCAAAATGAACTCTCAGTGTGCTGAAAATACAAAGACAATCTGGTTACCGTGTTCACTTTAAAATGGAGCTGCTTAAGGACCCTATCTGAAGACAACAGCCCAATATATATACACTATCAGACTTGACATATTTACTGATGTAGGATGTAAATTGATGCTTTAGTAGCAAACCACTGCTCTTTTGGGGATCTGATGATTTCTGAACATCCCACAGTAAAGCTACACTAAACATACAAGGCAACTGTACTATGTACGTTGGCATAAAATAGTTTGGGATATACAAGAAATTAGCATTGTGGCTGGAAACAAAATTATTATTAACTCAGTAAATCAATTACAAGAAGTACCAGCTCTGTTTCCAAACACTAGGAATCACAATCTCTTTAGCAGTTAATCACATTGTCTATATACTTTGCTGTTAGGTGTATGAAATGACAGATGACATGTTTCTCTGTATGTCTTTATTGTATAGAAATATAAGTAGTTATAATAGTCCTTTTCTGTGCTACTAGCAAAATCTGAAATCTCTGAAAAGGGCTCTTTAGAACTGAGCTCCAGCTTTCCATTTTTGTGTTCTTTATCTGTACTTCACCAGCTTGAATGATGCCAATTAGAGCATCTGCTGTACAGTCACCTTTTAATTTTCTGCTTCTCATGCTTTACATATTCACAAATTTGGGTGTTGACTGTTCTGCTGGATTGCTTGAATAATAATAATAATAATAATAATAATAAAATCATTTTAAGATATTTTTTTTTTTCTGTGACATTTTTGGCCTTAATACCCTTGATGCTCATCCAGCACAGGTGCTCTACTATGTAATTACTGGAAGAAGCTTGAAATAAAACTCTGAAATAGGACTGGTAACCTTGAAAATATTACCATTGCATTAGGTAACAGCAGTTACAAAATTGCAGTAAAACTGCTTATATATCATGTTCTAGTATTTCACTGTCTGTTGACTGAAACTGTGACAGAAGCAGTACTGACAGCAAAAAATAAAAATTCAAATATCCTTTCACAAAACATTTTCTTGAGTTGCAAATGGTTGGAGAGTGGAGTAAAAAGCAGAGATTCAGTCTGCAGAAATCACAGTCAGCCACACCTGAAAGCCTTTCAAGATTGAATCCATTGATCAAAAAGATTTTCAGCACGCTCCCATTTCCTCACAGGTTAAACAATAATAAATATTGAACAGTACGACTCCGACTGCAGCTGGAGCATTTTCAATAAATAAAGAATTATATATAACCCAGGACAGAGGCAGAGAGCTTTCACCTATACTTGAGTACTACAAGCTGGTTCCTATTTTACAGCAGACCCCAGGTCTAGGGAAAGTGATTAATCCTGTTTTTGCTGCTGTGAAAGGTATGGTTTCCCCCTGGAAATGTTTAAAAATGCAGTTTCACTTCAAAAAAAGTTACATTAATCATTGTTGCTCTTTACCTGACATGGCTTTATGGAACTTTGCTACCTAGTGATAAACGGTCTCTATTTCCACCCTAGAACTACCTGTAAAGGTGTATTTTATATATGGAAATTTGCTTGGAATCTGACTTTTCACAGTTACCTTGCAGTACTTTTGCATTTGTTTAGATAAAGCTAGGCAGTTCATTCTGGTTTTGGTTTAGCACATCCTGATTTTGCTAACCAGTGAAGTGTTCTGCTTGCTGTGTATCTGCGCCAAGTGCAAGGTGATAAAGTTGTGCTTGTTCAATTGGGGATAGTGGGAAAGAGAGGAGATACCAATCAATGCTTCATGTCCCTGTGGAATATTTAAGTGCCAACATGAATCTAAATTTTCTTCAGGTAGACATAAAGAGTGGATAGTATCAATGCTGGGTTCAAAACTGAGCAGCAATATGGTTTCACCCATTTTTCAATGAAACATTTCTTGTCCTTTCTGCCTTTTACTAGCTTCATGTTTAAAGAATATTAGGGAAAAAAAAAAAAAAAAAAAAAGAATATTAATTCAACTTGGAGCAAATTGAACATTTTTTTAAAATATTTCTGTGTTTTTGTTCTTATTGTTTTCCCAAATGATAGTGAATTTAACACTAGGTTCATTCTTTTAAAGGTGTCTTTGGGTCTTCTTGAAAAGCAGTAATTCCTTCAGCTCAAAGCAATACTATGATTAACCAAACACGTTCCAACACACTCTAGGTAGTCTGTTATATTCCTTGCTCTCTTAAAAGAAAATTTGTAATTTTTTTTGCCAGAGGTACAAGAATATGTTTGATCCCTTTAAAGAATTTAAGTTAAATAACCCAGTTTTAGGTCACTGTCTATTGAACATTTTGCCTATTGTAATCCTATAAGAGGAAAAGGCAGCCAAAGGAGAAGTGATTGCATTGCACAGTGGTTAACACCCCTGTACATGCTCAGGATTCACGTAAGGCAGTGCTGATTCAAGTATCAGCTTCCTATGCTGCATATTCTGCAGCTTAAGAACCTGAGAAGTAATAGATTTTATACAATACACACTCTTTCCAAAACACATCCTGAAGAATTTTTTGTCTTGATTGTGGGGGGAAAAAAAATCTCTTTAATCCACCTGGGAAAAAGCGTATGTACTAAGGTAATGGGCTTAACAGAAAGAGAAGAATGTACAGAAAAGAATGAAAGTGAAGTGAGTTAGTGGTAGGCTATTTTCCTGTATTATTTCAGAACTACTCAGAAGATTTTAGGTTAGTTCATAAGTAAGAATGGTTCAATCTCACAGGACATCTGTTTCTGAAATTAAAAAGCCAACAACTGCAGGATTCCACAGTGTTAGCAATCTTCGCTTAATAGAGATCCATGATTCAAAGAGATATGTGACTTAAAATCTACTAGGGAGAGTGAAGCAATTAATAGTTGGAACTTTTTATAGCACCTTTTATCCAAGGATCTCAAAAAACTTTACTGGCTTTAATTAGGCCTCACTCCATGCAATATCCTCCTGGAATAGAGATATTTTTTTCTTCTTTCCAGTGTAGAACAACTTGAGACACAGAGGTTAAATGACTTGACAATGATCATGTAAAAGCAAATAGCAATGATAGGAATAAATCCCAAACCTCTTGCCTTCCAGTCCCTTGTTCTAGCCACTAGCCAAGTTTCTTTCCTCTACATTAAACTCAAAGATTTTTCTTATCTGTCCTGTAACTTGTGTGAGTATGATTAAGCAATTAGAAAGACTTTCATCTTCTCTGGAAAGAAAAAAATAAAGTTGAAACAAATCAGTAAAAAAATGCTTTCTGCTCTCAAGTAGAGAAGAATCATTCCAATTTACTGCAGTGAGAGCTATGAAAAATATGGAAGAGCAAACTCTAGAGGTAAACATACTGACTTTGGAGATAATGAATAAGGGTTTGTGTTTCTGCTTACTGGGAAGAATAGTTTTTTTCATTGATAGTATGAAATGATGCCTGCAGTACACTCAAGAATTCAGCCTCACAAAAGGAAGAGAGAAAAAATTAAAAAAGTAAAAAAAAAAAAAAAAAAAGTTTAAGGCTGGGAGGGAGATCGTCTCCTGGGATTCATGTCATCCAGGTACCGCCCTGAAGCTGACAGGTGTTACATGGGAGAAACAGGCAATCTCATGAAAACTCTGAAATGTTAAAGTCCTTGGCAAGAAGTAGGGGAAAAGGAAGTCAAGATGATTAAATTAGCAGATGATAGAGTTAATTCTGTTGTTGTGTCTGTAATAGATATTTGACTGAGGATATTAGGTCAGATTACATGATTTGTTTCTTGTAGTTTGTTTCTTGTAGTTAAAGGTACATTTTTAAAATGATAAGAAGAGGGAAATACACAAAAGAACTAGGTTAACACTAGTAGCCTGAATAGAGCTGAGTTACTTCCATGTCTCAGTAACCTGATTTCAAAAAGCATAAAGTTTTGTTTGTAGAACCATTTGCTCATCAGATGCTGATAGTGATTATTGACAAGAAAGACCCCAGTTCAGAACTTACATGGAGAAAACTTTGTTCATGAAAACTTGATTCATTGGACTTACTTAATATGTTCCTATATTTTTTACGTCAAAGCGTGGAAACCCAAATTCATTTTTTTTTCTCCCCATAATTGATTCTCACTAGTTTCTCCATAGTGACCCACAGTGAATACAAGGGCTGCCCAACCACTGCAAAAGTTTTCTACAACGCTTCAGCACCACAAGAACAGAAGTTGTGTAAAGAGGTATCATGAAAATCCCAGACACTGGCTTTATGGGGAGAAATACTCACTAAAATAACAAGATTAGAATAAATATTGAAATGCTTGCATAGACTGAAGTTTTCACCATCAAACTGACCCTGAGTACTGTTATACAGTCAGTGTGTAACAGCGCTACCCAGGCAAAACAAGCCAGCACATTCTCATTTCAGAGGTGATGCTAAGAATTAATTCACAAGAGCTTGCTACCAAAAGTTACTTGCCAACTGTTCATTGGGAATGAGCTGAAATACCAAAGATACAGATTAGGAAATTAGAAACTACTTGCGTTCCACTTAGGCACAGAAAAAGATGGCAAAGAAGTGATTTCACTGTTCACACTTCACAAAATCTGCTGAACATAGACTTGACTTTTAAATAAATAACCAGTCTTTGCAGTTCTCATCATGGATTCTAAAAAGGCAGATGCAGCCATCGCAAATGATTTTGCTCGCTGTTGCATTTGTCAAAAGCTGTCAGAATGTAGTAAAAAGGTGTTTATACAGAGTAATATTCTGCTTGAACTCCTGTATGTCTCCTGACTGGAGATTTTAGATCGCTGATTTATAAGAACAAAAGATATCCAAACAGGCCTGTTATTTTCTAGCTTTACCAATTTCTATATGATGCCCTTTTACACACATCCATGTCTTCAATTACAGCTAACATTCAAGGACTGGAAAAGGAATATGATCAGATAGGAAAAAACAGTCTGCTTCATAGTTCACATGAACTATGGCTGTATAGTTAGATAGTAGGAATGGCATACAAAATAATCATTATTTTTATCCACAAGTTTGCATGACTTTAAGCATGACTAAAAGAACTCTCTTCAAAAAAAAAAAAATAAATTTGAATCCAGACAGTCAAGGTTTTGGAGAAAGATTTTGACATGTGTTAAGGCAAGTATCTACAAGAGGTTGTGAAATAATTGTGTATTCATGCTGTCTTCTACACTTTCTCTCTGATCCACTCATCCAGCTTACCTGACCTCCATTAAAATAAATAAATAAACAAACAAACAAACAAATAGGAAGTGAACATTACAGAAGTCAGCATATTACAGAATTTCCATATGTAACAGAAATTATTATATTTACCTGGCAAATGGATAAGAAAGACACATCCTACAGGTACATGGTTTGGTCCAGCTGCTGATGATGAATGCTATAATCAGCATAGTAATACAAATTTTATTTACTGTCATTTTTTACAACTATCATAAACTGCAAGTTATTTAAGAAATCCATGAGCTACTGGCAGACAAATATGAAAAAAAGGAAGTTGCCAGGAAGAAAGAGCATGCTCACTATTATATTTGGCCAGCTGGTCTAGCTACATTCATAAGCATGTTAAATAAGGAATGAGCTAGTGAGAGAAAATGATACCTTCAAGACCATATGTGAACCCATCTTATTTAATGTAAAGAGTATTAAAGATGTACCAGTGCTTGGAAACTAGTCTTTCTTCTGTTTTATGGGATGAATTATAAAAATAAATTAATTAATTAATAAAAAGTAATAAATGAAGATTTAAATATATATATACTAGAAAATGAACATGCTAACATAGAATTTTCAAAACTTGGAGCATAAGGAGAAAATTACATTTGTTTTTTGATAGACTCTAAAGCCACTACTTGTTTCTCCTATTTTTTCTGAGATATCTTTGTCCATGTTGCAGGGGCAGAAAGGTCTCAGTAATCACTGAACTGCAAATTGCTAGAGATTAGGAACTTACTGGGGGAAGAGCTGAAAATATTATGGATCTGCTCTACTTTTATATGTCTACTATAATAGTCTAATATAATATAATATATAACAGATACACATTATGCATTGTAGAAATTAAGAAGTTCTTTCTTTGGAAAGTTTCAGCATTTTCTTAATTTCCTGTTGCATTTTAGAACGTTGCCAAAAATGACATTCTCCAAACCTTTCTGTTTATAGATGAATTTCAGAGGAAGAATTATTTTCTACCATTAGTATAGGTCAGAATTCCATAACTAAACTTGATCTGAATTTTACACTTTGAAATTCAAATACCATGTTAGGTATGAAAAATGTAGTGTATCTTCACAAAATTACAAATCTTATTTCATATAAACAATAAACCTTCTGAAACTCTGCAAGTTAATCTCACAGAGCACATCCATGTTTCATATTTTGTCTTCTATCATTGTAATAATGTGGGCCTTTTCAATTTCCCATATAGCTGAAATATACTACTTTGTGTGGTGATTGCATTTGAATAAATTGTTTTAGGGTGGATGGTATTTTTTGCCATTACTCTAGGTGCTTTGACAGAGGATGATGAATAACATTCTTAAAGAAAATTTCATGATGAACGACCTCTTTAGAATTTCTGTTATTTTTCTTATCTTTAGTGGCTGTATTGCTGTTCATAGCCTAACTCCCTGTAGGGATGGGACTTAGATACACAAACTTCTTTCCATATTCTTACCTTTGGACTAAATACGAGTGTAAGGCAAGTGAGTGGGTCAAAGTGTGATCTGTAGTTTGGAAAGCATGGGAGGCAAGACTGCAAATTATGCTGTAGATGCACCCGATGTAACTGAATGCAAGAACCCACCTTGAAGATGACCTCTAATTAATTTTCTTTTTTATTATTGTTGTTAAATATGAAGGTCCTAATATTCAGCACAGTCCTTTAATTTGGACTGCTCTTATTTCATTCTAATCAAAGTCATTTTTTTTCAAGTTCTAATCTCTTTCAAAGCCTTTCTGAATATCCAAGGAAGTCTGTCACCGGGAAATCGCTGTCACTGTATTGTTGTGAAAAGACAACACTCCTAATACCAATTTAAATATGTTCCCCTCCCTTATAGCAGGGCCAAGCAGTTGTTTACATTACTTACCTGTACATTTCCATGTTTTGTAAATTATTGAGATTGAGCTTTGCTTTAACATTGGCCAGAAATTCTATTAAGCGCAATCCACAAAAACATTCAGCTTCCCAGGTCCAACTGAAGTATTTGAAAACCTAGTTCCAGAGAGAGCTGTATAGTACCTTTAATGGAAGAAAATAAATGGTGGATTGTAGACCATGCACAGGTGACAGGTCTGGTGGCCTGAAAGCAATTCCAAAGTAAGAAATTAGTAAGTCTCGAGGCATCTCTAACAGCTGTAGAATTTGGACTGGTCTGTTAGGGATCTACAATTGCTCATGTGCCTGATGAACCTGTGCTTTATATTTCTAGAGCCATTTGCAAATAAATATAAAAATAATGAGATGAAAGTCCTCTGAGGACAGAGACTGTAAGACTCCAATACTTGGACAACATTCAGTGGAGTTTGACACCAAACCTGTGATATTCACATAGGCCTTCTCTGGGCAGTAATAAACAGAGGTTCACATCAGTCTCAGTCATAATTTATTAGTGTCTTATTTCCTTGAATATGATAGAAAGATCTGAGGTATGAAATTGCTGCTGTCTGAAGGAAAACATACCACACCACCTATGGTGTGATAATGGTCAAACACATCAGCTGTGTGACTAATTAAAACAGATATTTAACACAGAGACACGTAAATAATAAACTCAACCTAAAAGGCTTCTTACAGTACAGTCTGTCTTTGGAAACATCAGCTACAGAAGATAAAGCAGACCCTTTCTGGGGGTTGACTGGAGGTTACAGCATGGTCCTTTTTTGCATGTGTTCACTAAACACATCAGCCCATTTAACTCTACACAAATCCTCTGTTTATGTGTTCCTTTGAAGCTTCAGTAGTACATTCAGCTCTAAAGTGTTCGAAACGTGCTGAAAGTATAAGGCACTCTTGATAGAAATAAAAGCATGATTAAAGAGGTACTGCAGTGACTGTCAGTCACATTTTGTTAAGTCATTATCCTGTTGCAGACCTCTGTTTAAGAGACCTAACTCCTCAGTAAAATATACAGTTATTGTTGAAAAAAATTGGGTTGTTTTCTGTTCTGACTTTCCTTAGTGTGTGCATATGTGTGCACAAATACCTGTCTGTCTGTCTCTGTATCTGCTTTTCAGAATCACAGAATCAAAGAACTGTAGGGGTTGGAAGGGACTTCAAAAGATCATCAGGTCCAACCCCCCTGCCAAAGCAGGTTCTGCAGAGCAGGCTGCCTAGGTAAGGCCTTGAATATCTCCAGAGGAGGAGACTCCACAACCTCCCTAGGTAGCCTGTTCCAATGCTCCGTCACCCTCACCGTGAAGAAGTTCTTTCGTATGTCAGTGCGGAACTTCCTGTGCTCTAACTTGCAGCCATTGCCCATTGTCCTATCCCCACAAACCACTGAGAAGAGGTTGGCTACATCCTTCCCCACTCCTCAGATATTTATATACACTGAGGAGATCCCGTCTCGGTCTTCTCTTCTCCAGGCTGAACAGACCCAGGTCTCTCAGCCTTTCTTCACAGGGAAGGTGCTCCAGGCCCCATATCATCTTTGTGGCCCTCTGCTGGACTCCAGCGGACTCCAGGAGATCCCTGTTTTTCTTGTACCAGGGAGCCCAGAACTGGACACAGTACAGGCTGAGGCCTGACCAGGGCAGAGTAGAGGGGGAGGATCACTTCCCTTGACCTGCTAGCCACAGAATCTTTACTTCTTCCAAACATGGCTGGAGATGGAGTCCTCCAAACCAACTAAGCATGAAACAAATTCTGCAGAAAACTTTCCATTGAATCAGAATTAATTAAAGATTTGCTATACATTTTATTTATTCTAGATGACAGATGCAACAAATAAAAATAATTAAAAAACAAACAAAAAAATGCAACAATTTAAGAAAATATTTTGTGTGTTTCCTTGACCTGATGAAAGATATGTGAACCTAAGCTCATTTGACTACAATTAAAACAACCATATCTTGAGGGTAGGAAGGCTCTAGAGAGGGATCTGAATAGACTGGGCCAATGGACTGAGGCCAGCTGTATGAAGTGCTGGGTCCTGCACTTGAGGCACAACAACCCCATGCAGTGGTACAGGCTGAAGGAAGAGTGGCTGGAAAGCTGCCCAGCAGAAAGTGACTGGGGGTATTGGTCAATAGCTGGCTGACGCTATCCAACGGCATCCTGGCTTGTATCAGAAATAGAAATCAGAATGTATCATAATTGTATCAGAAATGTGGCCAGCAGGACCAGTGAAGTGATTGTCCCTCTGTACTTAACTCTGGGGAAGCCAAACCTCAAGTTCCTTGCTCCTTTTTGGGCCCCTCGCAACAAGAAGGACATCAAGGTGCTGGAGCCTGTCCAAAGAAGGCAATGGATCTAGTGAAGGGTCTCTTCTCCCAAGCAACAATTGGTAAGACAAGAATAAATGTCCTCAGGTTGAAACAGGGGAAGTTTAGGTCGGATATTAGGATTTTTTTTTTTTTCCTTTTTTCACTGAAAGGGTTGTGAAGCATTGGAACAGGCTGCCCAGGGAAGTGTTGGGTTACCATCCCTGGAGGTCTTCAGAAAATGTGTAGATGTGGTGCTGAGGGACATGGTTTAATGGTAGACTCGTCAGTGCTAGGTTAAAGGTTGGACTAGATTATCTGAGAGGTCTTTTCCAATCAAAACAATTCTACATGTATTCAATTTACTGTAGTAACTGCCTTGAAATGTGGGACCAGTACAAATTCAGTAAGTCAGCCTCTGTGCTAGAATCTCCCCAGTCCTGCCCCAGTCCTGTCCCAGTCCTCCTGTAATAGGAGGTTATATGTTTGTGTATCCTGCCTTAGGAAGGTGTAAGGGCCAAATCTTAATTAGAGGTCATTGGCTGCAACAGCTGCACACACAACTGTATCTATTTAAACAAAAGCAGTTAACAAGAAATCCATATTTTACCACCTTTTACTGTTGTTGTTCTAACTGTCCTAAATTATACAGACAGTATAATCCAAAGTGGATCAGAATGGCTGTTTAGCTCCTTCCATAATAATAATAATAATAATAATAATAATAATAATAATAATAATAATAATAATAATAATAATAATAATAATAAATAAAATAAAAATAATAGAAAATAAAAATATGTCTAGAATACTGAATTTATCTATCCGTATCTCATCAAGTGAGAGTACTGTAGAGGGAAAAGAAAAAATCATATTTTACATATCAATCCCATACAAATTTAAAAACTCCATAAACACTTGCTCAAAATGACAACACTCTGTAAATGTCTTATAGCTAGTAAATTAGAGGCACTTGCAGCTCAGAGTGAAAGTGAGAACTTCACAGATCCCGTGGTGATTAAAGCTCTGCCAAGAAACTTCCTTTACCAACAAGTCAGATATGAATTGTCTGAACTACAAAATCATGAATCACAGAATTGCTGAGGCTGGGAGGTACTTCTGGAGATGGTATAGTCCAACTCCCCGGTTCAAACCTGGGTCAGACAGAGCAGGTTGCTTGGGGGCCATGTACAATGTCAAGGACTAAATTTCTCCAAGGACAGAGTCTCCACTTCTCTGTGCAACCTGTTCTGGTGTCTGGCCCCTATTACAGTAAAATGAGTTTTCTTTGTTTAAATGGAATTGTGTGGCCATGCCCCCACTAGTGATATATTTATGTACATTGCTAAGATCCCCGAGCCATCCCTTCTTCAGGGTGAACAGTCCCAGATCTTACAACCTGTCCTCAGACATCAGATTTTCCAATCCTTTAATTACCTTAATTGCTCTTTGCTGAACTCACTCACTCTTTCTTTTACTGGGGGCCCAGACCTTGAGATGTGGCTTCACCAGAGCTGAGCAGAGGGGAAAGGTCACCTCCCTCAAACTGCTGGTGACACTTTCTAATGCAGCTTAGAAACCCAGAAGGGTGCATTACTAGCTCATGTTCAGTTTGGTGTCCACTACAAACTCCAGACCTGTAAAACTGTTTTCCAGACAATTATACCCAGCCTGAAGCATAAGGTTTGTCCTCTTCAGTAGCAGGATTAGACATTTCCCTTTTGTGGTGAGACAAAAGAATCTCTTTGTTGTATGACACCTTTGATGAACTCCATGAAATTCCTCTAAGACCATTTCTCCAGCCTGTCCAGCTTTCTTGTGGATGGTAGGATAATTCCTCTAGTGTATACACCATTCCTCCCAGTTTTGTGTCATCTATAAAGTTGCTAAAGGTGCACACTGCTCTATTAGGCAGGTCATTAATGAAGAAATTGAACAGTGTTGATGTATGTACCACTATGTACCACTGATCCTTGCTGTTCAAACAGTTTTCAGTCCACCTTACTGTCTACTTATGTAGCCCATACTTTATCAGATTGTCTTTGAGGGTGTTACATGATATAATGCCAAAAGCCTAAGACAAAAGAAACAACAGCCACTATTCTCACCTCATCCATTGAGTCAGCCATTTCCTTATAGGAGTGTCAGTCTGATTAATCAGGATTTCCCTTTCATAAATCAACGCCAACTACTCCTGATCACCTTATCCTAGAAATGGAAGACCGTCATCTCAGCTATTGCCCTGTATCAACCCACACAGGAGTGACGCAAAGATAGTCCCACATTACTGGAGTCCAACAGCTTAAATTTCATGACCTGTCAATAGAGAATCTGGTGTTCAAAATTGTGAAAACCATTGTACATACTTGAACACAAATATTTTGCTTTGACAGTAGTGTATTCAGCATCTGAGAAAATGCAGGATCTATAAAAAGAATTCCCAAACTGGCAATTAACATGATCACAAACAAATGGAGATAATGAAACAAGTAGTGCTTCCCAGTTTGGAGCTGAGATGACTTCAGTTGGGGTACATCAGATGAATGGTTAAGAATGTAAACCAAATGCCCTTGGAAGGGGTGGATTGAATTTTTATGAGTATTTAGCTAATTAGGACTGAGTTTAAAAAACTTTGTTACTCATGGGAGGATTCAGTTTATCAAGATTTCTGTGAAGGGCTAGATGTAATAGCACATGGGAAATCTTTACTTCAAAAAAAAAAAAAAAAAAAGAAAAAAGAAAAGAAAAGAAAAGAATGTTAGTGTAAGTACTAAGGTTAGTACTGAATTGGCTGCTGGGACAGTTACAAAAGGGGTTTTGGAAATGGAACTATAGGCCTGGAGGAAAGATATTCATAGAACTGTTGGGACTTAGAGGATTGTTTTCATTTCATGAATAAACTTATAACAAGACTACTTGGGCAATGATGCGACATTACCTATTTAATGGATGGACAGAATATTGTGCAGTGGAAATTAGATAATTTTGAGGATGAGAAAAAAAAAAAAAAAAGTGTGAGTACATTTAACAATAAAAATTGAGATTTAGGCCTTTAGAAACTTGGAACATGAAGTCACATTTTAAACTCATTGTTTAGATGTGATAGGGAGAGTCTTGTTTTTGCCAGTTAGTCACAGGACATTTTCACTGAGAAGTGAAACATGAGCATGAAAAATCATAGAATCATAAAATATGATGAAAGGGACCCACAAGGATCATTGAGTCTAACTCCTGGATCTCCAAAGGACCACCCAAAAAATCAGGCCATATGTCTGAGAGCATTGTCCAAACACTTCTTGAAATTCAGCAGGCTCACTACCGTGACCACTTCCCTGGGGAACCTGTCCAAGTGCCTGACCACACTCTTGGTGAAGAACCTTTTCCTGATATCCAGTCTGAACCTTCCCTGTCACAGCTTTGAGCCATTCCCTCAGGTCCTATTGCTATCCACAGAGAGCAGAGCTCAGTGCCATCTCCTCTACTTCCCTCATGAGGGAGCTGCAAGCCGCCCTGAGGCGCCCCCTTCAGCCTTCTCTTCTCTGGGCTGAAAATTCCAAGTAACTTCAGCTGCTCCTCATACTTTTCCCCCTCTAGATCCTTTACCATCTTTGTTGCCCTCCTTTGGACACTCTCTAACAGCTTTATGTCTTTCATATACTGTTGTGGCCGGAACTGCACCCAGTACTCAAGGTGAGGCTGCACTAGTGCAGAGTAGAGCAGGACAATCACTTCCCTTGACCGACTAGCAATGCTGTGCATGATGTACCCCAGGGTACAGTTGGCCCTCCTGTCTGCCAAGGCACACTGCTGGTTCATATTCAGCATGTTGTCAATCAAAACTGCAGATCCTTCTGCTCTCCAGCATCTCATCACACAGTCTGTACATAAAGCCAGGGTTGCCCCTTCCCAGGTGTAGAATCCAACAATTGCTCTCGTTAAACTTCATATTGTTGGTGATTACCCAACTCTCTGATTTGTCCAGGTCTCCCTGCCCTCAGCACCCTCAATGGAGTCAATAGCTCCATGCAATTTGGTGATGACACAAAATACCAAATGTTTTTGTAGGATCACATGCAGGAAAGTATTTACACTGCTGTCATTTGGAACTATGAATACATCTGCAGCAGTCATTCTTGTTCTAGGATACTGTGCATAGTTCCCAGTTAGGATATTCATATTTAATAGTGTTAATGCAAATTGGAATTGGTGCAAAAAACAGATTATGCAAACAATGAGAGGAACAGAGAAACTAGATGAGCTTGATTTATTTGAACTGACAAAATGAAGTCTGACAGAGGGCATGGTTTCTACCTATAAATATGTCAAAAGTAAGTACCAGGGAAAGATAAGAGAAGATAAATGTCTTCTGCTTATGAATTAACTTTGACACAATTTTAGGAAAAAAAGAAAAAGAAAAAAAAACTCTTAGAAGATTAGAACTTCCAGTCAGAATATCAAAAACAAAACACTTAACTGTATAACATAAGAAGTTTGAGCATTTTGTGAAAGGATTTTTACATCAGCATACAGATATATCAGAAAACTGAACTTGGTTCAGTCCTATATTTTATCCTTTTGAAGAAAATAGATGAAAAACTTCACTGAAGATAGTATTACTTCTTAACAGTTCATTGAAGAGTTTGTCATCCCTCTTGTAAGATCCCCAGTCTGTTGTTCTAAGAAGTCTACCATGAGCGACGCATTCTCTAAACTCATATGGTCAGTCTTGTGTGATATAAATATATAATAAATATAACATAACATAACATAACATAACATAACATAACATAACATAACATAACATAATATAAATATGTTTATACTTGGAAAAACTGTAGTAATACTATCACCAATGCTGCTTTACCATCTGAAGGGTCCTTCATAATTATGAACTTTGGGTAAGCTTTCAAGATCCAACAGAGAAATGGCTGATGCTTTGATCCCCCAGGGCTGTGGGCACCTTTTGCTAGTTCTTATATGTGTCATTGCAGCTCACCACATAAAATGCTGATGTGGTAGAGGAAGAAGTGGGAATGGAGAAGGGGACTGGCTGCCTAACCTCTCTCTAAACGGTATAATTTTGTGGAGCAAATAAAGATGGGGGAAGGTTAGAATATTTTTCATTAAAATGACAATTCTATACTTCTGATCAGAGTTAAAAAAAGTCCTAACTGTCCTATATTTGCACTGAAAGAGATCTTTATATAAGACTTTATTGGCAGGTATCTGTGGACAGTCAGGCAGCAGAGCTCTATTAGATCATTTCACTAATCTCTTTGATAATGCAGTATTGTTCCCTGCTGTACATTTATTCACCTCTTGTTCAGTCTACTTTTAAATGTCAAGAAATGGGGCTTATATTATTCCCCTTTGGAGATTACTCTACAGATTAATAGGTCTCACTCTCTTCCTCTCCTTTTCCCACTTCTCCTCTCAATACTCTGCCATTATTTTCCATTTCTCAATTTTATCCATAACTTGTAGTCATACCCATTATTACACTAAATTAATTCTTACCCTTTTTTTTAACTAAAACCTTTCAAATAGCTATAGGCAGTTATCATTTTTCTCTCCACATCTCTAAGCATGTTGCTATTCTTAAAAACAGTGAATAGAACAGGAATTGAAAGCAAAGTCATTTGGTGACTATAGATCTTGGGGTTTAGATTATTTTTTAGCTTACCGCATGTAAGCTAGACTTGCAAACGAGAGATCACTTATGCAAAATGTGAGAATAGTGATAATGAATTGCTTACAAAGGTGACTTATATGGTAACAATATGAAAAATTGTGTTTTGCACATCCTCTGCATAAAAATTGCACATGTCCCATAGAAACCAGTTAATGCCTCTCAGCAATTGTGTCCTAACTTAATCTGCACACAGTGCCTCAAATAAGGACTTCATGAACTTTTGTCCCCTCTCTTACTACCTGGTAATTATAGCATTTAAATTGCTTTGCTTAAAAATCTACTGCAGTCACAAAATTCTTATTCCCTGGAAAGGAATTAAAATCATCCAGTCCAAGTAAGTAAAATTTAAAAGTGAGCAAGTAAAGAAAATAAACTGTTCCAATTTTCCCGAAAAATGTAGGCAGTTTCTCTGCAGACACATTGCATTTATTTTGGTTGATTGGTGAGATAAAATTTAATATATTATATCTGCTAAGAAATAGACAATGCTTACTATTGCCTTATACAGCTACCCTGTTATAGAAACTTGTAGGGCTCCTTTTTTTTCTCTACAGATATCCCTGCTACCAGTCAGGGCCTCAGGTGCTATAAACCATTATAAGTATGTCTTATTCCCTTCTTTTATTAGGGGCTGAATGTTTCTTGACTTGTTGTCTTATCTTCTGTGAAAAGATGAACAGAAGAGCCAAAAGAGCAGAACCAGACTGTCTATATATACTTTTACACACAAATATAGCTGTGTATGTGCTTGTGCATGCATATATATTTACATATATATATATAATATAATATGCATTTTAAAGTCTGATTCTCTTGATTGTATAGCCCAAATCAGCTTCCTCATTAAATCAATTTCAAAGGGAAATGAATATATTTAAAGAGTGAGACATGCCTAGCATTTCTCTTGATGAGCTAAATCCATTCTAAGTATACTAAAGTCATCAGAGTTACTGTGGGGATGCAGTTGTCTCAGTGTTTGCACAGGATTATGAATGTACAGGGCATTTGCTAACTATTGTTCCTACTAATTACACTCACTACTTTTCAATTGCAAATGCTGACATACTAAACTGTGCCCCAGCTTATGGAGATAACACTACTGCTGGCTTGGATTGGGTTTCTGTGGATCTATGTGCAGAAATAGTGAAACTATGCAAGCAAAGTGTATGTTTAGGAACTGAAACAAGCTTTGAATATTAAACTTTGAGGAACACATACTGATATACCAGAAACAAGATTCTCTTCCTACAAAATCCTCTTTCAAGTTGGTAGGGAAGCAAGAGTCTTTTGTCTTTTATACACCTTTACTTTCCTTCACCTAAAGAGCCAGAAAAAGGTGAAGAGATCACTTTATACAGGGATCATAATACTATACTTGCAGTTTGGTGGAGAATTAATGAAGCTATTAGTTTGACAACTGTTATACACAAGGCAGCTGCTATGGTTTTTAACCTGGAAAGTAGCTAAACACTACATAGCTGGTGGGTATGAGAGCTGCTGCCGTTTGCCCCAAAATAACTAGTCCTGGGGGAGGGGGAACAAAACAATAGTTTGGTCTCACATATTTCTTCCTTCTATCTCCTTCCTGTAAAACCACATTCGTCCTGAGAAAACTGCACAATCTCTTGGAACAGGGATAACATTGGCCTCAACTGAGACATCCTTTGAAGGAATTTTGATACAATTTGGGAGCAATGTAGCCTATATTTGAAGGGAGGATTCAGTGCTCTTTGTATGTAGTACTTTGTCCATACTGCAGAAAATCTGAAATGGTGTCTGCCTGCCTCCCATGATGAGCTTGCTGGTTCAAGGTCAGAGATATGACATAGAGAGCATGCAAGCAAAACATGACCCAAATATTTATTGTCTAGATTAATGGATATGACTCCTGTAAGTAGAAGTTTAAATGGTTTGTTATTATGAGGGGGGAAAAAAAAATAAGTCAATTTTTATTTTATTTTCTAGGGGAGAAGCAGCTTAAAATCATGACAGTCTGTTTCTTAGAGGAATAAGTTTTATGCTATTGTTTCTTCCCACTTGTATCTGCTGTTACCCCTGACGTCCCCAGGCCAATTCCAAACAGAGTGATGAGTCTAAACAAGGTCTGCAAAGAAGGAGAAACAGATACCAAGTCCTAGGCTTTAGTGAAAACTGGGGGTTGGGTATAGAAAAGAAACTTTTAAAAGTACCTCACCAAGGGAAAGGCTCTGGGCTGAGCTCAGTGAATATCTGATAAATGTCCAATGTGCATATCCATCCACAAACATACCTGAACTAACCACAGCTGTCACTTCCTGCCCCATCAGACGTGGAAGGGGAGGGGAAAACTGGTTGTGGTGAGAAGGCACCAATGTCTGCATATGTAGCTGAAACACTACCTTCTGCAGTATTGATTCAGAGAGTATAGGGAAGGCAGCTGAGGCTTGGCACATTGAGAGTTACTGGGCACAAACTCACAGGAAACCAAGCTTCATTAGTTCTTTTGTTCATTAAGCAACTTGGGTAAATCACCATACAGGAGCCAGAGCGTGAGATGACTGCAAGAAATCTGGTGGTTAGGATCTGATCCTCAACAAAAATAGAAACAGATTTATCTTGGTAATCTTCAGAGTAATAAAGTGAGGAAAATATTTAACAGTCTCCTGAGAAAGCAAAACAAAAAGGAATGTCAGCTGTTAGGTTTTATAGGAAATGATGCAAGGGAATTGTTTCTCATTCTGAAATCAGCTTTACTTCAGGTATGCAGATCTTAATCTTTCTCTGACATTGGTTCCCACTTCATTTTCATTTGGAAACTAAGGAAATGCAGGCTGGATGGTCAGACAGTAAGGTGGGGGAAAACACTGGCTTAAAGAGCAGACTTGAACTGTGGTGATCAATGGCTCACCATCCAGATGGCTGACAGTAATGAGCAGAGTAACCTAAAGTTCAGTGCTGGGTCCCATATTGTTCATCATCTTCATCAAAGACCTGCACAATGATCAAGTATACCTTAACAATTTTGCAGCTGACTACAGACTTGGATAATGACTTACAACAAATAGCAGAGCTTCTATCTTGAGTGACCTAGACAAACTTGAGGACTGATCTAGCAAAATTATTAGATTGGGTAAGAAAAAGTGAAAAGTTCTGCACTATAGCAGGATAACCCTAAGCATCAGCACAAGCTGGGAAGTCTATCAGAGTAATAATCCAACTGGCAAGTGTTTGGAGGTTACAAATATCTCCAAGAGGGAATATAAGACACTGAATATACTCTCACCAAAAATAAGAGAAATAGTATATTAGTCTACTAAAAAGCATGGCCAGCAGATCAAAGGAAGCTATTATCTTTCTCCTCTCGGTGCTAGAGAGGTCCCAGATAGAGTAGTACTCAGTCCAACTGAGGAGTAATATGGAGAGGAGCTATGAAGGCCAGCAGAGACCAATGGAACATGGTCTACAGGTAGCAATACCCAGGCTTGTTTGGTCTAGAAAGTGGAGGCAAACAGGCAAAACCAATAGCAGCCAGGAACTACATGGAAGGGCATTTCAGAGAAGATCAAGCCCAACTCTTTCCAGAAGTGAAAAATGGCAAAACAAGGAGCAGTAGTCACAAGGTGGTTTGGATCATATGTTAGGAAAAAAACAATAATGACTGGGAATACTGTACTGGAACAGGTTATTCACAGAGGCTGTGGACTCTATCCCTGGAGACTTTCAAAACTCCTAGACAAAGACACAGTGGGCCTGATCCATTGCTGGAGACACTGTTGCTACTTCAAGCAGGAATGTGAACCTCCAGAAGTCCCCTCCCCTTCCTAAGAATCTAATGAAGTTGTGTTTCTTCAGTGAAAAGAGTGAACCTCAGCTGAAAAATTAGCTCCATAAATAACTCCTTTTAAGTTGGAGTTTTCCTGCTGTGAAATTACATCCTTGCCCATTGTTAATGCACATAAACTATGTCATATCTATGGGTTAAGAAAGGAAAGCAAAACACAAAGTGTGTTTTAAAGATTTGGAAATCCTATCTGTGAATATATTGGGACATAAACTACCTCAGCTAAGGTGCAAATTGGAAATAAAAAGGACAAGAAAATGATAGGGGCCTAATTAAACAGAGAGCAGTACAGTACTGGGAGAATAAGGTCATAAACTGTCCAAAGAAAAATAGTACACCTCTGACCTGCTCAGATTCCTTGAAAAAGTTAATAAAACAGTACATAAAGATGTCCCAATGGATATGACTTACTATGATAGTTCTTTATAAGGAACTCTTAAAGAGAATAAATCTAAACAGAATAGGGAGCATAGTCTTGCAGTGGATTAAAAATCATTTAAGTGAAACAAAACATAATCAATGGTATTGAGGTGAAAGATTTCTGTGTTTCAATTACCCATGATCACTTTCATAGGTCCAGGTGATGTGAGCAAGATATTATCCTGTGACAGTAATCTGTCTTGTTTACTTAAAAAGTACTATGCACGAAGGGAATCATATGGTGACCTTATCAATAGAAGCATTGTTATTTTGTTATTGTTATTACCTTCCTAAGTTAGACCCTAAAGTAAATAGAGTTTTCTCATAGTTGATGTCTCCTAAAAAAAAGGAGCAACTTCAAGACAGTAGGTGAAATTCACCACTTGCAAACCAGTCAACAACTGGTCTTTAACCTGTTGAGTTTTTCACAAGTAAAAGGGTGTGATTCTTCATTGCTTGGACTGCCTGTTGTTCAATATCTGGGAAAAAATACAAAGTGGAATTGGTTTGCTATAAGTCTGATGTTAAGAATAACACTGCTCTTGTAGAGTAAAAATTGTGTTTGAGGAGAGCTCAGGCAGTACTGAAGCCTTACTTTGCCTAGTTTTGCATAACACAGGTTTTCTCTCCCCTTTCTCTGTATGTGCATGGGTCTATAAACACAGGCAATTTAAGTCAATCTACTCAAGGTCAGAGGGCATCACCTTACTGACTTTAACAGATGCCCAGTTCAGTACACAGCATAGAAGAACACATCATTCACATCAGACAAATACACAAATTTGGACTGCCATAACACCCAGAAATAAAATAATAATAAATAATAAATAATAAATAATAAATAATAATAAATAATAATAATAATAATAATAATAATATATCTGATGCTCATCATCAAAAGACATGTAATGTATTTTCCTTTATAGCCAAAGCTTTACAACTTTGGAACAATTTTTTTAATTTTATTTTTTTATCCAAATAATGCTTGGAAATAGAGTGAGAATACCAGTTTGTTAATACTTCCCTGTAGAGTTCAAATGATGGAAGTGAGTTGCATTTGAAAATATTCCTTTTTTCAAGCACTTGTCTGGCGGAGGACAGTGGGAGGGTAACCATACTAGATGTTTGTTGATAGTGGTGTTTCTTCATGGGCAACAAGCATCAGATAGAACAGTTGTTAAATGTTGCCAAAACTGTCTCAAGCTATGTTTTGTGAGCCCCAGTCTGAGCTGACCGTTTTGTCTGTGTGTTTGATAGGTGGCACAGAAATAAGTGTAGCCAGTTCTCATCCAAGATAATGGGGGGAGGAGAAAAGCGATAATAAATTACAAAAGTGGCTTCTAAGCTAATGTATTTATTGAATAACTTCAGTTTTAACAAAGGGTAAAGTGCAATAAAATGTCTGGATAATTTTTAAATTGGAAACCTACTTCCCTGAGCCTGTTGTCTAATAAGTTGTTGAGATAAAAAAGGAAATCCAAGGCATTACTACTAAAATTGATTTGGATTTTGTCTTCAAGACAAGGTTCTGCTTCCTCTTCCCTTCTCATTTTGTCTTTCCTTCATCCCCTGTTTTTTATCCTTCGTTGTGACAAGGTCAACATCTTGCAGAGATCAGAGTTCCCTCATTGCTACTGTCTTACCTGACTTAATTTTTCAGTGTGCTTGTAGTCTCCTTTACTTTAATACATAATTCCCTATTTCTGTTTGCTGTTGTTCATCATTTCTGAAGATCAAGCACTTGTTTCTTCTCTGTTCTGTGGCTTCTTGAGTTCTGTCATCCCACACACAATAAGCTAACAGTCAAACTGATCTTTGACTTCAGCTGAACAGTCTTAGAGCTGAAGAACAATTCTGGTTCTACAATAACTGCCTTCTTTGATAAGTAAAGCAGCCACCTGTCAAACAATATTAAATTGTATTTACTTCTCTTCCTGCTTAACGTAGTTTCAAGATACATTCTCTATATTCCTGCTCTTGCATCTCTCCTCTCCTCATTATTATATTAAGATTTAGAGGTCTAGCTGAATTTTGGATAAATCTTATGCAAATGAATCAGCAAATCAATCTTCCTGTAGAAATTAACTACCTTAAAAATCAGCAGAAACTAATGCACACTCCTAAAAACTTCCATTTGTACTAGGGAAGTACAAAATCTGTCATTCCTTTCATTTCCTGGAGGGTTTTTTGTTTGTGAGCTGCAGCTGTACTGCTGTGAAAATCTTGTTGTAAATTTGTACTGCACAATCATGATGAAGAAGATAGGAAATATATCTATGTTTACTTGAAGACTTTAACTTTTCTGTTGATGGTACATGAAGCCCTTTCTGTGGAGAAAGGGTTCATTCAAAAAGAGTAAAGATGAAAAATTTCACTCCTAAGACCTCGGTTTGCATCCATGACAGAGAAATGTCCATGCTGCACTATGGGGTACTTTTCTGTATTTTCCTCAACACATAGTTAAAGTGGAAAAATAACATCTAATTATCCCAGCTTTTGAAGAATCATACTTTGAAAGAACACGAACAAGCAGATTGCATCTCTGCTATCAGTGCCTTAGAGGTCCAGCAGTTTGAACACAGTTTGAATTATTTGCTGTTATTTATCTATAGATCCTACGACTCAAAAGATACTTTCAGGTGTGTGGAGTTTTCTATTTATCTTTCCCTAAAACATCTGTTACAAAAGAAAAAAAGTTTCAACGTAGCATGCAATTTCTAGATTTAAACCATTTGCTTGGCTAAGTGAAGAGGCAAACAAACAAAGTGTCATACTTACTAATGGAATTGTTCATATTAAGCTTTATGGAAATTATGCTGAATTTATTTGTGTGTTCTTGCTTTCCTTTGTTTGTTTGTTTGTTGTTTGTTTTTGTTTGTTTTTTTTTGTTTACTTTCTAACAATAATAATGAACACCAATAGAAGTGATGGATTCTACACTGTAGGGACAATTTAGATGAAGTGAACCCAACTGCCATTGGGAAGCAAATTTTACTTTTCATGATCAGACTGGTTATTCATATAGAGGTTTATAACTTTCTGTTGACTTAAAAATAATTTTGTCTAACTGATAGATATTTACTTATAATGGTAGCCATGAAGAGACTTTTCTAGGGGTCAGCTTAACAAAAATTCTGTATAACGAGGCTCTAGGTAACAAGAAGCAATGGGCCCAGCCAGGAAACCAGGAGGTGCCCTCTGCCCTGCAGGAAGTACTGCTGGGCTGGGTGGGTGCTGGAGCCCTGGCACAGGCTTCCCAGAGAGGGACTGGGGGCTCCTCCTTGGGGATCTTCAGCAGCCGCCTGGACGTGGGGCTGGGCCCCCTGCTTGGGGTGGCCCTGCTGGAGCAGGGACGGCATCACCAGCCACGTGGTTTCTTGCAGAATTCTCACAGTGCTTAGAGAAATCTGGGATTCTGTAAGCACTGTAAATTAGCTATGGATTGTTTTGTTTTATTCTGCTGCATTTTGTTTTGGAAATTATAATATGAAGAAAATTTAGATGGCATATAGCTCATCTGCAAAACACTCAGCTTCATTTGGTAGCTTGAATAATCTCAAAAATATTTCAAACACTCACTGGCTGAGAACGATTTGTATTTTAGGTGTAGTGCTGTTGAAACAAATGAGGAAGTGAAATAAGGTTTTCACTTTTTCACAATCGAGGAAGTCTGCTGGGAAACAAACAATCAATCAAACAAACAAACAAACAGTACATTTTATTAAGGCACTGCTGCCTGACACCTTTTTTCAGTGTAGGATGATAGAGTTGTTTCACAAGAGGCTTCCTGATTGACATTTGAGTGGGTATGCCATTAAAACAAACAAACAAACAAACAAAAACAACTAAAACAACAACAACAACAAAAGCTTGGTTTTAATTCATGGGTTGCAGTGTTGTGACAGATCTGAAATGTCTTCACCTCTGAAATTGCCTTGGTATAACTCTGGCCTGAAACTTGACAAGGTCCAGTTCTGCTCTTCAGCATATTCCCATCCCATATCCTACAACCCTTATCTTCTAAGGGATTTAGGTGCACAATTCTCATTTTGACTCATATGTCATATTGGAAACAGAATCTTTGAAGATTCCTGTGTCTATCAATTGTTTTAATACCTACAAACTTGGCCACCAGTTCCAGAACTTTGTAAGTTCAGTAGCTAGAGTTATTATGTAGAGTTTTAGGCCCTCAGATTAATCTAAATATCTGAAATTTAGGCTCTACAAGAGCTTTTTTCAGCCACTCCAGATCTATAGCACCAAGTCCTCTAATGATTTGGCTACATGAAGAAGACATATTTCATGCTAGCAGTTACTAGCATTACCATCACTGGCATTGGTGTTACAGTTGTAGTAAGGTAAGATCAAGAACAGGAGGTATTTTTCATCTTTTCACTATAGCTTAGATAGTTCTCTTCCAAAATAAATCTTGGTCTTTTCAGTCTGGAAAGGAGAATTAATTTTAGGTTAATTTTCTTTTGGACAAGAGAAACATCTTCTACCTCTGCTCTTTAATCTGCTCCACAGTCCTACCAGGAATGCAATATATCAAATAAAAGAAAATGATATACAGTATAGTTTTCCATCCCAAAGACAGGAAATGCTTGCTTGGGAAATATCACTCCTGAACTTGGGTATCTGCTATTAGAATAGCTTCTATGTTTTACTTTCAGGAGTTACTGGATGAAATGCAGAATATGTATATTTAGCATGTTGCTAAAATTGTCCTTACCACAATCCAGAAAATAAAAATGCCCTTGCCTCTAGCTATGTCTCTCTCATATCTATATGGATCACAATCAGCTATAAAACCTTTTTTTAGACATAATGGAACATAGTAACTAGAGCCTGAAATCTCTAAGCTCCTCATCAGCGTGAAGGCCTGAAGTTAACTTTACAAGATGGACTGTGACCTTCATTCCCAGTACACCTTCGTCCTTATGTAGCATCTTTCTATAGCATTGGCAACTGCTCACCACAATATTCAAGTATAGAAAAGAATATGCAATGTATACTGTCACAGTTCAGTACTCACAATGCCAGTCTACCCATTTTACATAATAGAACATGATAAGGGTGAACAACAATGCTAAAATCAGTACGGATATAACACCCACTGTTGTCACAATTTAAGTAGCCACAGGACAATCTGTTTCAAATTAGCACATGGCACGTTTTATAAAATGTCTAAAATGCGGCGTCTGAACTTATAGAAATAGGCTCAAGACAGTTTTAAACTAAACCAGGCATCGGGGTATCTATGGCAGTAATGGAGCCTACTGTGGGTAATCATCAGAGTACCCAGACCCTGAGTAGATTTCTCAGTTTGCACTGTCCTTGGTGTCCCACTGTGATAGTCCAGGAGGCAAAACATATACTTAGTCAGGTCTACCTAGTCTTTCTAGGCTGCACTAAAAAACTATGAATTCTCCCAGAAATTTTCATTTTAGTGAACTTATCCAAGATAAAAGTGCAACTAAGAAACCTTTCCACCAGGTGGCAGGAAGTATCAGACACTTCTGCATCAGACTTATGATTTTTAACTTTCACATTTTCAACTTGGAGAACATTTTTGCTGTGCTTTTAAGTTGTGATATATACATTTGAACGGAGAATGGTTGTTAGAAGCAGTTAGGGGGTAAAGACCTAGGGATCTCCAGATTTATTTCATTTCCTCTCCTTTGCCCTTGCTTCTAGTTCCTGTGTTACAGACAGGAGACCATTTAGTGGTTATTATGTGGCAGCAAGAGGGTGGCTTTAAGATCATGGGGATAGCACTGGCAGATTAGGGTAGCTTGGTATCTCCCTCTAAAATGCAACTACTAGAAATTAAGGAAGATTATAAACATTTGAATTGCAATTGACATATGAGTAAGGGTTTTGGCAACAGCAGGAGGGTGATGGTATAAAGATAACTCCTGGCAGCAGTCCACAGAAAGCTCAACGCATGGAAATGGGATGAAAAACAGTGGGAGGAAAAAATAACTTCAGATTCAGGGGCAAATCTTGGAATTTTCATCCTTGAAAATAAAGAATGGCAATAGCAGATCTAGGAACGCTGGACAGCAATAACTCTTTATCTGTATTATGCCTTCAGGCTTTGAAGAATTCAGTAGGAAAAAGATATGGGTTATCCAGGAGACAATGGAGCCAGGACAGGCAGATAGATGAGAAACAGAAGGATAAAAAAAGTAAATCAACAAAGACATAGATGGGTGTCACCTGAGGAAACGTGATGGCCTGTACAAGATACAGATAGCTATGGCCAGAAGCCTATAATATAGTCTTACAAAATTTTCAGGATATACTATCTTAAAGCCTTTTCAATAGACGAATCAAATACAAAGCCTAGATCTTATTATTTCATCTTTGTTATATAAGGCTCAAATATGATAAAAGTTTCAAAATCATTGCAAGCAATAGAATAATTCAGTTTATCACATTTTTTACAATTTGATCCCCTGCCCTGCTCTCCATGGGCTACAGCTATGGCCCAGGGCCTGCCCCTGCAGGGACTCCTCCACGGGCCACAGGGGAACTTCTGCTCTCAAAGAGGCACAATTTTCATCACTTACTAATTGTGGTGACTTCTCATGTAATTGTCTCTGGCTGCTCTCTGGCCAGCACCAGGTCCCTTTTGGAGCTCTCTGGAGCTGGCTCTGATCTGACATGGGGCAGCTGCTGGGCTGTGCTCCCTGTAGCCCCTGTGCTACCAAAACCTTGCTATGTAAAGCCAGTAAACTTGTAAACATGTCCACTTAGCAGGGTTATAGACAGGGTGGCATAAATACTATTTAACATAAGGAATTATAATTGTACGTAACACCTGAAGATTCTCATCTCCAAAGAGCTTTTCTGTAATGGCTTAATATTTCCAAACCTCCAGAAAGAGAAACTAAAGTAGGGAGAATGTGACATGACAGATGATAGAGAAGAATTGGTGTATGACACAGAACTGAAGTTTATAATTCTTGCTGTCTTGGTCTGTGATCAATAGAAAACACCTTGCTTACACATGACATAACATATATCTGATAAGGATATGAAAATTCGTATTGATGTCCAGATTAGAGCTACCATATGTCTTCAACAGTCATCTACTGCTCAAGAGCTGTCTTTCATTAGAGCTGATCATGATAGCTACATTTATACCAATAAACTTTAAAGGAGGACCATTCCTGGGCACTAGGCTTTATGTTTCCTTTTACGCAACAATTAGCTTGGGATCTAAGCACACTGTTGCTGTCCCAGACTGTTTCTGGGCATGGTTTAGGATTTATTATGCACCTGAGACCAAGGCAATTTGCATATATATATTTTCTTTTGAAGGCTGAGAAAGCCTAATAACTCAAATATGAACTGTTATATTCCAATTGGCCTCTGTGCCAAGGATTACTCTTGGACACAGACAATGATCCTTGATGTTCAACTGTGGCAATGCACATATGTCCACTACTTGTTTTGGCATTGACCATCAAGCTTGAGCTGGCATAAGAATAATCTTGGAACACCTTTTATCTCCACTACAAGGTATGTATATATATATATATATATATATATATATATATATATATATATATAATTTCATCAGAAATTTCTGCTCTGTGTTCATGCACACCTACATTTTCCACAAATAAACCTTCATGCTTGCCTAAGGTTTCTTTACCTTACAACAGGCATCCATATCATTCATTTGTTCTCCAAAGATTTTTCATCCACATCCATCACTAAAGCCACAGTAAGAAGCAACTCTCTGGAGACTACCATGCAGGATACTCCAACTCTAACAAAATCACAAATAGACCCATTCCTCTCAATTTCTCCAGCTTTGGTTTTCTGAGCATTGTTCTATTTTTTTGTGTAACAAGAATCATGTTCACAGCACTACAGTATACTCAAAATTAATGGTTTTCAATTCTAAGAAATGACCTAGCTTCGCTTCACCATGCAATCACCACAAAATAAAGTCTTTGTTGTCTTCAATGTGTCTTTAAAATATCTCTTCAGAAGTAGAAGACAACCTGAAAAATTATTTTCCAAAACCAATAAATAAATACATAAATAAAAGGGGGTGGGGTGGGGAGGGGTGGGAATAAGCAAATTAAAACAACTCTTCCTAGGGCTGTAAGAGGCTGCTGCAGATTCATCTCACACTTTCAGATTCTCTGCTTCCTCTCACCGACTTGCCATTTCTGGTAGACCTGGTATCTGCTCTGTAGGTCCTGTCACCTAGAGCAGCCACTCTGCTTTCTGCTGTCTTATAAGTCCAGTGGTGAACTCTGCTTATCCAGTGGTGAACTCTGCTTATCTCTGCTTATGCCTCAGTTTTCTCTCTCCTGCTCCTCCTTGCTTATGACTGAAGCGTGTGATTGTATTATTTACAGTAACTCTGTAAAATGTTTGTGGAAACATTTTCCTGGACAGAATATCTGAAACAAATAAGTGCAGTTTAAGTACCTCTCAGATTCCTTGTGGGAGACGAAAATGAACATAAATATGTAATTTATCTCATCTTCTTATTTCCTTACCTTTGCAATCTTAGATGGGAAGAAGAAAAAAAAAAAAAAAAAAAAAACTATTATTTTTTTTTGACTGCAAAACCAGAGGTCACATAATTCTGAATATTAACAATATTCTTGCAGGAATCAGTTCATCAGTTCTGTGGCATTCAGCAAGACAGTCAGGTTCATCATTCAATGGCACTAAAATATTTTTTTACCTGAGTCCAAAGCACCAAGTTGAGTGGCAATATCTCTAATTTAAGCCTTATTAGTAACAGAAACTATTTTAAGTACCTAACAAGTATGAGCCTTCTGCAAAATACAAATAGTGAGAACAATGGGATGGGAGAAATGATGTATTGTGGTTGTCAACTATATGGCAGTGTAGGAATGCAGACTTCATGATAGTCATGAAACCCTTCATACACACTATTATACTCAACATACAAAGACAATAATATTTTTAAAGGGACATTAGCTTCTGAGGAAAGTATCTACAGGGAAGCAAGCAATAATGGAAAATTCCAGAAAGAAAATGAATAGGAAATGATGAATATGGGTCAGTCCCCTGGGGAGAATGTACAGAAAGTTTTCTCCAAAACATTGTGGGTGAAAGTATGTCTGTGGGTATAACAATTCCTTCTGAGATGCAGGGAAACAAACTGTAATGCTTTGTATCCTTCTGCGTGATGCAATACTTGTGTCAGGCACAGAATCCAGCATAAGTTGTCTATCAAATTTACTGTATGTATGTGAGATTAAATTCTGTAAGCAAACGAAGGGGAATGTTGTGAGTGAGAGGTTGAGAATATATTGTTGAGCATGTAAAAGGCAGGTTCAATATCTGTGAACACTATTTTATTAATCTGTAGAAGTGACTCTGACATGCCAGCAAATTAGAGAAGGGACAAAGAAAGCAGACTTCTTTTTTCTCCTTCTTAATAAATAAATAAATAAACAGTGGTCCTGGAACTGTCACTGCTTGTTGAAAACAGAAGTCCTACCCTCCTCATTTACTGTTACTTGTGCAGTGCGTGTGGCAGAGGAAGTAGCTGGCCCTGGAGAAGTACAGAAGTACGAAGCCAGGCTTGCTAAAAATCCCTATTTAGCTAGTGGACAAAATCTGATTTTGTTGTTCTCAAAAAACTGTCAAATGCATCTGAGTAATTTTCACTATAAAAATGAGTTATCCTGTGAAATTCCTCCCTTTTGTCATAGTTCCCATATATATAGTTAGATTTGCTTATAAATGAGTTTGCATGATGTATATTCTACCATAACTGTCTATATTATTTCTAGGTGCACTTATTAATGCAGAGTATAAAGAAGCAAGGTTTTATTTGTATATTGGAGAGAGTTTCTTCTGGGAAAAAAATAAAATAAAATAAAATAAAATAAAATAAAATAAAATAAAATAAAATAAAATAAAATAAAATAAAATAAATAAAATAATATTCTTCTTATTCCAAATGTAGCCATTTTTTTTATTAAGAAGCTACATTTCCAATATATCTGCTATCATTACTAAAATAAAGAAGACTTAAGTATAATTTATAATTTCTGGAAGTTGGATTTACAGATGAACTATGAATATTCAGTGTCATCTTCTTGGGTAATAATGAAAAATGTCATAATTGTAACTAAATTCACTCTTCATTGTGTCCTGAAAACACAATAAAAGAGAAAATTTAATGAAAGACTAATATTCCTAAAAGAGAATGCTGTTTGTACTGCTGATTTGAACGTAACCTGCTCTTGATCCAAAATCTTGATAATTACTAAAAGACCTTGTTATTTCTTAAAACAAACAAACAAAGAAACAGCAATGACAAAAAAACAAACAATGCCATTCTTCATAAAGCAATTGTCATCACAGGGATAACAAAACTGAACTGATAGTTCAAATTTCTTACTATAACTGCCGAAAGCAAGTGGCTAAGGAAAATAAGTGCAACCTAACCCCAGCATCAAAAAATAATGAAAAAGTAAACAACAATAAAAAAGTAATGAAATATGTAGGCACTGGTAACATACATCATTGCCTACCACAGGACAATAGCATAATCCATGGTAAATGACTGTACTCCTCCTGTATGCACCAACCACATATCAGAATCTGAGATGGCTGAAGGTGACTTTAATCTTTGTTCCTTCTTGAAGTCATAGTCCCATTGCTATCTGATGACACTTCTAAGACTGAATAAAACTGCAAAATATAGTGTAGATGGTTGATAATTCACATTTTGTTCAATATTATTAATCAAAAGGGTAGAAAGGGGGGAATTTGAATGCTTTCATGAATCCTTTAAACAGAAATTTATACTGACAATATGGTATTAACATGGTATGAGTCAGTTTGACTGGGCAGTTAAACACTTGAGCTCACCTTGGTAAAGAATATGTTTTCAGTTAGAGTGAAATATTTCTTTTATACAGGTTCTTTGACATACATCTATGGGCATTGATGCTGCTTTGGTCATACATCCACACCCACTTATGGTCACTCTGTACCAAGTTCTCCTTCTGTTCCAAAAGAAGATCTGAGCAGGTCTTTCTGTATGGTTTCTGTATGAGAGATTTGCCTGTCTAGATGCCATTGAAGAACTGAGCCTTAAAGTAACAAATAGAAATGAGCGAATGGCATACTAGATGATCTTTCAAGGTCCCTTCCAATCCCTAACATTCTGTGATTCTGTGATTCTGTGATACAAGCTGAAAGGGCCATTAAAAAAAACGTGATGCTTGCTATAATCACAGTTACATGCAAATAGTGTTACACACCTGCTATCTCTTTTCTACAGATATCAACATGGATAGATCTTATATTTCTATATTTCTACATACACCTGAATGAATAAAGCTTCATGCATCAAATGGATATTTTGATCTTATTGCAGGAGTCAGTGGGAAAAAAAAAAAAAAAAGAAAAAAAAAAAAAAAACAGGTTGGAGAAGATGAAGAAACCTCAGAAATAATTAGTTAGAGTAAGTGGTCTAAGTCATCAACCCAAAATCTTACCTCCAAGCACTAGATCCAATAACCTACACATAACACTATAATACCTATCCACAGCTGTCAACACTTCCCAAGTTTTCAGCCCAGGCTTTTAGCTCAAGTCAGTCTTGAGTGTGTTTGCCATGAGGGCATCTGTCAAACTGAAGTCCCACTGATGTCTCAGTGGTGACAAGATACTAGACTGGTGTTAATCATGAGGCAAAGGCAGCAACTGGGGGATAAGGGGAAGCAACATTAATCATATGCATAGATATCTTGCTGAATACAAATGCATGCAAACTCACTCTTAAATTCTCTCCCTTACACTGTTCACAGTCAAAAAACTTGCCCTACCCCTCCATCAGCAACCCTGTAGCCATCAGACCCAGACCCTTCCCTTGTACAATTCATTTTATGCCTTCTGTAAGTCTTTCCACTTAGTAGGATTAAGATGGAATCATGTCATGCCTCAGTGTTGTATTATTCTGCACAAATATTTCAAGAAAATAAAAGCTGACTGTAATAGAAATTCTGGTAGTCACTGACAAGCACCTGCAACACATCAAAATGAGATAAAACATGAAATCAGCATGCACCTCAAATGTTTAGGAAGTTATGCAAATGGCAGAGGAGCTACAATCAAAGCCATTGCAAAATCACAAGCAGCAGGATGAAAGGACTGGGTTTATAATCTAGTCATCATGCAATGATTTTCTTCCTGCTGCATAGCTTGTTAATTACAAATCTATCAATTATGATGCTTGAAAAGCTCTACCTCCCTAGTACTCAATGAACATTTTCAGAGGCCAAATGCCACTCTTAAATCCTAGCAGGAAATAAATAAATAAATAAATAAATAAATCATCTTTGCAGGTTGGAAGTTTAATACCACTCACCAGCATCATGTTTAGTGTCCAGATAGAGAAGTTTTCTCAATAAAGAACTTTGACCTGTGTTCAACTCCTTGCACTGCTGTGAGATCTCTATATAGATTTAATCTCATTTCATAATATCTCTGGGAGAAAACCTGAGCCTGTGGAGATTAATGGCAACCTCACTGCCTTGGTTCCCCGCCTGAGATATGGAGATGGCACACAAGGGTATTGTAAAAAGAAATTTGGGCTACACATGTACCTTAATTAACAGATGTAGAGCTCTACTGCAGAGATTGCTGCATTTAGTCATAAGTGAAACTGCTCCTGTATATGTTGCACAGCTCATAAAGTGCTTTGGGGTTTGGAAAGTAAAAGTTTGCATAAATCAATGTATTTTTATTGTGTGATACAGACAAAATTACATACTTGCATTCAGTCTGGAATCAGGGATAAATTGTGTAAGTTCATTTCTTAATTCTCTTATTAATGTGGTGCTCACTTACTTACAGCACAGTATTTATGGGATGCTTTGACAAAGCAGCTCACTATTTTATACCCCTATGTCAAGAATACCATTGCTGCTTGAGCATCCTCACGTTCAGCAAGCAGATGTGCACTTCCCATGAGCTGAGCTCTGAGGTTTGACAGACTATAGTAAACATCCACTCAGTGTGTGCATGGGAATCTTTTTGATAGATGGGTGAAGAAAATGGGTAATGTGTATTCAAAAAGGACAGGAAATAGCAGTGTTGAAAAGCACTGTAGAGACTCTTTAAGTGTTCCTCCAGTAAGCATATAGATTATATCTGGATTTTACTAATGATCCTCTGCCTAATTACTGTCAGCAGTAAATAATTTGCTTTATTCCTAACTCTGAGGTCAGGAAGAATTCTTTACATGTAAAGTGCTTATGACAGATATTTGTATTAAAGAAAAAAAAAAAAAAAAAAAAAAAAAAGCATTTTGAATATATATGTTACCAAATATTGGCCAATTTGCATACAGGGTTTTATTACGTAATAGTTTTTCCTTTGTCCTGTTTTTACCACTGTGCTCTTGAATGGGCCTACTGAAGTAGTTATCAGCTACGTTTGGGATTTTTTTTCCAGTTTTAAATTGCTTTGAATTGGCCAAATGACATCAGTTAGATTTTACTGAGATACTGGCATCAGATATCAAATGCAATCTCTTCTGCCTCTTCTGTGATGCCCTCCCAAGGCTGTCCTCGTGCACGTGTTTTTGTGTGCATAAGTAATACAGGGGAAAAAAGCCAAAATTGTAGTTTCTCCTTCACATACACAACACACATCTCCTCAGCTGTCCTCTGCTGTTGACATATTGCTGGGATGATTCCAAGAAACCTTGTTTTCTTGTTTTACATTTCAGTAGGATTTTTAGCAAAAGATTTCCTGACACTTATACATAAGGTGTGTAAGAGTATGTATGCTGCCTCATTTCTTAAATAAAAATAAAGCAAGGTGAAATGCACTGAAATACTTACACAAGTAAACCATAGGCAGAAGCTGGGAAAAAGAGAGGATTTTTTCTCTTGTCTAGCTGTAATTAATAATAGAAGAAATTTCATTTTTAACTAGGGAAGTTTGATTCAAATCTTTTGTTTTATCTCATTGTAGTAATGGGAGTGAGAAAGTTAATTACCCTCCCAATGTTAATAAAAATCTGGCATTTGAAGTATAATCTTTCCATGCCACGTGCTACAACTATATGTTGGTTTAATAATTTCTGAAGTCAATGGCAGCTCTTTCATAAGCTTCAGTCAATGTTAGATGAGACACTTGCTATCAGAGTGAGGATTTACAATTAATGTCTAGTGTGGGTTAAGTGGAAGAACCATGACCACAATCAGTCCTTCTCATTGCAAGTCACTTCATGTTTTCATCTTTTGATTTAAGAGTTCTGAAGAAAGCAGATTGATCCTGAAAAATGACTCCTAAATTAGAATTTCATGATCCATTTCTACAGTGGGAAGGAATTACCTGAAACCTCATGAAAATATATATATTTATTATTATTATTATTATTATTATTTTAAAAAAGGACTGTGAACCTTTCTCTCACACTTCATGTTATTTTTCCCTTTGCCAGAGGAAGTAATTCTTTCTTTCTTTTCTCTAAACTGTTCCTCAAGGAAAGAATAAAGGTTGAACAATGGAAACACAATTCTATGCTATACAACAGACCGAAGCATACAACTTTCAGAGTTGTTTAGCACATCCATTGATGAAGCAAGATCTCTTTAGTGGTGCTACAGAACAGCACAATAGGATGTTGAACACAACTTATCCTTATTGCTGTTGCTGGCTAGCAGAGGTTTAAAGGCCAAAACAGAATTTAAAGTAAGCCCAAACAAATCTCTTGATAAGAAAGAGAATTGCATTGTCACTTAAAATCTTGTTAATAGATCCTTACCATTTTAAATAAACTGGATACAAACCTATTAAACAGGTAGAAGCAGAAATGACAAAAAATTTTTGCAAGTCCAAAAAATAATCTCAGTTAGTTTCTCCTTATCATAATAATTTGAAAAACAGCCACACTTAAGAATTTATCTTCCCTGTGAGGTAAAGTGGTCTCCAGTCAGCAAATGCAGAATTGAATTACTTTGTTCTTTTTATATGTAAATTTGTGCTTGGAAAATCATCAACTAATTTTAGTCTGTTTGGGTTGACATGTCTCTGTGCCAAAAGTTACATTTGCATTCTAGTTTGGCTTCCTTTTGTCTACCAGAAAACTGATATATGTGTTCATGTATTACGAATATATAGATGTGTATTTAACTCTATGCCAACTAGTTTTATAAAACTGGAAGAATTGCAGAATTCATTCACAAAGTCCTCTGAAATGGGGATTTCACTAGCTGCTCTCTAATCTCATCACACCAGCACTAAAGTCCCTCACTGTTTATAGCTGTACTCTGTTTCAGGAAAAAATCCTTGGTGTTCACATGGTCAACATTCCAACAAAGTTTCTTTTCCTGTTTCTTTTCCTGTAAATGTGGAAATTCTGGGTTGTATCATTTATGGGTGGACCTGGATTTGACACAGAGATATATCATATCTAAGTCATCAGAAATATTTATCTTTCTAGCTTCTTTGGAGATCTTAAAACAAACAAACAAACAAAAATTACACAACAAAGAAAATAAAGGATTTATGTACAGAACCTGACTCATTGTCATTTGGATTCATGTCCTTTTGAAAAAATAAATAAATAAATAAAAGCTCTCTGAGAGCACAGAACAAGTGATCATTGCATTTCCTAGTTGCTTAGTTGCTTGTTCAATCTATAGCTATTCTTTATCCCAACACCCAACAACCAGAATAGCATACTCGTGTTTTTATTTTATTTTTATTTCTGATTATGAGCAATTTTATTTTTTCCTCCCAGTAGTTAACCTTTCCCAGTGATTTGAAAGACAATGGTGAAGAACTGTTGAAAAGGTGGCTTGTGACATTGCAGAAAGCTGTTAATATTTTGGGAGTCATAGCAGACAGCACCAAGAAGAGTCTGATTAGGCTGGGTTGTTGTTCAGTATTTTTCATTTAATTTGTTTTGGTTTGCTTTTTAATCTCAAGCAGACCATTTGCAGCATTCTTTGGCAAAGCATACAGTTTTAAAGATGAAACTGAGAATAATGTTTTCAATGAAAAGTGAGCTCAACTGACTACCACATTTCAGATATAATTACAAACTGATATCTCAGCTGCACATCTTCTGAAAGTTGACAAATCTTTTCAATTTCATGAAACCCAGGCCATTTTATGAAAATATCTGATGAATGCAGAGTTCTACATGGGTTTGACGTGAAGCCAGGAAAAACAAGGGCTTTGACAAGCTCTCTTATTTTCAGTTCCAAAATTCAAATATAAAAGAGGGAAAGGATCATGGACCATGCCAATTAAAACCATGCAAAATATTCACATGCACTCTTGAATCCAGAAAAGTCTGAGATATCTAAAACCAATCCCCTGGAGATGATTGATTCAATGTAATGAAAGAAAATAGAGAGGTAAAACTATCAGCCCTAAGAACATCTCTATGATGCACTTAAGGCAGCATGTGCTAATTTTAATGCATTTTATCAGGTACCTGACAGTGTGCTCTTTTCTGCAAGGAGAGAACAGCACAATTCCTACTGAGAATTGTAAGATTTTGGTATGTGTATTTAACACCTGCAGGATCTAGACTTCTTGATTCTTGCTTTCCAACTGTATTTACACTTACCATAGCCTCACAAAGCCTCAGCTTGTCACTGGAAACTCAAAAAAGATGCTACTAGACAGACAACAGAATGGTTGAGGGTGGAAGGGACCTCTGGAGGTCATTCGTCCAGCCCCCAAGATGAATCATATTTGGGAACCTCTAATTCCATACACGGACTGGATATTCTTCAAATATCCCCGTTTGGGATCATTAGCTTTTGTGGCTCCCTGCTTTTAGCTTGCAAACCGTAATGCCTGTCACAGAGAATTGCAATGTTTATATATCCTGCCTGGCACTCTCTCTCATTAATCTGAAGTAGGGTTACTAGGTTCTCCTGTAATAAAGGAAAGGATCACCTGCAGAAATCTGGTCTGGATCCAGGCTTTTGCCCAGATAACTGTCTCCAGTTCTCTTTTGGGGAAGCAGTCAGAGCAGGACATCACAAGAGACGAGGTAGGAAGAAAGCTAATAATAATATGTTTAAATGTCTGTTTGCTTTAGTATTTTGATGCACTTTGAACATTTTTTTAATCATAGTTTATATATATATCCTGTAGTCAGAGGTGGCTAGCCCATGGATAGCAGCAGTACATTGCATTTTGTGTATTCCAGATAAGTGAGACAGGGAGAGAGATTCATTGATTGAGTCTCTGTATTTTAAGTGTTACTATATTTACTAGATAACAAATTAGAGATTTGTTAGACAGCGGGATAAGTAGCTGTCTGTGAATCATGTATTTATTATGCATGACTCTTTCAGAGTCATTAGAAGTTGAAAAGAAAGACTCACTAGGAAGTGAAGAGGAATTCAGCTTGGAGCTGCTTAGGGACCACAACAATGTGTCTAAGCAACAGTCACTGTTAACAGCAGTCCCCAGGTTGCAATCCAGGAGTTTGCATATGAAGTTTCAGAGATATTTGCAAACACTAGTATTATTATACAAATGGATAGACCAAAGCACAAAGAGTCTTAACAAAGTTCCCATCAATATCTTCAACATCAGTGCTATTGGAAACAGCAGAGAACACAGTAAATCTGATTTCCATTCATTTTGCTCACCTGTTAGATAGCATATTATATTCACTGTATGAAACTTCTTAAATTTAATGTAACAGTGTCTAGATGTAAAACTGCAGGCCATTTCATTTCCTTCCCTTTCCATTTTGATATAACAGTGAGTCTCATTTCCGGTCTTGAATAATTTTGGAGTCCTGCTCACATCAGTGGTGCTCAGCTACAAAGATGGCAGCTGGGTATAAGCACACAATGAGACTGACATAAAAGTTAGGATGAAGTAGGAAAGGATAATTTGAATCCAAGAAAATGCAGTTTTAGTTAGGATGTAATTATTGTTATTGGAACTGGGCCAGAAAACTGAAGAAAAATCCAGGAAAGAGCACAGGTTAATCTCCTTTTCTAAGCAGAAACAAATCAAGGAAAACAATAGCTCGTGGTGAATATGAAAATATAGTAGTTTTGCTTCATATCTAGTTTATTTTTTCTAACCAGAGGACATCAAGTACTTGATTACTGAATCCCTTAATTTGGTGGTGAAGGGGTTGTTTTATTTTGTTTTGTTTTGTTTCAAAGCCAAACATCTGGTATGGTTGTTGATGGAAAGTTCTATGTGAATAGATCCTACTGTTAACTTTGTCCTTCTTCATCACTGAAATTATTGTAACCAGAAGTCAGATCTAATACTAAGACTTTATTGTGTCCGTATCTTATGAGAAATAATAAATATAAGCAAAATAAGAAAACCACGATGGCTCTATCATTATGCTCTGACCCATACTAATCCCGGGGTTGAGATCATTATAGTAAATCTCAGTAATTCTCTCTGACCACAAGCTAGACCTTTTTCTATTCACGTTCCTTCAGAGTAGCCCATAGGAGACACGGTGCAGCAGTTGACTGTAACAAGACACTTGACCTTTGGCAATAAAGTTCCAGCATGTCTGATGACACTGTTATGAAAGTCAAGTAGGTAGAGTACTCCATGTACAAATGAGTTGGAATAGAACACATGCTTATGATTAGTAAGAGCTGAACTCAAGTACCCAATCTACTGACTGCCAGATTTCATCCACCATCATTACCACAAGGGAGTGTACAGAGAATGGCAGAACTTAAAAAATAACCCCGATTGAATGTCAGGAAATAATTGTTTAAAGTTAAGAAGGTTAATGAATTCCTGTTGGAGTGAGCTGAGACATTGCTCTCTAGTGGCCAACAGAAAAAATGTTCTTGTAAGGACAGTTTTTGGTGCAAGGTATGTAGACACACAGAAGCTCATTATGTTTTTTTTTAACAGCCTTTGTTATCTAAGATGATGCTTCCTTAACTGGGAGATCATTGACCACTACAAACATACAAAAATTGAAGAATTTGAATTGGTCAATCTAGATTTCTGTAAATGGCTAAATAATTCCATATTGAACCATAGACATAAACATAAATTTAAATATAGTTAGTTAATGTACTTAAATTATTTTATTTAATATAGTGGTAGCCTGCAGTGCGATGCTTTAGACATATATGGGTTCTCCAGGGGTCAGTTATTGTCTTAGTGACTGATCAATTATAAAAAAAAAGATGATCAATTATAAAAATAAAGATGGCAAAAATGATGCTAGCTGCATTGTCAAATGGAATAAAATGGGGGACAAGCAGCAATCTCAAAGCGTTATTTATTGTTTAATATGTTGAGCCCATACAAACAAAGTGTTGGCTTTTTGTCATTGTCTTTATTTTTGCAGAGCCAATGGAAGTAATCAGGCCATGGGCTGTCAATATTCCTTCTCAAATAACCTGCTGTTTTTTGCAATGGCTTGAATTTAAGGTGCAGTTGTGGGGGAAGAGGGGTTATGGTTTGATTATGTTGGGAGGAAGGATGTCAAAGAAATACCTAGGTGGTGTGGTCTCATTAAAAGTATCATTACCATGTTCAGCTTTCAGACAGGATTTTGAATATGCCAAGACCAGACATCATTCTTAAAACATGCACTGAGAGGAGAGCAGGGTCTCAGGATAGCATCCAAGGCTGGGACATATGGAGAAAGTCAGACTAGGTGGTTTTAACTGGTCTTATTCAAAGAAAATATACAGCTAATTGAACAGCTAATAGCAAGAACAGATAAGTACTTTTTTTCTTCTTCATCTCTGTACTAAGCCAAAATTGCTTTAAGAGGACTTTAAACAGGAATTTGCGAAGTTAGATTTTGGTTTTTCAACTTTTTTTTTTTTTTTTTTTTTTTTTTTTTTTTATAATTGCCACAATTAAGACTGCTGTACAGTAGAGGACTTCACGCTGATATCCCTGGTTGTAAGCCTGCAGAAGGCAAGCTTAAGAGTGTGCTGAGATGAGAAGTTATACCCACATTCCAATTTGATATACTTGATGACGTGAGATGAGGAGAAATGGGCAAGTTAGAGAAAGGACTGTAGAAAAAAAAAGCAGTAGGCAAGGTCTGGCAATGATCTGTGTCTGACCTGTTAAAGAAGGTATCCATAGGCTGTGGTGGCTTGCAGTCCTGAAACCAAAAAAATTAGAGTAACAAAGCAAAGTTTAAAAAAGGAGAGTGTTATGTTTAAACAGTAAAAATTAACAAGAATACATGTATATTCATTCAAAAAAAATCTTCATTGCATACTGAAATAAAGTTGGTTGTTTCACATTGGATCACAGGTCTCTCCATCCCATCATCCTGGCTCTGAAAGTGGCCTGGAGCAGATGCCTGGGGATGGGCATAGGAGCAGAACAAGCATACACTGATAGTTTTTCTAGGACACTCTGCCAAGCTCCAGCTCTTCATGGGAGATTTTATTTCCCTCTGGATGACTTCGTCAGATCTGGAAGCTAAAATGGCCAATTCAAGTGTAAAATGGGGATTTTAAGGTTAAAGGCAAATTTAACTGTGGAATCTCTGTAGAAGCCTCTGCAAGACTGCTGCTTCAGTAAAAGCAACCAAATATGCACTCACAATTTCTATCGAAATCAATTTGATTTATGCATGGGCAAAATATGCCCCTGTGAAATTTCTCATCAATATATAAAAGCAGGTGCTTTTCCAGAAAAACAAAACAAAACAAACAAAACAACTTTATTTATCTCTCTGGAATCCTGGTATAGTCATTTTTGGTTTAATCTTTTCCAGGACACTGTTATATTAAAAACCTTTTCAGTAGTAGCTATGGGATTAATATCTGTCATCTACAAAGACATTACTTTCATTACACATGGTATAACATATAGTATTTTCTTGTATGCATATATTGTATTTAATTCAAGGTACCAAAGACATTTTTAAAATAAAACTTAAATGAAAGCATTGCTGAAACTATCAATGAAATGAACTTTTTGGGGTGAAACACAACAGCTGTTTAACATCACAAAGCAATATCATTGAATAATTTAGATCACAAATTTGAGAAGAAAAGAACATTTATTCAGGGGAACTCCAGATGGAGTTTAGCAAGGCAGATTGTCATTCCAAGCTAGTGTTATAATTTTAATCTTCCCACCTCCGATAAATAAATAAATAAATAAATATTAAAAAAAAAAAAAAAAAAAAAAAAAAGAAGGGGAATTCCTGAAATTCCTGCAACATTTCTTCATAATGTTCATTAGAATAGTGGATGGCAACAAGAATTTGTCTGTTATGAAATAAATCACTATAAATCTATCATTATAAGACTATACAACCCTGTCCCTTTTAAAATGACTCAGAGAGCCATAAATTTATGTCAGAAGAAGCAGGAATAGAAAAACAAATACATTGAATCAGATCATTAGTCTATTTAACCCAATGTATTTTTCTACAGCACTGGCCACTATCATCTGTTTTTATTGCTAATGCTAGACATTAAAAATATCAGCATCTTATCTGAAACCACAGAACAAGCTATTAAGCAAATTTATCCCTAATTCCCATCAGTTAGCTGTTGATTTTTATTTAATGTATGTTCCTTTTACAGGTTAAATCTCTCTAATGTAACTGTGAATATTTTCATACACAGTATATCACTAGAATATGAAGGTTTGTGGCCATTAAGCATATTCCATATAATCTTTATTTATATTACTGATGACCCTGTAGATATATGCAACATGGGCTGATGAAAACTTCAGTGAGCAATTTTCTTGCATGCAGGATTTGATCCTAGTGTGGCATACTGTAGCTTGATAAGCCTAAAATGAACTTTGTCTGTGTCTGAAATTCAAATAGAAACATGCTCTGGAAAATCTGATGGTATATTAGGTAATCAATTAGTGAGATTAGCTTTAGTACACTAAAAGCTTCAGCTAGTCTTACCCAGCCTTGCTGCTCTGACAACAAAGTGCATGTTTTTAATCCCAGAACTTCCAGTAACCAAGTCCATCACCAGAAAATTATTTAAATATGTCTTACAAGCTTTGAGGCATAAAAAGTTAATGTGTAGTATGGATTATTACATGTAATGTAATGGAGTAATGGAGCTTTAAAAAAATAAATAAATAAAAGACATTGTTTGAAAAATGACATGTAGAGTTCATGAAATTAAATACGGATTGAAAATAATTCCCAGAAATTTTAAAGATCTTTCAGTATGTGAGGGGAAGGGAAAGAGAGAGATGGAAAGAGAAAAAAAAAAAGTGTTGAAGGATGAATGAAAATGAATTGAAATGTAAACTGAATATTTGGAAAAGTGTACTCAAGAATTCTTGTGCTGTTTTGAATTCCAGACTTTTGAAACAGGTCTATACATGAATGTTGTTGAGATTTTTGTGCATTATACGCAATGTTGTACCTTATTAAAAGGACCCATTTGGAGATTCTCTGAATTCCTTGCGCATTTCCCTCTGTAAAGTTCAAAGTTGTGTGGGGTCTTGGGCTATTCCACTTCAACCTCCTATATCTATAGTCTGGAACCTCAGAGGGACTTAAGATCAGGATCTTATTCTCTGAAAGATTTGAGGTAATTATAAAATATGCTTTCAGGATAAAGGTTCTTTGGTGAATAATAAAAATAAATTTAGGTTGTGAAGACCATATTAGGTGTTACTATAATCACTTATCTTCTGTTTCACGAACAGAGAGGGTAACTCATAACACAGATCAGTCCCACGTTACACAGCAGTACCTGGAAGGTACTTCATGCCCCAAAGAGCTTACAGTCCAATATAGGCAGCAACCAGTGGGTACAACAGCTGGGGAAGCAGAAGGTAGTAGTGAAATTATAATCAATGCGATAAACTGCAGTCATAGCTCATCAGCTCATAATCCAAAATATAAGATGCTATCTAACACTGTCAGTAGCAGACAATTCATCATGTATGCACTGCATTGTGCTAAAGTCTTGCAAATATGGGCAATTGTGGGCTGTGGAAATTTTCATCTGCTCCTATTGTAGAGTGAAATTTTAGTCATCAAAGGAAAAGCAAAAGAGAAGATCTTAAATGCTCTTCCAAGGCACACCAGGGTGGGGGAGAACCTATTCCAGTTGAAGCTCAGAAGATTTTATATTTAAAGGGTTGTAACAGTCACTTGGTTTTATCTTCAGAACAGAGTGTGGCACACTGTTAGCACGTAACTGTAAAAGGTGACCAGACATATTCTGTGCTCATTTAAAGTTTCTGCAAGTTACCCCCAGTCAGATCAAATAATCTGATTCTCAATTAGAATTTAACAAGTTTTAACATATTGTGAAAAAATATCCATATCCCAGTAGAGGTGTTGTGGTTTCTTGGATATCACTAATGAGAAAACTCAGAACAAATGCCTTTCTATTGGAGGACCAAATATTGCCTTTGAGCAGAAGTCCCCACAAGTTATCCAATGGGTATCTCCCATAGTATAGTTCAGAGCTAACAAAATCAGTTAAATGGCTATATAAATCACAGAATGGTTAAGGTTAGAAGAGACCTCTGGAGGCCATCTGGTCTAACCCAACTTCTCAAGCAAGGACAGCTACAGCACATTACTTAGGACTATGTCCAGAAAACTTTTGAAGATCTCCAAAAAGAGGACATCATGGTCTCACTGGGCAGCCTGTGCCAGTGCTTTGTCACCCACCCAGCTCAGAAGTGCTTCCTGATGTCCAAAAAGAACCTTCTCTTCCAGTTTGTGCCCATTGCCTCTTGTCCTGGCACTGGGCACCACGGAAAGGAGCCTGGCTCCATTTTCTTTGCAGCTTCCTTGCAGGTATTTCACACCAAAATCTAGATTTAGCTGTGAAAATTAGCCATTTATACGGACATAGACGTGAAAAAAAAAAGACCCAGAAGTGCTTCAAAGAAGGGTGCTGAACTGCCAGTTGGTGAAACTAAGGTGATGATATGGCACAAAGAATGGCCTGACTGCACTGGCACTTCACTAGCTTTTAGTCTTACTGGAGCTCTGGTTGAGGCATTGAGCTACCAAAGTAAAAGGGCTGTTAGAGGATACAAACAGACTGTGCTGTAACAAGGAGGAATAAAAAAAAAAAAGAAAAATAAAGAAAGAAAAAAAAAAAAAAAGTGGATGAAGACATATGTTTGGGTTGTTTGCAAAAACCCTGGAGAGGAAGGAACCAAGCACTATATTGCATGGAAGGAGGGAAAGGTAGAAGCTACATCTAAACAAAAAGAGGATTGAGACTGTCAAGTTAAAAGCTGGAAGCTTCTGCCTCTTTGTAATGTAAAGACAATTTCTCTACCTGCAGATGTCAGATGTGCACTTGCAGATGTTCCTGCAACAAGTGAGGAGGAGCAAATTGCCCCAGGGAAGGCATGTGGGCCATCAGTGAATGATCCACGTTTTGGCATACAGAGAAAACAGAAGAAGCTCATGGCTGCAGACTTTTGCAGAGGACAGAAACGTTATCACTTGCTGAAGCTTGAATCAGGGATCATGAACAACGACTGCTGAGTTTCATTCAGCATTTAGATGATTACTTGTTACTGCTCATCCACGTGGTGTGATAGTTCTAAGTATCAAGTGACCTTGAATATATAAGGAGGAACTACAAACCTCCAGGAGGGAGCATTGAGGGCAAGGGTTGTTCTCTTTAGTTATGTCAGTCAAGAGAAAAAACTTAGGAGAAGACATCTTTCAGAACAAAGTCTGGTTACACAGAGGGTGTTTCAAGCAGGACCTCAGTTCTAATTACCATAGGATCCCCTATGAATAATAATAAACAATAATAATAATATAATAATTCTTGGGAGAGATGGGGTCCATGATCCATCCGACAGTCAGGCAAAAATATTTGCTAACTGGCTTTTTGAACTAAGGAGGAAGTCTTCAAGATAAATTTAGCAGGAGATGAAAAGTGTAGGGAAGCTCAAAGATACGGAATGATGGCAGGGACCAGGGGTATTACATATCACCTGAAAAAGTGGAAAGGTGATGGATCCATCACAAATGGCTGTAAACAAACACATGCAGTGTGGTAGGTAAACAGCAGGAGTCACCAGTCTGCACTTCTTCAAGGTTATGGAGTTACGTCAGGCTGGTGACCAGTCACAACAGGTGTTCTCCAGGGCTCCATTACTTCTCTTCAATGTTTTTATAAATGATCTAGAACTAAATAAGTTTGCAGATGACACTAAATTAGGGGGAGCTATTGACTTGAGGGCCTTGCAGAGAGATCTTGACAGACTAGAGGGCTGAGCAATCACCAACCATATGAATTATAACAAGAGCAAGTGCACCTCAGTTGGGGCAAATCTATATGTACAGACTGGGGGAGGAGAGGCTTGAGGGCAGCCCCACAGAAAGGGATCTGGAGTTTCTGGTTGATGTCAAGGTGTGGCTTCACCTGTGTGCATTTTGGGGCACTACAGTATATAGGGTAGATTTAGATTAGATATAAGGAAGAAATTCTTTACTCACTAGGTGGTGAGGCCCTGGCACAGGTACCCAGAGAAGCTGTGGATGCCCCATCCCTGGAAATGTTCAAGACCAGGCTGGATGGGGCTTTGAGAAACCTGTTCTGGTAGGAGGTGTCCCTGGCTGTGGAAAGGGGTTGGAGTTAGATGATTTTTAATGTCCCTTCCAACCCAAATCATTCTATGATTCTATGATTCTAAGAATAATGAGAAAACTATTAGATTATCCAAATGAGAGCTACAAAGATGGTGAAGGGTCTAGAGGGGAAGACATATGAGGAGTGGCTGAGGTCCCTTGGTTTGTTCAGCCCAGAGCAGAGCAGGCTGAGGGGAGGCCTCATGGCGGCCTCCAGCTCCCTCGTGAGGGGAGCGGAGGGGCAGGCACTGAGCTCTGCTCTCTGGGGACAGCAACAGAACCCAAGGGAATGGCATGGAGTTGGGACAGGGGAGGGTCAGGCTGAGTGTTAGGGGAAGGTTCTTCACCCAGAAGGTGGTCAGGCATTGGGACAGGCTCCCCAGGGAAGTGGGCACAGCACTGAGCCTGCTGGAGTTCAAGAAGCATTCGGACAATGCTGTCAGACATAAGGTTTTGTGGGTCCATTCCAACTTGGGATATTCTATTGTCCTGTGATTCTAAGACCCCATAAATATGGGAGGATACTCTTATGGCTGAAGAACTGAAATGTATGGGTACCACCTTTCTAAAAGGACTGGCAGAAATGGAAAATAAAAGGTGTCACAACACCCTTAATGTGAAAACAGCTCAAATACTTGTGGCTTTGTGACAAGACAATAAGGAGAGTATGGGTAAGGTTCAGAGGGAAGACAAACAAGACATACATGTAGTACACCTGCTCCAGATCACCTGATCAAGAAGAGAAAGATGAAACTTTCTTTGGATAGATGGAATATACTTCACTGGTCCTAGTCCTGGTTAATCACCCTGACATTACCTAGAAGGGCAAACTGATGGCATTTGTAATGTAGAAAAAAGCATGAAGGACATTTTTCTTTTTTGTCATGAGATATCAGTGATCCAACTAGGGGAGAGACTTTGCTGGATTTGCTTTCCACCAAAGGGGTGTGTGGGGGAGAAGGAAAGTAAGAAGGAAAAAGAAAGAGAAAAAAAAAAAAAAAAAAAAAAAAAAAAACAAACATGAAAGAGAGAAAGAGAGAGAGAGAAAGAGAGAGAGAGAAAGAGGGAGAGAGAGAGAGAGAGAGAGAGAGAGAGAGAGAGAGAGAAAGAGAGAAAGAGAGAAAGAGAGAAAGAAAGAAAGAGAGAAAGAAAGAAAGAAAGAAAGAAAGAAAGAAAGAAAGAAAGAAAGAAAGAAAGAAAGAGAAAGAGAGAGAGAGAAAGAAAGAAAGAGAGAAAGAGAGAAAGAAAGAAAGAAAGAAAGAAAGAAAGAAAGAAAGAAAGAAAGAAAGAAAGAAAGAAATAGAGAGAGAAAGAGAAAGAAAGAAAAAAAAAAAGAATAACATGAAAACTGACATCAGCCTTAAATGCCTTAAATTATGCCTTAAAACAACCGTGAGTTAAAAATATTTAGATAATTGAGCAAGACAAATGGAGGAATTACAGTTTTGCATTTCAGGATAACATGTTTGACTTGGTTAGGGAATTAGTTTACCTGTAAACTAATTATGGGTGACTGCTCTGAATTTCTGGGAACCAGAACAACAGCACAGACTGGGGACTGCCTTGATAGAAAGTGATTTTTCAGAAAAGGACCTGGGCCTCCTGGTGGACAATATGGTGACTTTGAGCAGTGAAGAAAATTAATAACATACTGGGCTGTATTAGCAATCATGTTGTCAGCAGGTTGAGGGAGGTGGTAATTTTCCTCCATTCAACACTCATAGGAACCAGTTTGGAGTACTGTGTTCAGTTTGTGGCTTGTCAGCACAAGAAAAGCATGGACATACTGGAGTAACTCCAGTCGAGGCTGCATAGATGCTTGGGGGGACTGGAGGACATAAGGTACAAGGAGATGTTTAGAGTAAAGAAAGAATGACTCTTCTCAGAGATGTACAGCAATGGGGTGACAGCCTATGGAAACAAGTTGTAATGGGGAAAATTATGACTAGATATAATGAAAAATGTTTGCACTGTGAAGATAATGAAATATTGGAACAGGGCCCAGAGTAATTGTGGAATCTCCAACCTTGGAGATATTCACAGTTCAGTAAGACCTGAGTAACGTGACCTAACTTCAAAGTCTTCTATAATTTGATGAAACTTGAACTAAAACTGTCTAGAAATATGGAAAATGATAGAAATGCTCCAAATTTTCAATCTGCAAACATTGGCTGCAAGCAATCATTGGCTACAGTAAAAGCAATTCAAAAGGTTTTGTTTTTCCAAATTGAGTTCACTGGCATCCCTCTGACTCAACTAATAACTATGAAAATGTGCTTTAGAAGTGAAAAGAATTCGTAGTACTCTATGTAAACATGAAATATTTTAAAGGATTTAAAAAGGAGACTGAGCTTACACAAATAAACCTGTTAAATATAAAGTTGAAGAGCCTATCTTGCAGTTTTTTGATTGGTCTCTGATAAGAGATTGGGTTATGGCTGAAACAAAAACACTTAGAAACTGCTACAAGAGACTGAGTTAATTTTCCAAGAAAAAGAAGTGACTCAGTTCAGAATGAAGCATATGGAGGTTATTGATGATAATAGCATAAACATGGATGAGAATCCATATTGCTAAGAGCTGGAAGTTCTTTGGAAATGCAGAGACAAACAAGAACAGCATACAGAGCTAATGCTGAGGACCAGCACAATCAAAGTCAAGGGAATAATGGAATAAACTGCAATAGATTTTGCCACTTTTCAGCAGTTTCAAGCACTATTACTGTATTTGGCTCAGGATAGTACATTACGGAGGTAGACATAATTGTGGCAAAAGATGAATCAACTACCAGAAATGAAATGGAACATTTAAAAGTTTTAAGATGGATGCTAATACAGAAGACATTTTATTGAAAGAAGTATTCTCAGTATTCAGAAAACTTCAGTAGAGGAGCTATAGATATTAGAAGGGTAAATAAGTTAAACGTGGGTGAAAGCTTGTATTCCTTAAAGGCATACATATCTTTGCTGTATGCATAAATAAAAAGCAGAAAAGATGTGATCTGTAACAGGACTGGTGTAAAGGAAAACCATTTGGGGTTAAAAGTGCATCTTACTGATTTTCTGAATAAAACTACTGTTGTTGAAGATGAGAATACAGAAGAGTTTTAAAAGGTGTATTCCTAGGAATAGGTAAGTTGTTAGCATGACAAGTGTAGTCAAAAGACTCTAATTTTCATTCTGTGGAGAGCTGTCCTTATCCAAAAAGTAAGCACTAAAAGAGGAAATACATAAGCTGGTTTGTTCTAGGAACAACAGAGCAAAGCTTAAAAGTAAAGGTGTATCTTTTATTTTAGAGGTATGAAAACGTTCTCCACTAAAAGCATTAAACAAATATATTAAAAATATTATTTTGTGTGTTTGACATATTTAGTAGGACTCTTGGCAGATGCTCTTAGAAAAAGAAATTTCATGTCTATGTAAATTCAACAACCTCTTTAGGATACATGCTTTCCTTAAAATGCCCTTTAGGTTTTCTGACATGCTCAGATATATATATATATATATATATATTTTTAAGAAAATTTCTTCTTTTAAAATTTGATCTTCTGAAAGATTTTACTTCATCACCATGGGTTCTAAGGTGCTTTGGCATGAGTTAGACAAATGAACAGGAAGCAAAAGGGACGTCATCATATGTCTGAGGACACTATTCTCTTTTTGTCTACACATCAGCCTGGGAAACAGAGAAAATGTACCTACTCCTTGAAATGGTAAGCATTATAATAGACTTTCATAGACTGAAAGATTTCCGTCAACAGAATCCTGTGTGCATCTACTTATTGCACTGGATACCATCTTAGAAGTTGATAAAAGCCCCAAATTAAAGAAACAGCAGCCTGGGGTCCTGATATGATACAAAATTAATAGAATCACAGAATCATAGAATATCCAGAGTTGGAAGGGACCCATAAGGATCATCAAGTCCAACTCCTGGCACCGCACAGGTCTGCCTGAAAGTTTAGACCATGTGACTAAGTGCACAGTCCAATCACTTCTTAAATTCAGACAGGCTAACACCGTTCCCACAGGTCCTATCACTGGTGTTTACAGAGAATAGGTTACCTGCCTCTCCACTTCCCCTCACGAGGAAGCTGTAGACTGTCATGAGGTCCCCCCTCAGCCTCCTCTTCTCCAGGCTGAACAGGCCCAGTGTCCTCAGCCGCCCCTCAGATGTCTTCCCCTCTAGGCCCTTCACCATTTTCATCGCCCTCCTCTGGACACTCTCCAACAGTTTAACATCCTTTTTGTACTGTGTTGCCCAGAACTGAACAGAGTACTCGAGGTGAGGCCACACCAGTGCAGAGACAGCAGGACAATCACCTCCTTTGACTGACTAGCAATGCCGTGCTTGATGCATCCCAGGATACAGTTGGCCCTCCTGGCTGCCAGGGCACACTGCTGGCTCATATTCAACTTGCTGCCAACCACAACCCCCAGATCCCTCTCTGTGGGGCTGCTCTCCAGCGTCTCATCACCCAGTCTGTGCATAAAGCGAGAGTTGCCGTGTCCCAGGTACAGGACCTGACACTTGCTTTTGTTAAACTTCATGAGGTTGGTCAGCCTGGGGTACTGATATGATACAAAACTAAGCTTTCTATGAACACCTCAAGAGGTAATCTTCTCAAGGAATAGTCAGTAGGAGGCTTTCTTCAGGCAATCACAAGCCAGTCTATCAATACCAAAAAAGACAACAAGTTTTTTTTTTTTGGCCTTGTTTTACAGGAACAGAGATGGAAAGGTTGGAGACATAGGCTATGTTATGGTAAAGATCCTAAGAGTGTAGGAGAAAATGTCAATCAGGAGCAAAAGTAGCCTAAATTTTCCTAAGCCTAATAAATAAATAAAATTATTCCATTCTGACCCAAGAAAATGGAACCCAGAAGATCCCATTGCAAAGTACAAGAATTAAGTCTAGTTCTGCAAGTGGTGTACCTGACAAAGTAACACCTACCCATAAGATGCAAGATAGCCAGCACTACATGGTTCAATGTGAGCTGTAGATCATATTATACATGTACTGAGGCTGCGTCACTGCACGGCCTCTTCTCAGTATGCCAGTAGTGCAGCAGGTTAGAAACAGCTGGTGATCTGCACTACTGTCGTTCGCTGTGCATTGAGGTAGAAACAGAGTTAAGACTTAGAAACTCTGTTTTTAACTGATTTGTATTCTTTAATGAAAAGCTGGGGGAAGGAGAATTAAAAATAAATAAATAAATAAATGTTTCTTTCAAATAAAACACCAAATGAACAAGACCCATTGATTTGATCAGAGCTTGTGTCAGAGTGATTCCAGCAAACTCCTCCTTATTTTTCTGTCTCATGAAGTCAACTTTCTACTGACGGGGGTAACTGGGTTGGCACGCTGGGACCAGAAACAAATTACCATCCCCTGGCAGCTCAGTTGTCTGTGGCAAAGCATGGTGGATTCTCACTTCCTCCTTACACATAGGCTTTCAGCTCTTGGGCAGAAAGCCTAGGGAAACTCACGAGCTAACACCTCCCATTTCTCAAGCAATGTGTAAAGATAACTATTAGTGCAGCAACTATCGAAACAGATGATACTGTGTTCCTAAAACAAGCAAGGAAGAAAAGTGGATCAAGGAACAGAGTAACAAAATCTCCCCACACTGCTTTTTCTACCTGTTGTATCCTTTGTTCAATCTGTAACTACATTTCAAAGCAGGAGTTGAGTGTTTTTTACAGCATCTCATCTACTGGGGCAGTGCTAAGACACAACAATTAACAGGAGAGATCACAGCAGATCTTCCAACATTGCATTGAGGTAGGATCAGTCAGATATGGTCCAACTCATGGCCACACATAGCTTGCTTTGAACCAAACAAAATCATTTTTCTTCTTAGGTCACAGAGATTATATTTCTCAAAATCTTTGATTCTTTTTCTAGCTTAATATCTTGGCTTTTAGACAGCTTGATCATGCATGGTCCATCACCATTTCAATTAGCTCCATTCACTGCCATAAAGAGTTGCAGTATATTTTGGACCCAATGGATAACTAAGCATATTCTTCTACCACATTTATTTTAGGAGAGCCATCTTTTTGTTTTTAAGGATTGTGTGACTAGGAAGAAATGCTGTTTGAACCAGTAAGGTATAGAAAAGTCTCTAGACCATAGTCCTCAGGACAGTAAATCAAACCCACAAACCACAAGGAATCTGATATATTCCCTTGATCCAAAACAATAGATTGAGAATTGATGCTTTCATATTGCCCTTGGAGCAACTACTTTCCTGGGATTTTGCTGAAAAAGTTACAAAGATAGTAGGAAAACTGTAAACTACATTTCTCAATGTCACCGTGTGACATTCAATTGCTCACATTTGTAGTTTGCTCATCTATTACAAGTCCTCCTCACCCTTGTAGGAAAAGGAAAGATCACATATAAAATGTGTAAATTAAAAAAAAAAAAAAAAAAAAAAAGAAGAAGAAAAGAAAAGAATATATATTATATTGCTATTGGAAGCCTATATTTCTCCCACTGTGACTGAATGAGTTTCTTTCCCCATTGGCACATGTACAACAAGAAATGTTTTTAGGGTGGGTAATTCGGTTGGTTCTCCTAAAAGAGAGTTCAGAGAAAACTTCATGTTCTTACAGAAGCAGACAAGTTAACTCTTATGCAAACAGAAAGAAGATTATTACTGCTGGATCCTTTGTATCTGATCCTTTCCTTTCCTTCTCCCACCACTGATCAACCCCAACTTCTTCTGTATGAGCTCTTCATTTTGTGCAGTGTCTGAGATTAGACTCAGCTTTAGTCAGGCCACGTCTTTTAATGAAGTGCATGGTATGATTTTGCAAAGTGCTTTATCAATTGAAATGCACTTGAATATATGAGATGTTCAGATATTATCCAAATGCTCTAGAGTTCACAGAGCATGATAATTAACATGAAATACAAGAAGGATCTGACAGTTCACGTCTGACATTCAGCTTAGAATTTCTTAAAGGATGTCCAGCTTTCAAAAAGCAATACAGCATCCACTCAGGCTCTCAAATTTAGAGCCTTGCAAGTGTGTCAAGTTGGACACTCAAAATAACATTTTTTTTTTCACTGTCTTGGCCAGTGTTTTACATTCTGTATCCAGTTTACTGCAGCTGCAGTAAAAGAGGTCTAATATGTTGGCTTGTCTGAATAGGGCTTGGTTATATAAAGCCATGGATATTGTGCTAGCAAAAGGTTTCTTGATTGCATGAAGAATAGAGTGGCCAAAGAACAGAATGTTTAAATAATAGGTACCAAGAAATGACTCAAGTGCAATGATGAATATACTAGAGCTTTTATGTGTGAGGAGGGAGTAATGTTGAGCCTGTTCTGTTTTAAGAGCTGTGATATCACAGCTAAAGTATTTAGACCAGAATGAAAAATGTTTTGAAAAAGCTTCATAATAGATTTGTGTTGCTGGACCAGTCAGTAATGAGAGGAGATAGCTTTAGATTGTGCTAATTCCACTTTTAAAAGCTGCAGAAATTTGTCATTGATCTTAGTGGAATGGAATATGACTGCACGAAAGAACTGCTTTTGAGGAGGTAATGTTTTACAGGAGCACTGAACAAAGAAGACATCTGTTATAAGGGTTTTAAGTCAGTTTTTATTGTCTAGGAATAGCCAAGAATCTTTGTGCTTAAGAAAAGGCTCTTCACTGACTAAGCTTTCCTCCTTCCTCTTTGACTGTTCATCTCTGTACGAAGAGTCAGAACAAGACTCAGGAAATATCAAAGTCACATTTGAAATCCCAGATTCAAAGTTTGTGGTGGGATGAGATAGTTCATAAGCCTTTTTCTGGTTCTGTGCACATGAAAAAGCTTTTGCCCTTCTTGCAGAAGAAGGAATTTGGTCTGCTCCTGGCACACACACACACAATACCCACCCCACCCCTTACAACCCCAAAAAAAGTCAAAAAGTCACAAGTTTAGCAAACTTAGAAAACTTTTGTGATAATTTAAATAACAAATATCAAATAGATTGTATCTGTACTTTGTGTATGACCTAGTTTTCTAATTTTCAGCCTAGAGCTTCACAAAGGTGTAGTCTACTGGCATGTTGTCTCTGTGTTTCAGTTAAGACCTGGATAAGTCTCAGTATATGCTCATATTTCAAACATAGACATTTCCCTTGCAAACATCTAGGGTGGGACTCATCTTCAGCCTAGCACAAATACATTTGTATGTCTGCTGGTGGGTATCTATGTATACGCTAGAGGTTTGATTCAGCTCCATATGTAAAGATCTCAGAGCCTCTGTGAATGTCTCATTGGGTTTGCACTTGAAGATCAGATTGTCTGAAATCACACAGAGCTTATTTCAGACAGAATGTTGTGGTCCTGTCTAGTACACGTAGTTGGGATACTGTCACGGAATAACTGCTCTTCAGTTAACTGTGGTTATCTTTTAGAGATAGCCACATGACTGCTACCCAATTAAAATAGATGTGCTTGGGTTACTTCAGTGAATTGGAAATCTTCTGACAACTTGTAAAGCAGCAGATGAATGTGATTTTGGTTAGAGAAGGAAACGGGCATGTTCAAGGGTAGATGTACATGACAGGAGCCATGGTTTCACTTTGCAAATGCTTTCATCTCAGTATGAGCTTAAAATATTCCCCATGCACACACTAAAGCATGTCATCCCTTCAACTGTGTCAGAACCACTATGGAGCTGCAGGAAGTCGGAACCTGACCATGCTTCTCACATAGAGGGCAAAAAAATGATTTGCATGGTCTGTTTTCTACAAACTGCAAAAGCTGCATCAGCTACCCATTTCAGTTATAAACACAGCTGGTACTGTACTGGGTAAAAATGCTGTACCATGGTACAGAAACACAGAGGTGTAATAGAGCTGGGATGCTGGGATGGATCAGGTGCCTGTCATTTTTTTTCACGAAGCGTTTTACATGATCAGGCTGTGACTTAATGCTGAAGGTACATGAGATGTTGTCATCAGGGCCACAGATAGATTAAGACACTTCTTACCTTCACATCCTTACTCCTTCCTTCTCTTCTTATCATCACTGTTTATCCAATACCCATCCCAATTCTTCTGTTGATGCAACATCATCATAGGAACAAAGGAAACATCATTCTTCACATGGACCAGGTTGAATGCAAGCCTCCTTTACTCAGAATGGTTTACTGAGAAAGTTTAGAGCCAAGTTCTGTGATTATAAGAATGGTCACATGGGATCAAACCATCCATCCCTTTAGTCCTATATTTTGTCTCTGGCAGGAGACAGTAGGCAGGAGGCTCAGGAACCTCCTGCTAAAATAAAAATAGTGTTCATTTCCCACAGTAGTTCTGTCAGCACAGCTGTGGGAATGGTAAAACACAGTTTACAGGCGGAAACAGGACCTTGCAGAAAGAGGGGGGCAAGAACATTAAACCATGTGCTACTTCTTTAGCTATTTGGTAGTTTTGGACCTAACTCTAGGAAAACAGTTGTATAAACTAATATTTATTCCACATTATTTTCCTGTTTGTAAAAATATTTTATTTGTAAATATCAGGGATTATGAAAATTAAAGTCCACGTGACCAGTGTATCAGAGACCATTATAGATGGAAATTACATTATTCTTTCAGAAACTGCAGATGCTTTGATTTAAAATCACTAGCATATTTTCATCAGTCTGGACTTTGAACCCATCATGTTTCTGATGCTTGAACGCAGAGCAGAAACCACTGAAGAACAGATACAGGAAGAGTAAGGAATACAATTTTGAAGGTAACTTCTCAAGGTCATGGGTCAAAGAATATGCCATAGTGATGTGAATGCTATTAAATCTTTTGTACTGCAAGCAGTCTTCTAAATATGTACATATGCATGCACAGGCTGGCTGCAACCTGAGTATATTATCATTCATTACCCGCCCATTGGGGACCATTGGGATAGTCTCAGAGAAAAAGAAGAACAAGAATTGTAATAAGACTTCATGACTACAATGCTAGGAGAACAGTATAAGCCTTGCTGAAAGAGAAAATAACAATTAGCTCTTCAATCTCTGGGGAGCCAGGGAAGAAACCGATGGAACGTCAGAGAAATACTTCCTGAAGAGAGAAAATTGTTCAAAACCTTAAGGAAATATGCAAGAATGAGACATTTATGTTGTTACTTCCATTTTTAGAAACTAGGGGAAAAGGTTGCATTCAGATCCTGGTATAAGCATTTTGGTAATTTAAGCTGTTAACTCTGCTTTCTTATAGATGACACTATTCAAGGTCAAAGTTTTGACTTTTTGATTGTGTCTCTGCATCATTCCATTTGTTTCCTTTATGAGAAAACAAGCACATAGAAGAAAAAAACTAAGTTAGGAAATACTTTTTCAGCCTTCAAAACTGAAAGCAATTTTGGATTTTGTTTCATTTGAAAAGTCAATGAGTCCATGAAAAAGAAATATTTCAAAAATGATTTGTTAAAACCACAGAACACTTTTAGCCAACCTCTAGCAAATACCAGCTACTGAGAAAGGTAAAATGTTGTAAACATTGTTCTGAGGGTTAATACCTAGAGTGTGTTTCCAATTCTGCTATTGCATGGAGCTGCATGTAAAAATTAACCCTGCCTTTCTTTGTGCCACAATAAGAACGTGTTCCCTATATTTCAAGGAGTAGTCCAGAGAGAAAGGGGTCTTGCTGTCACTCCAAAGCAAGATTTCAGAGCATGATATCTTCAACTTATTTCACTGTGAAGTGAATAGATTTGTGGGACTGGACAATATTGCCATGTACAATTAAAAAGGAAGGCATTTAAACTACAAAACAAAACAAAACAAAAATCCCATGAAAGTAAATAATAAAAATCATAGAAAAATGCATTGTTAGGAACAAACATGAATATAGATAAGCAGACATCACTGACTGTCACTTCAAAATAAATCATGTTAAAAATGTTATCTTTTTCTTCTGGTGATTGATACTGAACACCAGAGTAACAAGGCTCTCTTGGTTTGCTTGCCATGAATAATGCAACTAATATATTTCCTAAGTGCACAGAAATATGAATTTGTTCAATAAATAGCATAAGCACCAGTGAGTGACAAATTAAGAGTTAAGCTTCTGAAATGTAAAGCAGCACAGGGACAGCACCTGTTACTAAACTAGCTAACATTTTCTTTCATAGCTCTTCATTATCACGTGTTTGAAACATTGCTGTTTTCACTTGCTTTTTCCTATGCTTGGCATTTGCCTTAAGTGCTTATAGATGTAGATTTGAACAGATTGGTAGCAGCAAGAGGATGATACGGTCTGCACTTGGTGTTTTCTTCCATGCTAAAGCTTTTTTATGAGCAGACATGAATTCTGAAATGAAACTTTTTGAGCCTAACTTCAGTATAATTTTGCCAGCATGCTGACCAATACTTTATGTAGCATGTTTTTTATTAGATTTGAAAAATTAAAACCATGATAGGGGAAGAGATAAGGAGAAGGGAAAAGACAGGAGAATGAAAAATGATCTAGTTTAATTCATTTACCTGCATTTAGAAAAAAAAAAAAAAAAAAAAAAAAAAAAGAGAGAGAGAGAGAGAGAGAGATTTACTTATCATATAAATAAAAAATAACCTATTTTATTTACCTGATGCTCTCCTCCATTAAAAATCACAATAGGATAGCTGAGTTAATGCAGTTATCTCCTGCTGTAAATAGAAGGAAATGTTCTGCTGTTCTAATCTTGCTGTGTTGGCCAATGTTGACTCTTTAGCTGCTGAGTGCAGTGCATGTTGTTTGATAGAAACCAATATCTCTTAAGTACTTAGCTCTGTGTGTCAAGATTCAGAGTAGAATTGATTTCTTTATAGCTCTGTTATAAAATCCTGCAAATAAGGTGTTGGGATTTTTTTTTTTTTTTTTTTTTTTTTTGGAAGAAATGTTGACAGGTCCTTAACTAGGCAGTACTATTGAATGCCAATATAATTAGCTGGGCAAATCATACGAAGTATGCAGACTGTCATTCATTTCTGGCACTACATATATTATCAGGCCTTACTAATTTTGTACCTGTCTCTTCTGTCTTCACAGCTGGAGACTAATATTGTAGATATTTTGACTTCCACAGCTGATAAGTCCAATTGGCATGAGTGGGTATGAAGTTGATTCAGACAAAAGCCACATTACTGTAGCAAATGCTACTTCTGCTTTTCCTTTTTGTAAAGATTTTTTTTTTTTTTTTGTAAAGAATGTTTAAAAATATTTTTATTGACAGTATTTTCAGACTCCTGTTATTTTATTTTTTTTGGTAGGAATTAGTACGATAAAGTTTGTAGGTTATTAATATCCATTTGTTTATTTCTTAATGTTCGTTCTCCTTTTGGATGACAGAAGCAAAATAATAAAGCAGTACCTGTATGGCTAACCAAATTCTCTTCCAGATTCAAGGAAATTCAAGTGGAAGACATTTAATGATTTAAGTATTAATTGTGGGTAATTAACTCGTAGAAAACAGACAAATCTCAAAATAACTGATGTGACATCATGCAAAACACAGAGGTCACTCATATTACACCCAAGGAAATAAAGAGACTAACTAAAAGGAAGGAAAGAGACTTGGTGTCTCTGAATTATTTTGATTTCCTAATTCAATAATTCTGTACTCTAAGTATGATTGGAACAAAACACAATAAGAAATGTTCCTAAGACAGTTTTTCATTATCATAAAAGTGATTTTTTTTTCCACATCCTTTCTGCAGTTGGCAAAAGGTTTAGGAAACCAACACATGATAAAAAAAATAAAATAAAATAAAATAAAAAATAATTTTAAAAAGTCATAAAACATCCAGTTAACGAGGATATACAGATGCAGGGGAGAAGATTTATCCTGCTTAACAAAACAGGTGACTTCATAATCAATACTCAGCCTTTTCAAGCCTGCAACCTTCTTTGTCCAGTTTCCTCACCAGACAAGCTTTTGAATTTGTCTTGCTTGCTGTAGTTAGCTTTGTTTGCCTATTAGGGTTCTAAAAGCATAGAATACAATTTTGGTTTCTGTGTGTGCGTTCTTGCATTCCGTAAACGCAGGTTGTGCAAAGCTTTGCTTACACAGTGTAACTTAGGAAGAACTTCTTTACCAAAAGGGTTGTTAGACATTGGAACAGGCTGCCCAGGGAAGTGATGGAGTCACCATCCCTGGAAGACTTTTAAAGACGTTTAGATGTAGAGCTTAGGGATATGGTTTAGTGGGGACTCTTACTCTGACTGTAGGTCAGAGGTTGGACTCGATGATCTTGAGGTCTCTTCCAACCTAGAAATTCTGTGATTCTGTGATACATTTTATATATGTGCTACATCTAATCACTTTGCAAAGCCAAACAATTTTCAGCTATTTTAACAATTGTGTTCTATTAACCCCTCTGGAAATGTACTATGAACACTAACAAGAGAATGTTAACTTTCTAAGAAAATGTTAAACTACCCCACAGATATATTTTTTTTAATTATTATTATTTTTTATGTATGCAAACTTTATTGAATTCCTTTGACCAACTTAAAATAGAACAGGAAGAATTTCACTCCTTAAGATTTTTTATTTTATTTTATTTTTGTAAAGGGGATTATTCCATCTTTTTTTGTTTGTTTGTTTGTTTTAAAATATTGTCTTTTCTTTTTTTTTTTTTTTTGTCTTAATCTCTTCTAGAGATTTCTATTCATTTTAGCCCTTTTTATCCCCTTTTATAGTCCATTTTTTAGGATTTTATTTTTTACGACAGAATGAGCTGTATAGACTAGCTCATTGCTCATTGCTCAAATTTTCTTCTTTTGAGATGTTGCTCAGTAGGGCACCACTTTCCAGATTCTGTCTATTTCTTTAATTTCTCATTGTTCTTCAAGAAGCTCCACATTAGTAAGGTTCACCAAGCACTTCCCATTCTTCTCCTCTCTGCATGGTTGATCACATCTGAATTTGCATCATCAGTCAGATTACATTGTCTTTCTCTTATCCACCACAGGAGTGTGGCACAGAATTGCAGGATTAATGAATCCTGATTAACTTTGTCTTCACTGATTTGGAAATGGGGCTCTTTTATTTATTATTTTTGGTCTCTGTATACGGTTAGTACAATTGAGTAGAAGACAGTCACTTTAATTTTATGAGCATTTATAGATGCAAAGTTTTGAATAAAACACCAAAGTTAATCATGTTATGTTCATTATATTTTACAGTGAAATGTCTCTATAGTGTCCTCTGTAATTTTTTCCATATATCTAGATATTTACTTTTGTTTTAATCAAACTCGTCATGCTTTAAAACTTTTGACCGAATATGCCTCATATGGGTTAGGGACAACTTTTTTTTTTTTTTATCCAGAAAAACATTGCTTGAATCAGCAGAAGTGGATATTAAATAAACTAGACATTTAATAACAGGGGTGTTTATGAGGTGGAGAAAAGGTGTGTGTCGAAGATTCACTCTAAGAACAATTCATCTGAGCAGATCTAAACTATTCCCATGTTGAAGCTGACAGACTACCTCTGAATTTAATATAGACAATACCTATCCTCCCATGAAGATTTTAGCTGTCTGTAGCCTTCTGAATCCAGTAGAGATATACTTTGAGTGCTTAATGAATGGAGAAGGGACTACTGTAGGGTCTATTAGTGCTCAGAGTGTATTTCCCTTCTTCATGCCCCAAGGTGACTTGTAATTTAGAAAAAACGGTATATTTTTAGAAAAAAATAAAGTATTAAATATCATATTTGCTATAGAAAGTGTCTCTAATCTGCAAAAAGAATAGGTAGAAGCCAGACTGTATAGTCTCAGTAACATGTATATTAAATTAGTTGTGAGCTTGTGAAGATCAGAAAACTTGCTTCAATTTAACTAAATCAATTTGAAACTGAGCTCATGCAGTAGTGCAGACCAGATGCATTTAGGAACATTTTAACCCTTGTTTGAAATGCTTTGGCAAAGGTAAGCAAAAGCCACAACTAAGCAAAACTGATGCTAATCATTGTTAAATCCATTGAAGTGCATCTGCATTAGGAGCTTGCACAGCTTAGCAAGAACATTTTAAAAGAACTGACTCCTGCTGTAAAAATGTGTCAATCAGCCTTAATAAATAAATAAATAAATAAATAAAAATAAAAGGGTAGAATTGTGACACTGGAAAACCATTGCTGTTCACCCTGTTGTTCTGTTACCCCTTTCTCTGCGCTGTCTGTTCAGAGACTTGTTTCACGTGCTTTATTGCTAGAAGGAACTGTTAGATCACAGGCTGGGGACTTGCAGCTCTGCAACTGCATTACCAGAGTTTAACAATTTACCCCTGCCTGTAAGCCATAGTAACAATTGTGGGGCACACTCTTGGCCCACCCTAAAAGTGATGTAATTCTCTGAAGCCTAACCTCCACTGAAAGAGGTTTAAGCCAAGTTACATTGCCTTGCAACTGGAACAAACTAGAAGCATGCACACAGGCAATTACCGTCCAAAAATATGTCTCTTAGAAACACATGGAAACCTATTTGGCTCCCATAACACATTAGTGTGCTGAAGCCTATATTGGGCTTATGTGGCTAGGTTTTGGTATTGGTGGGCTGCAGCAGCTGCCCCATGTCAAATCAGAGCCAACTCCAGAAGGCTCCAAAAGGGACCCTCTGCTGGCCAGATCTGAGCCATGAGCAATGCTGAGTGGGCCTCTGGGAGAGCAGAGGTAAGAAAGGGGGAAAATAAATCCTGCTGTGCTGCAGCAGCTGGGAGAGAGGGGTGAGAAGTGAGAGAGAAGCAGCCCTGCAGCCCCCAAGGTGAGTGCAGCAGGAGGGCAGGAGGTGCTCCAGGCATGAAGCACAAGATCCCCTGCAGCCTGTGGAGAGGCCCCTGGTGGAGCAGGCTGTCCCCCTGCAGCCCATGGGTCCCACATGGAGCAGATCTCCATGCTGCAGCCCGTGGAAGAGCCCCTGGTGGAGCAGGTGGATGTGGCCTGGAGGAGGCTGCGGCCCATGGAGAGCCCCCGCAGGAGCAGGCCCTGGGCTGGAGCTGCAGCCCGTGGAGAGGAGCCCACGCATGACCGTGAAGGAGAGGCGGAGACGAAGTGTCAGGGACTGACCACAGTCCCCATTCTCTGTTCCCCTGCACCACTTTGGGGGAGGAGGTGAGAGGGGGTGGATGGGGTGGGGAAGGTGTTTTAGTTTGCTTTTAGTTTCTCACTGCTCTATGAGTTTCTCACTGCTCACTACTCTGCTAGTGATAGGCAATAAATTATATTAATCTCCCTATGCTGAGTGTGTTTTGTCTATGATGGTAATTGTTGAGTGATGTCCCTGTCTTTATCTCAACCCACGAGCCTTTTTCATCATATTTTCTCCCCTTCTTCTTTTGAGGTGGGAGAGTGAAAGAGCAGAGTAGTGAAGCTTTGCTAGCTGTCAGTGTAAGACCACCATAAAGCCAGAAGTCCTGCCTCCTTTATAGAATAACCCATAAGATTTCAGCTAGCTGCTCTTGCACTCAGCCCCCTGTAATCTGCTTGGGGCAGGAAGAACAGTCTCTGGTGCAGTGCTGAGCTCAGTGTCACTGCGCTCCACACTAATGAATTAGCTAATGAGCTAATTCAGGGCATCCTGATACAAACCAGACAACGTCTGCAAGTTATGGGGGAGTTTTTGTCTGGTTTCTCAGGAAAGGGCCAGCTATAGTCACACGGTGTGTCAGTTCCTCCATCCTTCAGTCCATTTTCTAGTGGCCTCTGAACCCACTGGTTTAACTAAGCAATGTCTGGCACAGAGATGAAGTATAAACCTTAATGTTTTTTTTTATAAGGCACATGCAAATAAACAGCTATGTAATGGAGTGATGCCTTAAAAATACCCCTGCTGAGAGGAAAGCTGTGCCTTTAGGTCAAACCTGTATTAGAAACTAGAAAATTCACTTGGGAGAATAAGTTACAAATGATTTGATGGGAAAAGACTTAGCAGAATTTGCATCTTATTACTTCTCAGTGAATAAATGGAATACTATCTCATGCTTGAGATGGCACAAAAGAATGTGTGAAACTTTTGCAATAGGCAGATGTTCATAGTGTCTTTCATCCATTTAGATGGTTTAATAACTAAAATGTTGGGATGTATCATGCTGTTGTTTGGTGTGATTTGCTGGATGTCCCTGACCTGTCCTAGGTGTCACAGTAGCATCAACAGCAGGGAGTGCACAAGTAAAACTTGGACTACTTTGTACATGAAGGTGTAAGTGTGAAATGCGTGCATCACTAGAAACATAGCCTGGATTCATGAGGTCGGACAGAATTTATAGATTTTCTGGCAAAATTTTGTGTTATCATGGACACTATTTAACATGACATGCAGCCCTGTTTCATCACAGCCATGCATGTGCCTGACTGCTAAAGCCAGATGTATTCTTGCATCTGTTCTCCACTTGGAGTGCCCTGTTCTGCTCTGACTTTGCAAGGCTCCATTTCCAGGGTTTTGCCCCTTAATGTATTTGTTCTTCACTACAGATGCTGGAAACATTCCCTAATAAAACAACCAGTTTCCACAATTACAGGATGCTCCATGAAATATGAGTAGGCATTACAAGTTTTGGCTGGATTGTATTCTAAACATTTCTGTATATACAAAGTCCTCAGAGGAACTTTAATTTTTCACTTGATGAAATATTTACTCTTTTACTGATATATGTATTCATTTCAAGATGTTGATGCATTGGAATTTCTGTATCCCATCTTTTAGTTTGAACAAGTGGAACATTGTTATTTATATTGTTTAATATTTTAATACAACTCTCCCCTCAAGCATGAACTGGAACTACAAATGACTCAGTGACTCCGAGGTCACCAAATGTGACCTTTCAGATGGGTATGATGACCCTACCAAAGAAGGGGTGAGGAGTGCTTGTTCCTTACCTTTTTGTTTGTGTTGCTTTCAGATGCAGGATTATAAATATGGCTGCTTGGAATGGAGGCGAATGGCTTTGAGAACTCATTGTACAGATAGGAGCAGAAGGTCAGGTGGAAACTGCTGCTAGGGAGCCTTCAAAATTCAAGTTACTTTAAGTAGTTGGTTCTTATTGTATGTATTAACCTCAAGGGGCAATTGTTGCAGAACCCAACTGAAATCAGTAGCATATAATAGGAGAAATATGTTTAACAAACAGTATGTATCTGAGAAATCAAAGTGTTTCCTGTATGACCTTCAGGCATCCTCTGTGTGAGTGGCTAGGAGATAAAAAGTGCCCGCAGAGGTGTATTAGCATAGACTGCATCCAAGTCAGTAGAAAAAAGGAGAAAAAAATAAAATAAATAAAAAATCCTCCACTGCCTGTGTCTCCAAAATACACCAAGTGTCCAGTCTGTAAAAGGAAGGGAAGGAAACAGCCTTGTGTAATTGGTGATTTTGAAATGTTGCCATTTAAAGTCTGCTTAGGCATCTTTTCAAATGCTGAGAAAAATCCACCAGGCTTTGTTAGAATGAACAAACCCTTGTACACTGGATGGTGTTGAGTTTTGCATGCCACATCTGCTTCCAGGCCTCTGGTAGCAATTTCTAGATTGATTTAGAGAGGTCCTTTTTGAAATAAATTGTTTCATTCCGTATTCACAGCAGGGGGGCCAGCAGCTACTGGCTTTCACAGCATGAAGGACAAAACCCTGCATTTAGATGGTGATGTTAGCAGATGTAAGGTTTTGAGTTTTCTCGAGGTTTGCTGCCAGTCTGGGTCTTGTCTTCCAGAATCTTATTACTGCTCCCTTTCGTCCTCTCACTGATAGTCTTACTGGTATATAAAAGTTCGTCAAGTGAGCTGAACAAATGGGACTGACTTTTCAGTGAACTGGATTCAGTTCTGGAGCTGCTCCGAGCTTGCAGATGACTGTTTTAAGTGGCCATTTACATCAGCATCTTTCAGTAACATTTACAGTAAACTTTATAGGCAATACAGCAATGCAGGAAGAAACAACAAAAAAAGAAATTTAGAAATGCAGCGTCAACAAAGTGGAAGTTGAAGGCATCTGGTGACAAATTTCTCCAAGGGTATAGGGATATTTGAATTTCAGATGGAAGAGATTTTTGGTCACAAACACTGTAACCAAAAAATAAATAAATAAAAATAAAATCTAAAAAAATAAAAATTAATAAAAATAAAATTGAAAAAAAAAATAATAAAAATAAAAATGACTAGCTGTTCTTGAGGCTACCTTGGCTTGGTCAGAAGACAATGTCACCAGAAGGCAAAGTAATTGTAAAAAACATCAATTTCATTACACCAAAAAGCAAATGTTAATGATTCCTGGTGACCTTGGGGAATGCACCTCACAGCTTCCCTTCCTGAGACTTTGATGGTTTCCATTACTTTCTGCACAGCCGTATGAGCTACTGTCTACACAGGTGCTTCCTACTTCATCCCCAGCTGCCAAAATTCACTTCAGATGAGCTTTCCACTAAAAACAGATTTATGAGATTTACATTGTCATTCCATGAGGGACTAGGTTTGGTGCCTAAGCTGACATATCTCTATTGATGCTAAAAAAAAAAAAAAAAAAAAAAAAAAAAGATTGGAAGGGCTAGTTTGTAAGAGTGAAACAAGTCTTGGAGACCTTTTATGGTGTACCTCTTGTGAGTCAATTCTGCAGAGTAAACTATTTCTGGACCTTGAGGAAGAGGCCATGGGCAATGGGGAGGACCAGGGCTCTGGACTGAGTCACTGTCATGTCCTTAGGAAACTCTTCCTCAGTTCATGTCTTCAGGAAACAGTCTGGCAATTGACCGAAGCTCATAGATGGGAAGAGAAGGGCTTTTAATGTTTTTTTTGTTTGTTTGTTTTGTTTTTTATAGCCGCACATGCTCATTTCCAACAAAAATAAACTTTGTAAGACTCTTTCCCAAAGATCACAGCCTAGAGATGACTCGTGGTTCAGCTGTGTATAATACCTATTCCCCTGCTCTCCTAATTGCAGAACAAGCCTGTGCAGGCACTAAGAAAGAATGATCTTCATATTCTTCATTACTCACTTGTAGCTTCACCTCTTGTGAGTTATGACTCATTTTCTCACTCCTGGGACATCTCTCATATAAACTGATCATACAATAATTCACCAGAGGAGTGAAAAATTAACTTGTCTTCTTAATACAGAAGTTAAGAAAATAGGCTAATATTTCATTTCCCTACAAGAACCAAATGTAATAGGAGCAGGCAGGTCACACTCCGGAGTGCAGCCCAAGTGAAAACATACCTTAGCTAAACCAAGGGACTAGTGATAGAAAACCAGGCTGAGTTTGCTCCTCCACATTTATTTTTTACCCTATGTTATTTCTTCCTCCCTTCTTTCCTCATTCTTTTAGAAGTGACTCGACTATGGCAGCACTGTTAACTGAAGCCGCTTTCCAAGTACATATGTATGGAAAATGTAGTCCTTGGCACTGAAAATGTCCCACAAGAGATATAGTTTCTGCGGTGGAGACAGGTGCTCCATATTGCTTTTATTTTTTTTTCTTTCTCTAACGCCTTGCATCATTCACCATGGGAGGGAGATATTCGATTGACCTGCTGTTGGTTTAGGATGACAAATTAATTTTATGTCAGCTTTCAAGCAGCCCATTCACAGTAATCACCTGGGACCACCACAACCAGCACAAAAGAGACATTTAACTCTTTTAACTCTTGACAGAAAGGGAATAGTTCCTGAGCCATTTTGCTGAGCCATCCAACCTCCCAGGGCTCAGTGCTCCACACCACCAGGGATCACTGCTGGCTTTTGAACTTGGCCCTAGCAAAAGATTAGGTAAGCTCCTGAGCTGATATTTTCCACAAAGGAGAAATTAAATAATGAGACTTTACTGTGAATGCATACAGCCTTGTCTCTTCCTATTTATTACATGCTTTCCCTGGCACGATTACATACAGCAAGAAGAGTCTTGCGGCTTCACACTGAGGATTACTGTGACAGAGAAACACCACTCACAAGCACAAGTCCATTAAGTTTTCATTAGACCCCCTTGCCCTCTTTTTCATCTTTCTTGTCTCCTGCCTTCCCTGCTCTCTTTTATATTCTCACTTATTCCTACCTGGTAATGCTTCATTGCTCTCAAACCACTGCAAGTACCTCACTTCCCCTTTGTCCTGGCAATCAGTTTGTTGCCCATTTCAAACCACTTTCACAGGCAATGACCACTGGGGGCTGTGGTCTGTCATGTCAAGCTCTAACTGCTGGGCTTGCTAGAAAGGTAGCAGAGTATAACAGCGAGCCAATACTGGAAGATGTTTGTGCCTTTGCTTACCCATGTGGAAAATACCAGTGAAAAAAATGCTGTTTTTACAAAAAGAATTGTTTCACAGATTTATTTTTTTTTTTAGGAGAAATATGCAGGAATTCTTATACAAAATAAGTCACAGGAAACAACACAGGCTCTTTGTACTGTCATTTTAAGTTTGTACAATGTGAAGTAGTAATAGAGTGGTCCCCATAATGCAGTGTCCCAGCAGGACACAGAGACCTGTAAGTGGATTTCGGCCTCATTGTGCTGTACAAGTTTAACAACAGACATTGTTTATGAAAAAGATGCAGAGTCACACATTCAACCCCTATTTTTCTGGGGTTTTGTTGAGCAACTATCGTAAAAGTATGTGTGGCACATCTCCTGGGTAGAGCATAACATCTGTTTGTCAATACACAGCAATAATGAACTGTCACAGAGACACTAACTGAAAGAAAAACCTCTTTCAGCTCAAACTGCACACTAAATGTAGGTCAGTGGAATATCATTACTCAGATTGGAGTTTATCTGGGACACCAAGACTAATAAAGCTTTTTCTTGGACAAGTGTTATGGCATCATTAATGACCACGAGTTGTCAGGAGAGTCCTTTCTGCCTCTGAACTGAGACATTGTTTTCACTACTGGAAGACCCCAGTTCAATTCCGCATTGCATTTTTTGGTCCATTTCCAATTTATTTACCAAATTACTGCTTTCTTTAAGCCTCTGGCTGTCTTCTGTGCATATGCTGCCCAGACATGAGCCTTCTTAACTGTATGTTATCTAATAAGATCACAACCCTACCAGGAATGACCTATATTTGGCTTGTTCTCCAGCATTTAATTTTGAGCAGTAAAAGCTAATTTTCTTTTGTGCTGAAAGAACATATGGGTTCATTGTGAGGGAGAAGAATTGTTTGAGCACTCTATTGAAGTCAGATATTTTTAGGTGCGTGTAAGATCAAAGCTCTGATATCTCTTGGTGCAGTAATACATGTACCAATATGTAACAGCAAAAGAACCTTTTTCCAAGTCTCCATTCAGAGCATTTTCATTACATTTTAAAGCTGCCTTTGACATTTTTGTACCATATACAGCTCTTTAATGCAGCATTAGCTGATCTGAAGTATGCCAAGCCTATTTAAGCACAGACTGTGTAGATAAGGAATGAAACAAGTTTTATCAAGAGACAGCAAACTTCAAAGTTTCCAGAGGCTGAGTTTAGATAAACCTTATTAAAACATGATAACTGTAGAAATAAGGTTCAGACTTCCTCAAGCAGTTTTTGGTAAAACTTGTTTCTCAGAATTCAGAAATACTGGTTAAGGGTATTTCACACATTAATTTGTTCTGTCTGCTTCAAGTCCTGGCTTCAAGTCAATACAAATGCATCCAAGCTGTCAAGTTTACATCTAGGCTTTGCCAGAGTGTGAAGTTGTTTATATCTAGAGTTCTGGAGCCAGCTGACATCTACACACTTAGGAAAATTAATTCAAATTAATTGAAGGTGTGAACTTAGAGCATCGCAGTTCAAGTATCTTAAAACCCCATGTGGAAACTCTTATTCAGACGTAAAGTGTCCTCAGTTCTGAATATAATCTTCCTCCGAGATGAGGTATATCTAAATTCACAACTAAGATGTAGTACCATCCTTTAAAGAAAAAAAAATAAATAAATAAAATCTGTTGACAAGGAAATTTCACAGGTGCACCAAAAAAGTGATAAACAAACTACTTCATATTTAGGACTGGTTTGGTTGTCATAAAGTCATTAAAAAAATATATGAAAAAAATCTCAATCTTTATACAATCAAGGAGTCTTCATTTACTCCAGGGGAGAGAAAATAAAGGTCATGTTTTATCACTCATTAATGGTCATAGTTTTTACCTGAAATAGTCTGAAATCACAGACATACATTGTATTTAGTAAATCTCAAATCAACTGATTTTTAGTAGAAAATTTGGAGTTATTCCACCTAAATTAATAAAAAAATCCAAAACTGTAATAAGCAAATAATAATACCTCCAATCTTTCAGTGCAACTGTTATTTCTTCCATATCATACTCTAGCAGGCAGACTACTTTATTGCCAATTCTTTTGTTTCCTTATGTTGTAAACACAAGTGGTGAATCTTCTTGTGTATTTTGTCTGAATGATTTCTGAATTGCATGTTAGCTGGTAACCATAAACTTTTAGCCTGGCGTCTCAGCACCCTCTCTTGGTTGGGTTCCAAGGGATGCTTTTATGGTGCAGATTTCCTGCCTAGCACAGTGACTATCAATGGTTTACTGGGAAAAGGAGGGGAGATACAACAGAAGGAAGGGATGCCATCCAAAAGGACCTAGACAAGTTTGAGAAGTGGGCCTATGTGAGCCTAAGGTTCAACAAGGCCAAGTTTAAGGTGCTGCACCTGGGTCAGGGCAATCCCACACATGAAGACAGACTGGGGGAAGAATTCATTGAGAGAAACCTACAGAGAAGGACTTCTCTAAAAGGGGTTCTAGTGGACAAAAAGATCAATGTGAGCCAGCAGTGCACACTTGCAGCCCTGGCTGCAAGTCTGGGCTTCATCAGACTTGTGTCCTGGGCTGCAGCAACAGAGGAGTGGCCAGCAGGTGGAGGGAGGTGATTGTCCCCCTCTGCTCTGCCCTTGTGAGGTCCTACTTGGAGTCCTGTGTCTAAGTCTGGGGCCCCCAGCACAAGAAGTACGTGGAGGTGTTAAAGCAGGTCCAGAGGAGGGCCATGACAATGATCAGAGGGCTGTAGCACCTCTCTTAGGAAGAAAGGCTGAGGAAGCTGGGGCTGAAGAATAGAAGGCTCCGGGGAGACCTCATTGCACCTTTTAAATACTTAAAGGGAGCTTAAAAAAAAAAAAAAAAAAAAAAAAAAAAAAGGAGGAGGAGGAAAACTTTCTTGGACAGATAATGCAGATAATGCTATGACAAGAGAAAATGGTTTTAAACTAAAGATTTAGATTAGAGGTTAGGAGGAAATTCTTCACTCAGAGGGTGGTGAGACACTTGGAACAGGTTGCCCAGAGAAGCTGTGGATGCCCATCCCTGGCAGTGTTCAAGGCCAGGCTGGACGAGGCCCTGGGCAATGTGATCTAGTGGGCTAGGAGATCTGTTGAGTGTACTCCTTGGACTAGCAGGCTGGGGAGAGGCTGCAGTTTAGGTATACATTTCGAGTGATTATCTCAAACTGTTAATATATGTATCCATACCTTCTTCATGACAGTCCAGATTTATAGGTTTTTATACCATTCTTCTCTCTCTGTGCTCTCTCTTCCAGCATAAACAATTATATTTAACTGCACCTTACAGAGATCCTGTTCCATTAGATCACCCTGCTCGTCATTTTTGAACTTTTCCCAATTTTATATCTTTTTTTTTTTTTCTTTATAAGAACAAAAAGCTCATAGAATCTTTCAGATGCGGGGGCACAGTGTGTTCAGACAGTAACATCATAATCCATCCCATTATAATATCCATTCCATTCTTAATAATACTAACACTGAATTTTCTTTCCAAATACTATTGGTTGGTAAGCTGCTATTTACCAAATATTATTCATTAACTACTCTGAGATGTTTGTTAAGCACTACTACCTCAGAGTTACCTGTACTGCATGGAAATTTCAAATTGTTTCCTCTCCCATGAGTTACTTCCATCTATCAGCAATGAATGACAAAGGGGCATTGTTCTGGTTTTACTCAACTGGGCAACTAAACTCCATCATAGCCACTCTCCCACTCCCCCTCCTCAAAGGAAGAAGGGGAGAAAATGTGATGCAGAGGGCTGAAGGGTTGAAATAAGGACAGGGAGATCACTCAGCAATTATTGTCACAGGCAAAACAGACTCAGCATAGGGAGACTAATATAATTTATTGACTATCACTATGAGACTAGAGCAGTGAGAAATAAAGCAAACTAAAAACAACTTCCCCCCCCATCCACTCTCTTCCACCTCCTCCCCTCAAGGACCACAGGGGTATGGGGAATGGGGTTTGCGGTCAGTCCCTGATGCTTCATTTCTGCCTCTCTTTCACGGTCACCCTCTACCCCTGCTCCCCATGGGGTCCCTCCCATGGGATGCCGTCCTTCCCGAACTGAGCCTGCGGGGGCTACCCACAGGCAGCAGCTCTTCAGGACCTGCTCCCACATGGCTCCGTACCACAGGCTCCATCCCCCAGGAGCAAACTGCTCCAGCATGGGTCCCCCATGGGTGGCAGCTCCATCCAGACCCGCTGCTCCTGTGTGGGCTCCTCTCCACGGGCTGCAGCTCCGGTCCAGGGCCTGCTCCTGCGGGGGCTCTCCATGGGCCGCAGCCTCCTCCAGGCCACATCCACCTGCTCCACCAGGGGCTCCTCCACAGGCTGCAGCATGGAGATCTGCTCCATGTGGGACCCATGGGCTGCAGGGGGACAGCCTGCTCCACCAGAGATCTCTCCATGGGCCGCAGGGGAGCTTGTGCTGCGTGCCTGGAGCACCTCCTGCCCTCCAGCATCACTCATGGCTTGGCTCTGGCCAGCAGCAGGTCCCTTTAGGAGCTATCAGGAGCTGGCTCTGATCTGACATGGGGCAGCTGCTGGGCTCTGCTCACAGAGGCCACCCCTGCAGGCCCCCTGCTACCAAAACCTTTCCACTGCAGTGGACTCAGTGATGATAAAGCCATAGCAAAGAAGCTTCTTGGAATCTTTGTATCAGTGTTTAGAAATGAAGGTGTTGGGAAGATTTTCAAATCCAATGAATACATTAGTTCAGATAGGTCAGAGAAGATAGATCAGTCTGAGGTAGACATGCAGGAAAAAAAATGCACTAATTAGAGAAGATAGACATTAATAAGTACCAAGGCTGCACGGCATTCAACTGAGAGTCCTGAAGGGACTCCAAAGTGAAACTGCAGAACTAGTTAATGACCAAAGTACACCACCTCTATTTACAAATAACCACTATGAGACTTGACTGCTGAGCTGCAAGCACAGCATCCATCTCCAAAAAACTCTCTAGAGAAGATACTAGAGTACAGACTGATAAGTCTGACTGCCATCCCTATTAAGACACTAATTTGTAACAAAGAATAAAATCTCTGCACACACAGATAAGCATCACTGGTTGGGAAGGAGTTAGCATGGCTTTTGTTGAGGGAAAGCCTGTTTTACTGTGTGCTTGAGATTTAGATTGAATTTGTAGGCACCTGAATAAAAAGATTAAAATGGTCATAATATATTCATATTTTGAAAAGCCTTTGGCAATTCTTTGTGCCAAACACTATTAATGAAAGTAAGTTGCTATGGGAATACAAGAAAGATTTTCTGAAAGCTGAGGATAGGAAACTAAGGGTTAATAGCTGCTTTTCAGAGCAGAGAAGAGTCAGCATTGGGATGCCCCCAGGACTGTTTGACCATCGCTTTTATTTAATGTTGTCATCACTGCCCTTGAGAAAGCATAGAACAGTGAAATCTTTATACTTGAAAATTATATTACTCTTTTAGGTAGTCAAATACGGCAGCTGTAATGAGGAACTGCAAAAGGACCTAACAAAATTGAGCATAGAGTCCAAAAGTTGACATGTGAACTCCCATCTAGAAAAATACAAGGTAAAATACAAGGCAATGTATGAATCTAGAGAAAATCATCTGAATTATGCTGACATGATGCTGAACTCAGAAAAGACTGTTAGAAGAAAGAGATCTTGGTGTCGCTATTGATGTTTATCTGAAATAATCAGTTTAACATCTACTGACACCCAAAGAAGCCAATAAAATTTTCTTAGCCATCAGAAAGGGTACAGAGAAGAGGACAGAGGGCATCATTTTGCTGTTTTATAAGACTGATATGTGCCCACCTTGTAAATACAATGTTCAGGTCTGATATCTCAAGGTCAAGAAGGGTGTAGTGAATGTGGAGTAGGGACAGAAGAGGGTAACTGAAATGATCAAGGGGATCGGGTGACTGTTCCATAAGAAGGGACTAAAAAGTCCAGAACCATCCTTTCGGAAGGAATAAGGGGGTGTCGGACAGAGGGCTGCAAAGTCATGAAGACAGTGGATAAGGTGAACGTGAAAATGCTGTTAATTCTCCAATATAATAACTTGTGGACACTTAAGCAGGGCATACAGAAGATGGCTTACCACAGATGGGCATTCTTGGCCTCCTGGGCAGCAAGTAACTGCAACTTTAAGCGTGGGAGGTTGTGGAGGCAGAGAGCAGCAGCAGGATCAAAAGAGACTAGAAAATTTGACTTGAAGTCTACAAACAGCTACTAAGGCAATAGGCACATATATACCTTTCAACTTCCCTAGTACAGCACGTGCTTGGTAAGCACAGGGAAAATGAACAGCTATGAAAGGTCAAGTTTGTGGGCTCTTTTTATTCAGTATCACCCATCACTCAACATGTTTTTTCATCAAATACCTTTAACAATATAAGTCATCGTCATCTCAGCATTAGCAAAAATAGGTATAGTTACATGTATGTGCCTGTATGGTACATACTCGTACAAGAAAAGACTGCTGTTTCCTCACCTGTGCCAGCATATAATCTGTCTAGACAGGTCTGTTTTAGGCACTCTGTCTGGGCATTCTGTTTTAGGCATAAGATTACTCAGTATAATTAATAGTTTAGCAATTTTATACTTGAGTTCCTCAGGAGCTCTTGGGTGAATACCATCTGGTCTTGGTGATTTGATACTATTCATTTTATTGAATCACTCTTGAAACTCTACTACTGATAGTCTAATTTGAAACAGTTCTTCCAATTCACCTCCTTGTATGGCAAATTTCTGTTGTGAGAATCTACTTAAGTCCATAAACACTACTTAAGGTGCATATACACACACCCCCTACACATATATATATTATAGGCATATCTTCTTTGTATAATATTTTTACATCTTGATCATCTCTCAGTCACACAAACTCTCTAGCATATTTCCTTATTCTGGTGCTGGGGAAAAAAAGTTTTCTTTTTTTTATGGTTTTAGTAATATGTTCTTCAAAATGACTTTTTCTCCTTTTTGCCCTGCTGTGTTAACTGGTTCTTTTCTATTTCTCTTTTACAGAAGGAAGGTTTCATTCAACTTTCTGAAAGATATCTTTCCCATTCAAATAATTTTTATTTTCACTTTTCACTTTGCTTATTTAATCATATCTGTTTTGTGTTTTGTGTTTTTTCTTTTTTCTTTTTTTTTTAATCTTTCTATTCTTTCTTTTTTGTGTTAGTCCTTTCACAAAAGTCTCTGTAATTCATCCCCAACCATGATGTGAAAGGACAAAAATTCCACATCCAAAATAGTGTCTGCAATCTGACACAGATACGTATAAAAAGCCCCCAGTTTCAAACAGGACTCATAGGTTTTACAGAAATTCCCCGCTGAGCTTTTAAAATAATTCTCACACTTTCCTTACTATGGAAATCATCTTCTTCCAAGGACCAAAATTAAACAGTAATAGGTTCCCTTTTTAGTTGTTTAGATATTAGATGGAGGTGCTGTTTCCATAAATACACATGGCAATTGCTTAAAATTGATTCCATTGCTCATTTAACAACTTTAATTTTCACTGAGTGCAGGGCTTAAAATGCTAGCACATGTCATGTTTGCCTGGGTCAATTTTAAGAATGACTTGATCTGCTATATTTGCTTCCTTTTTAGTTTAGCTTTCCTAGTGTAGGTTGAAACCTGCCCTTGAAAGTGTGTATGGCTCCCATTAATATCAATGGGAGCCATGTGTGTGCATGGAAGGTCTAAATACTAAATTTACCCCCTAAGCACTTCCCCCATAATGACTGAGTGTCCTCTTACAAAGTCATTCTTTAATTACCATTTTTAGCACAAACTTTTTCTTTTAATAACTGATGATAGAATTAATTCATTGAAATAAAGTGTCATTGCACAGTAATTGGAAATACCGTTAGTATTTTCTTGCTCTTTCCACAGTCAAAATGCTTTACAAATATTTGCTTACTTTTTCTCACAGCAGTTTTTGAACTCAGTGGTATAGATAGGTGAACATTTCCCAATTTCATATTTTAATACTTGCCCACAGCTAGTGCTCCAGAAGTACAGCAGAATAGATAATTGTACATTGCCTGTAACTTTTTCTTGATTGAACTTGGTTTTGCCTCTTTGTGTTTTACAGAACTATGCCACAGCCACATCTGTGTTTTCATTCTGAATTGGATTCCTTCACAATCATAGACACTGCTTGCAATTAAATGCATAGGACCTGCTGCTTTAATTGAGTTCAGTCCAATTTGTCACTTCAAACTTTGGAAAATTATGTGTAAGAAAAGATTTACTTGCCAGTTTGATTCAGCTAAAGTTGATGGAAAACCTTTTGATCACTCAGCCATTAAACACATTTCAGAGTTGTGCCAAGCTAATTGCTTGAGCTTGCTTGAGTTTATTTGTATTTAAAACAATCTAAGTTGATATTTTCCAGGGCTGTGCAAGCCATTATCTTTGGGTACACTTGTGTTTCCTTACTTAAGAGGTTGGGGTCTGATTCTGCTCTTATACAATCCTGGTGTAGATCAAGCAAAACTCTGTTCTCTTTGGGAATACAAGGGGAAATGGTGCAGTAGCAGTTGCCAACCCAAATTTGTATGTCCATCTGTTAAATGGTGCAATCAGAAAGTGACAGAGCCATAGCAATGTTTATTCATTGCAGAGCACCTGCTCCTGGTTATGACAATAAATCTAATGGTGCCTCAGCAGCTGAAGTGTAGACATGCCCTTTGGGATCCTGCTGGACCAGGGTGGAAGTGTCCAGTGGGTGCACAGCTGTAGATTACTAATAACAGGGCCTCCAGCTGTAGGGGTTCAGCATTGTTGCTTTCTTCTAAGAAAAACAACGTTGTTTTTAACTCAGTGGTTCCTGAATCAAACCAGTAATAGCAACTGAAAATTAATTGTATTTTAGTCTTGTTATTTTAAATAAAGGAAAAGCTTATGCTGAATCCAAAGTCTTGGTATGGGACATGGAGTCATTATCTTTAATACATTACAGATCATGAAACATCAACTTAGGGATAATTAGTTGAACAATATAAAAAAGATTCATGTTATCAGGACTGCTCCTTGAAGAAAGGTAAACGCTGCTAATAAATAAAACTTTAATACTTAAGACTAGGTAGATCTTACAAACAGATCAGAACCTCTAGGCATTACAGAAATACATTTGAGATATAGAAGTGTGAGATGTATGCAAGAGAAGGAGGTGGAGGGATCAGTCATTACTGTTCAACATATTTAGATACATTTCTAAAAATAAGGACTCAAAAACACAATCATTTCCCTAAATTTCAAGGATGGGGATCTGGTCTATTTCTTCTTTGTTAGTGGACTGCAAAACATAATGGAATTAGAGCAATTAAATTCTCATTGAATTCCCTTAGAATAACTGACCTGTGCGGGCAGAGAAAAAGATCATTGCTCTAGTGGTGAGCATGGTGACATAGGAAATACAGGTCCATTTCTTCTCTTCCTAATCAGACTTGTGTAGTTTTTAGCAGATTACTGGATTTCTCTGTCATATAATCCTCTTATAGGAAGGAGATGACTATGCTTCCTTACCTTGGAGGCTTGTTCACAGCCTCCAAGGTAAGTTGATCGACAGGTCATAGAAACTTTCTCAGATATCTTGATAATGCATAAGGTGAACTGTAAGCATTTTTCACCTCAAAATTCATTTATCCTATAAAATTCAGAACAGCAACCCTGATTAGGGCTCCAGAGTTCAAGAGGTGAGGTTGCTGTCTCAAACGTCATACTTGTGATGTTTGCTCTCTAGAAAAAAAAATGTTGTCCCAACATTATGTTGGTCTACAGCTGATGTGAAAGCACATTAAGAGACATATCAGATCTTAGTAATTCAGCAATTGAACTAGCAGTCCTCGCCTTCAACGCAAAAAAAAAAAAAAAAAAAAAGTTTCATATAGAGAGAAAGATAAGTCTTGACTGTGACATATCTGTAGTTCCCTTCTCCTCCCTTGATGAAGGGTAAAGAAAGTTCATTGGTACTGCAAATAATCTCACTTTAGCATGAATATTCTCCAGAACAATGCTTTCTGTTCATGGATTGGTGTAATGGGACAGGCCAACAGGATTGGAATGGAAATTATATTTTTAGTCAAAGTTCCTTAAATTTGTTAGAAAATTTTCAATAGCTTTTATTGTCTGTGCAGACATTTTCTTTAATTTAACAGTGTAAAATCACAAAAAACAGAGGAATGAATCTTGTATATTGTTTCAGGCTGACATTTACACTGTGTTCTCAGTAAGGTTTTCTTTATATTATTTTAGATTACAGTATTTATATTTATAGTCTTGATTTCTTGGGCATGATCTCTTAATATACACATGACCCAGAGCATATCACTTAGAAGTGAAGTTGTGAGCATTTAACTACTAACCCATAGGTTATCTAAATTACCATAAGCAGAATGAAATGCCCAAATGAAAACTCATGAAAAAACAATTGTGTTTTTAACCCAGGGAAGCATCTGGTAAAATGTTCTTAACAATATTTGCATTTTAACTAAATAAGCAAGTGTTTACTAGGCACAAGAGAAGAAAAATAAAATTCTGGCTGCATCCCAGACTAGCAATCAGCTCAAAATGGTGAAGATAAAGTAAAAATATCTTGGTTTGAAATACATGGAAAATAAATAAATAAAAAATAGAAACCACCTCCCCTATTTAGTGGGGACTGCTAGCTTAGGGATATGGTTTAGTGGGGACTGCTAGCGTTAGGTCAGAGGTTGGACTCGATGATCTTGAGGTCTCTTCCAACCTAGAAATTCTGTGATTCTGTGATTCTGTGATTGTTTTTGCATTCTTCTGAATATTTCAGAATCTGAAAAATGTCCTTGTTGACACGATTTCTTGATGTCCTGCTTGTTTGTTGTTTTTTTTGTTTGTTTGTCTGTTTTTGTTTTTGTTTTTGTTTTCTGTTCTCCCTGGTCTCTTGCTTTCCCTTATGTAAAATTCATGTCAGCAAACTAAGAAATTAATTTTACTACTGTGCAAGTGCACTTACATGCACCTTCATACCTAGACTAATATTATTTTTCTTTATGCTTTTCTCAGTGCAGCTATGTTCTTAACTGCCATGGTAAACCTGGTTTGGAAGGAAAATTACTATCTCATCTCCTTAGAACAGGGCTAGACAGTCCAGTGGTTAAAACATTAATCTGTCTGCACAAAAGTCCTTCTCTTACAACTGTAATTGTATCTTGCACTTAAGAAGGTTAAGCAGGAAGCTTGAATAAAATGGTCATTTGGAAAATACCAGCTGAGCTGTATGAAGCCTAAGTTCTTGGTCAGATGAGAGTTTACTGTCTGCCTTAGTTGCACATCAGCCAAAGCACACGTCTTGGAGGGTTCACTATGAGCAGAAAGACCTTCTCATTGGAGAATCTTGATAGAATAACAAGTATTGACTTTGGGTAGCAGTTTGTCCATTTACTCCAGCAGTATGCACTGCTCAAACTGAAGATGGCTCTGCATAGCCCCTGCATGATCACACATGACCATGTCATCACTCTCCATGGCTAGTGGGGCTGTTCCTCAACTTCTTTATTGCTTCCTTTAGATCTGTGGTTTTTAATTTTATAAAGTATTACAGATTTAGTGTGCTTTGTATACTAGGAGGTATTTAATTGTGTGTTGAAGTGGAAAGAAGAGTTGTTTGCTTGATAGTTTTGTGTCTTTAATCATGTAATGAACCTCCATAGCAGAATGCTACCTTCTACAAGAATGATAGACATTTTTCTATACAAATAAAGAGAAAATACAGGGTAGGAGAGACAGACTAGGGGGTCTTATATAAAGAATTAGCTCACTTTTCTGGAAAATTTAGCAAATTTGTGTGTATGTGCATGTGTGTGCATGCATAATTGTATGCAGAAGTAGTGGTGACTGATTTAGCGTAAGTCTCCTAGAATATGTTCTTCTCTGCTTTTGTATTTAAGAAAAAGGAAAAATTATAAATTGTCATTGTATCCAGGAACCCGTCTGCTTTGGCAGACTGCCTGAACAACAAACAGGAGATGTGCTGTCTTATAATTATCAATTTCTGATTTCTTCAGTGAGTCTGGAATCCTGATGGCTTTCCAGCAGTTTTCTCTTTCTTGTTGTCCTGGGATGGACTGTAGCACTAATTGAGCTTGTACAGTTTTCTCACTTCTGGCCTCCTTAGAGAATGAAGGTAGCTTCAACAGGAACTTTCCTACCAATGGAATAAAATTCATCATCATTCAGCATTCACAGTAATAAATGTTTCCATGGAGTTTGTACCTCATACAGAGTTGAGGTCATCCCATATACACTCCTCTGGGTGGACAGCAGGGATTCTACTGAAAGTTGTGAATACACAGATGAAAACTGCCTTCTGGGTCCAGTAAAAGCTTCCTTCTTTCTGCTGGCAAAGAAATTTTAGTAGTTCCTAGGCAAGCTTTTCTTGGGCATTGTATGACAGATACTGCAGCACTATAAAGAGATGTCAGGATAACAGCTTTTCAAAATAAAACTTGTCACTAATCCTAAGGATAGGTGTACAGACAAGGAAAATCCTTACAACTTCATGCTGTTCCCTTAGCGTCACTAATCCACAATAGAACAGGTAGTAATCCTGCCTACTGAAAATTCTCCATATGCTGAAGTTATAGTATGGATAAACAAGCTAAAATTGTAGGAGATAACAAAAAAGAAAAGTGAAGTATTCAGCAGTAGCACTGTGTGTGTATTGTCCTCTTCAGAATACACATTCACATATTCAAGGTTCTATTTATTTACAAATAAATACGAATTTATATGTATATGTAGAGAAATTCAATGTATTTGAGGCATGAAAAGTCTAATTCCACAACACAGTTAAAGCTGCAGTTATTTCATGATCCATCAAGAGTGACAGGAATAGGGTTAAAGACATTAAGTCACATCTGTGACTTTTTTTTGTACCCACCCTAAAACTCATGTTAACCTAGTCAGTTAATTCACATTTTAAGATTTCTAAACAGAAGTGCTTTCCCAAACAGCATCATTTAGATTTTCCATTTAGCTTCCTTAGAGGGGAGGTTGATGGCATATATCTGCTTCCCAAATTATTCTTTTTCATAAGAAGGCCATGGGCAGTCTGAGTATATAATGGGAATTGTGTAATGGGAGTTATGAGGGTTATAAAGCACCTCTAAACAAATTAGACCTTTTAAAAAATCAAACAAACAAACAAAACCAAAGAAACAAAAACCATTAGTCTCATTAATTTCATAGCATTCCTGAAATAACTGACAGTAGCAAAGGGACCAAAACTGATGAAGTATTGCCCTGTTAAGGAGCTGAACAGGCACATTGCAGAGAGACCTGGAAACTGAATTTATCACTTTCATCTTTGCAGTAGGAAGTGTGAAGCTGCTCTCTTTGCACCTGTGGCTAATTACTATAGCCTTAAATTGAGGTTACAAGGAATAATGAAAAACGTGCCCAAGAGGAGATCTACACTGCAGAAAGGAGGTGATAGGTAAATATATAGATTAGATAGATAGATAAATAGATAGATAGATAGATAGATAGATACATACATACATACATACATACATAAAAGCCACCACACATTGTTCACTGTAATACACCACCTGAGTGCCAAATTGAGGGGAAGACATGGATGGAAGTCCTGGTTTTTACAAAGTCAGTAAAAATTCTGCCATTTTCTTCTCAGAGGCCTTGTCTTGGTGGTCAGGGAAGAAACAATCTGAAGGATGGATCGGCCATTTAAATGCTAGCCCATAGGAAAAGACAGGGTGATAGGAAGCTTTAACCTTTGTGCTCCTCTGAAGACCACATTCGTGAAGACAAGCCTATACCATCACTCAGTCCTTGCTGCCCACATGAGGATTACATAGGATGTCCACACTGCTACATATCAAGGCCACGTCCTAATAGCACTCACAACCCTGGAGGAGTTATTGCTGCCTTCCTTAGAAGGACTTCTGGAGCTCCAGTAGAGCAAGAGTTTAAGCATGTTTGAAGACCTTTTTTCAATTTCTGTCCTGTGACGGTCATCATGGAAAGCTATAAAGTTGAGGGCACTCCAGAAGGGTTGCACCATTTAGTGAAATTCACTTGAATTTTCCCAAAAGACTATTTGGCCATTGGTAGATGACAGATGCTCAGGGAAAAACAAACAGGCAAGGCAAGCAAGTAGCTATTCTTCTTCCAGCTACCCGTAATCTGTAGGAAATACCTGAGCCAGAAGCTGTTTTTGTATGTCTTGCAATGCTCAAGGTTCCATTTACACTCAACAGAAATAATTAGGCTTTTCTAAGGCCTAATTATCTTACCATAAGGTAGCTATTTGAAATCAGCCAAATGAATCATTCAGTAGGACTTATCTCTTTCCTGTGACTATATGGAGGGGAGGGTAAAAACTGGCTTTCATGCAAGCAATTACCCTGCAGATGAATGAAGTGGAGGTGAGATGAGCCCTACAGTTGGGCAGCCACCAGGGCAGAGGTAAATTTCCTTCCTGAGACCCAACATTTTAAAATCAGAACAGAATTTGCAGTAAGCGATTGCTGATGCCCCCCCTGCACAGGTGCAAAAAGTCAAGGAGTATTTTATAGATATCCCTGCCCAGAGCACATTGTAGGAATGATAAAAAAGTAGGTACATATTGTCTGAGAGAAATATATCAGATATCTCCTTCTGTAAATTAGGTGGAGAAAAAGTAACAGATTGATAGAGTACCTAGAGAAGAGTACATAACTGTGCTATTCCTTGAACTTTCAGGGGGGCAAGATAGAGCTGTGTGTTTCATAATTCATCTGAGAGTTTGTCTGCAGTCAAGGCAGAGAAGAGATCACACATCTTCAAACTCTTCTGTTCCATTAGTAGTTCCTCTGATCAGCACTAGTTTCCCCGCTCTCCCTCCCTCCCTCTCTCTGTATACTTCATGTGATTTAAAGAGTAAAATTCTTGCTTCCTTAGCTCAGAGCTGCAGGGGGGCTCATTTCCCCAGCCAAAGGATGCACAGTATGGGGGTATGCTTTGCCAATCTTTTCCCTTTGAATGGGTCTTGAAAATTGATGATGTGATTTTAGTAGATTTTACAGTAGGAACTTTCAGGCTCTGCTGTCCGATAAGTTTGTATTTGGGTGATTTGAAAACAAATATTTGGAGCCAGGTGGCTTGTTGCAGAAAAAAAAAAAAAAAAAAAAAAAAAAAAAAAAAAAAAAAAAAAAAAAAGTTGATATAAAGGACAAAAAAAGAGCAATTATTTTAAAGTTTGCTTTCTCTCCTGTGACTAATTCACCCAATTATAAGCTGATGACTGTTTGCTTGGTTCAGGAAATGGGGCAATGAAAGGTTTCCTACAGGCACAAAGAAAAACTTACACTTTCTTTAGATAAAGAAAAACAAGCAAAATAAGCAGTTACAGACTGTTCTGCCAGTAAAGTCTCAACAGGGAGAAGTCCAGAAAGATCAGCATTGCTGTCCTCCAGAGATCTCACTTGTATAATAAGCTCATGAAGTTTGAAACTACACCCTTATTGTGTATCTGGGAAATGCTTAGCATTCTGGATTCCCAACCCGCACATGAACTTTTAGGTAGTTGTAATACATGAAAAATAGGATAACAGATTAAGTATCTGTATTCTTGTTGGGCAGCATAACTGAGGTTCAGTTAAATTACTTGAGATTTCTGTTTGCCTTCAGCTTCAATTAACAAAGCAGGACTAACTCAATTAGTCCAGAGGCAAATGCCACACTGGGCTGTGTGAATAGGATGAGTGGCTTTGAGTTGAATGCTTGTTCATATTTTCTTGGCTTCATTCAAACCTGAAAATCCAAAGCCATAAGAAAGAGCAAATACTCAAAAGAATATTTCTCTGGCATGATTTTAAAAGCTTGGCCTGTTTTCAAGTGAATGCAAGAAAATAATTTAAGCCAATACAGAGCTGAGCAGAAAAGGGACCAAATGTGAAGAGGTTGAGGAGCAATGTGTTCTCTCACCATGATTTCAGCTGCCACATTTGCTCTCCCCTACAGCCCCTCTCATTGTGAAGACTCACAGGTCACTCTTAAATTTGTCTCCAGCCTGTTCACCTCTGTAAAAGTCATGTGTACAGAATTAAACTCCTCTGCTTCATTAAAGCACACCAAGGTGAAAGCAACTGTAATTGTACATAATTTGCTTTATTATTTTTTTCTGTTCTTTAATAGTTGATATTATGGATATTGTTTCCACGGTTTGCAGTAATGAGGCCTGAACTCTCATTTTCTTAAAAAAAAATAAAACAAAAATGTAGGTTATAATAAAGCAGATGCTAGATGGCTTGGAAAAAGACTATCTTCTTCTTCTTGACGTCTTTGTCTCTGTAGAAAATTCCACTTTCCAGTGGAGGTGGGAGGATTTCTTCTCCACAGCTGTGCTCTGCAGACTAGACCCAAGTAGATCATGATGAAGCATCATAAAAATGGGCAGTTTAAGCACCTGATTTTTTCTATTATTATCCATTCTGCAGTCATATAAAATCTACTGCACAAGCTTCAGTGTATGAAAAAATTATAAGGAAATACTGGAGCAAAATAAGTAAGAAAATGGATTGCGGAGGACGGAGGATGGTAGCCTTTAGTTGTGCCATTATTTCAGGGTCCATCTAGACTAGCCCTGTTGGAATAGTCCAAACCACAGGTATTTTTGTTAGCTGCAAGTGCAAACACCTGAGTGTGCCTACACTTAAGCATCAGTGCTGTGTCTCTTTTAATTCATCCACCATTGATATCACAAGGAACCTGTTCCAGAGCAACAGAAGCTGTGGGATGTGTTTCTCTGAGCTCTGAGCTCAACTGGCCAATTTAGACAGCTTGGTTTCTTCTCGATCCTTCTCAAGGTCTTTTAAATACAAACAACATTTTTAAACATTTAATTTTACATTTATTATCTTTAAATATTTAAAAGTGATTATAATCACTTTTAATCACTTTTAAATATTTAAACTGGCATTCAAACCGGACTAAACCTCTCCTTGCACATGTGAACACTGAGGCATGAGCACCAGAAGAGCTGTGGTATATATTGTGCAAAGGCTTGACTAGAGAAATTAACTTTTCTTCTGGAAGAGCTGAAGGGGCAGGCGGCTAGAGTCCTGTCCTTTCTTAACAAGATTGTCTTCTGGTGGCCAGCTAAGAAACCTCTCTGACCTAAGATGTTCATCTAAAGAATACCTAAACCATAAAACAAATTGTTACATTCTTGGTGGATTTCCAATACACAGGGCCCTCTTGGCCAGCACAGAATCTAAAATGCAAAATAGTCTGGACTCTAGGCATAGGAAACTAAGTATAAACTGGACCAGCCCAAAGGCCGCCCCAATTTATGCTGGCAACCAAACCCATTACTAGAGTAGAAATGTGGCATAAAGACTAATTTGCCTTCAGCCCACCCCAAAGCAAGTTATGCCAAATGCCGTGAAGATATCAGGACAGAATCAAGGTCTTGGTGTCGGAAGAATTTGTCTGGTTTTATTGCAACATTTTCCTTGTGCTAGCAATTCTTTACTGTGCTTTCTTATTTTCTTATTTTTGCTCTTTTAGTACTCTTATACTATCTGTCCACTTAAGAAGCATATTTTTCTTCATTATAAAATCAGTACTCACACACCCAATAGCTTTTCTATCAAATAAACAACAAAAATATGTAGCTAATGCAAAAAGCTTGGTTTCCATGGGGTGGAAAAACACATGAATAATATCACTTGACAATTTTTATTTTTTTTTTCAAATGTACTGCAGGCTATTTAAATGTGTGGGGTGATGTTCTACAGAGTAGGAAATGTAGGTTCTTAGCAATGGAGAAGAGACTAGATCCGTACAAGAATGGACATGTAAACTGAAAATATTTATTACTGAAAGATGAATGCAGCAACAACAGAAATCCAGAAATATTCCACTTTAAGAGTTGGTTGCTATAATCAGATTACAGGATTCTCTGAAAGATTTTAAAACCTTTTCAGGGAAGCACTTCTGCAAATGAAGCTCTATAGAATCCTGGTAGGGAATATCTTACAGGCAGCTATTTTGTTTTAGCACATAATTATATGTAATTTGTCTAAATATTTTGTTAATTGTTTAAGATCTTAACATATTGCAGTGTGTGCTTTCTTTTTCAATGCTTTCCCATTCACTTTTTAAATAAGACAGAAAATGTCATGTCTGGGTTCTTCTTTTAAATATAATCCTTTTGTACATGATAACTTGATTCCCTTGGCTTAAAACACCTCAAATTACAAAGCATGTGCATTCTTCAGGAAACACATACACCCCCACACACAGAGCATATCACATATTATTGCTTTAAAATAATCCTATAATTTTTCCTGAGCAATGACAGATTTATTTATTTTTTAAGGAAAAAATGTTCCCAGGAGACATTTTGATAAGAGCTTTAAGTTGATTACTTTTTATATCCTGTGTCCTGTTTGGCTGATAAGCTCACAATCTCCATCCTTTCACGTTGTTTTTATCTGCCTGTGCTGAACCCATCTACTCAATGTCATCTTTTCAGTTGTCGGCTTGAAGGTGGCTGTGGAGGCAGGGAGAGGAAACATGAGAGTAGCATGGTCGAGAACCAAGTCAGAGATTAGGGGTCAGTCTGCCCACAGAGATAACTGTTCCACTCTCAGGAATTAAAATTGTAAATCTGTGGAATGCTGTTCATCTTTCATTAATCATATAAGCTATAATGGAGTCTTTGATCTAAATGCAGCCAGAAACCTCCTGCTTCTCTTGGCTCTGATCTATGAAATCTGAGTTGTCAGAAGGAATGCCCTCCCCTTTCTTTTAAACCTGCCTCCTAACTCTCTCTTACTCGATATACAGAGGAATGGGATGGTTTCATGGATGTCACTGTGCTGGAACTTCAGCAGTCTGGGTTTGGTTGCATTGCCCTTGGCCAATGCTGTCTGCTGCTGTTGGCAGAAAGGTGATGTTATTGATTGACTGGAGTCTGTTCTCTACTGATCGCTGCCAGATGGTCCCTGACCTGTTTGGTCACCTGAATCAGTCCAGCTCTACCAGAAGCCTGGTGTCTCTGAAAAAGGAAAGAAGTCCTGTCCCAGGCTACATAATCCCAACATGCTTTGAAGCAGTCAGTGACCTCTTTGATTGGTGTTAAAAGGACACTGAGGTGTTTAGAAGGACCATGTTGCAGGACCATGTTTTTAATTTCATCAAGCTAGTCCTTTTTATAGCGACAAAAATAAAATAAAATTAGTGATTGCCTATGAGGTTTTATTGTTAATCTACTGTAAATTAGTATATCATTTAGCATGTCTTCATTGGAGCACAATTCAAATGGTTTGCTGGTATGTGTTTTCTAAATGTATGATATGAAAGTATGCTGAAATTGAATCACAGAATCTCAAACACATACAGTCATTACGATTCAGGTGTGCATTATTGGCACAACCAAAAACACAGTTAAACTGGGTAGTTAGTGGGCAAAAATAAATAAATTAATAGATAAAAATAAAGAAGAAAAACAACCTCATTTTATGTGCATTTACATCACAGAATTCCTGTAGTTAGTACCATGGTAGAACTCCATTTATAGAGGGACTCAGTATTTATGTTGAGGGATCATGCACCATATTTTGTTCCCAAAGCCGATTCTGCTTTCTTGAAAAGTGTTCTTCACAATGCAGATGGGAGAAGGATGGGGTCAAGGAGATGGAGTGGTCATGAGAGGCTCTACTTGAGGAAAAGTAGCTTCTGATACTCGTAGGTCCCTCCACTCCTGCTTGTGCACTACCTGCCAGCTTCCTGGACCTTCAGCTTTGTTGCCATTCAAGCCATCTCCTCAGTCCTGTTCCGGTGGATCCCTCACAATGTGTCTTATTCCCCTCTTTCTCCAGCAACATTTCCTGTTCCAACAAAGGTAACCACCTGTGGTGGTTTTTACTCATCTGGTAACCACCTGTGGTGGTTTTTACTCAGCTGGGCAGTCCAGCTCCACCACAACTGCTCCCTCACTCCCCATCCTCACAGGGAAAAGGGGACAAAATACAATGCAAAGTGCTCAGGGTCTGAGATAATGACAGGGAGATTGCTCAAAAATTGCCACAACAGGAAAAACAGACTCAGCATAGGGAGATTAAAAAACAAAACAAGACAAAACAAACAAAAAACTATTAATAAGCTAGGACAGCGAGAAACAGAAAAACAAAATAAAAACACCTTTCCCCCCAATACACCCTCTTCTACAACCTCCCCCCAAGCAGTGCAGGGGAACAGGGAATGGGGGCTGCAGTCAGTCCCTGCTGCCTTGTCTCTGCCACTCCTTCACGGTCACTCTCTGTCCCTGCTCCACATGGGGTCCCTCCCATGGGATGCCGTCCTTCCCGAACTGAGCCTGCGGAGGCTGCCCAAAGACAATATGGATCCTTCAATATGGCTCCATACCATGGGGTCCATCCCTCTGGAGCAAACTGCTCCAGCACAGGTCCCCCATGGACGGCAGCTTCCCCCAGACCCCCTGCTCCAGCGTGGGCTCATCTCCATGGGTTGCAGCTCTGGCCCAGGGCCTGCTCCTGCGGGGGCTCTCTGTGGGCCGAAGCTTGTTCCAGGCCTCCTTTCCACGGGTTGCAGCATGGAGACCTGCTCCATGTGGGACCCATGGGCTGCAGGGGGACAGCGTGCTTCACCAGGGGCCTCTCCATGGGCTGCAGGGGAACTTGTGCTGCGTGCCTGGAGCGCCTCCTGCTCTCCTGCACTGACCTTGGGGACTGCAGGGCTGCTTCTCTCTCACTTCTCACTCCTCTCTCCCAGTTGCTATAGCACAGCAGGACAGCAGGATTATTCTTTTTTTTTGTTTTTCCCTTTCTTACCTCTGCTTTCCCAGAGGCCCACTCAGCATTGCACATGGCTCAGATCTGGCCAGCAGCAGGTCCCTTTTAGAGCCAACTGAAATTGGCACTTACCTAACATGGGGCAGCTGCTAGACTCTACTCAGAGAGGCCACCCCTGGAGCTCCCTGCTACCAAAACCTTGCCACATAAACCCAGTACACCTCCCCGTTTTGAGAATGTTTATGCTACGTGTCTATACCTTTAGCACAAATGTTGTGAGTAAATTGGTACCGCACCCTTTGGTATAAAGAGGTACCATGAGACACTACTTGAATATGGCTAACTTAGAAGCAGAGTGACTATAATTGGCCCAGATGCACACAATTAGAAATGAGTTCAATTCTCTCTGCTGTGTTCCAAACTGTCCCCCTTAAGTTTGAGCTATTCTTACCACAGACTTTTCTCTCCACTTTTTGCCTTATAGATAGATATGACATAAAAAGAATGAGTTTTGATATTTAATTATATACTTTGAACTATTTATTTTAAAGATTCACTTCTTTGATCATATTCAGTAGCTATAATAAATAGAGGTTCTTTGTAGAACACCGGTTCATGGAAAATATATAGGTGTAGTCCCTTACATTTTCAAGTAATACAATCGATATTAATTGTTGCACGGTAAAGTAAGATTCATTCTTCACTATGAATGGGATGGAATATGAGTTTCATTAAATCTTCCCTATTTCACTGCAGTACAACAAAAGCCAAGTTAAACTGCAGCTTTGAGAATTTCTGCAGATGGTACAAATGGAATATATAAGAACTTAGTAAAAAAAAAAGTCATGCTTCAGAAGTGTCAAAACAAAATTCAACATGTTTAGAATGTCCTTGAAAAATGACAGAGAGAGAAAATATAATCAATTGATTCATGATAGAGACAGAGTTGAGACCATCAGGTTTACGCTTGGCTCTGCCATTGTTTTCACTGAATGACTTCTGGCCAAGCCATTTAGTTTCACCATGACTCAGTTTCCCAGTTGTATAACAAGGAGTAGTTGTGTGCCTACAGCACACAGCTGTTGCAAAGATCCTTCCTACAAAATGCTTGGATAAACGCAGTTGCATAAGAGTCCTATAAGGTTGGCAGTGAGCTTTTTGCAGTTTGCCTGAATCAAGGAGAGACAAGATGATATGAAGAGCAGAGGTGTTAAACATCCTTCCTGAGGGCTGATTCCATTCTGCTTCATATGTTTGTGATACATTTGGATTTGGCAGAATCTAGATTATTTGTGGGTGGGATTTTTTATATATATATATTTTTTTTTGGGGGGGGGGAGGTGGGGTGGTTGGTTTTCTTTTTTTTTAGGTATCTATATCTGAAATATATTCTTTAGTTTGGAAGAAAAGCTTCCCGAGCAGAGCCACTGACTCAGTGTTTATTTTATGAGTCAACAGACTAAAACCATGTCTTTGGGATATACTTATTTCTCACCTCTGTTTTCCTTGGGATGCTGTGCTAGAGCCTAAGACTTTCTCATGCAATCATTCCCTTTGAAACTACTGATCATTTTCTGAGATAAAGCTAAAGCCCAAGATGATAAACAAGCAAATGCTATAGTAAAGAAATGGTAAAGGGCAAAAAAGAGAGAGATATGAATAAAGAGAAAGAGCAAAACAGTAGAGATTGGTGATCTGGAAAAAAAAAAAAAAAAAAAAAAAAAAAAAGTTAGGTGATATTATTCCTATGCCATCCTCACAGGGAACAAGTTCCCCATGGAAGTAGTCACAGCAGTGAACCTGATGGAGTTCAAGAAGCGTTTGGACAATGCTTTCAGACATAGGGTCTGATTTTTGGGGTAGTCCTATGTGGAGCCAGGAGTAGGACTCAATGGTTCTTGTGGATCCCTTCCAACTCAGGATGTTCTATGCTTCCAGTACAAAAAGAAAAATGATGAATAAAAAGGCTGATTTGTGAAGGTGAAAATGTTTTTAAAAATTGAAGTAATTGATATATTAGTAAGGTTAATAACTGATAAATTAGGTAAGGCAGCACTTTATTCCTAGTCCTTGTGCAAGCTGTACATTGGCAACAGGGGATGACTGACCCTCCATAAATGCACTTCACTGCTATGTCACCCTTATTCACAGGACCCCAGTGCATAAATATTGTTCAGTCTTCTCTAACAACCAGTCTAAAATTACTGACAAAGAATGATAAGTTCCAAGAGCGAATGAAATATATTGAATTCCACTGCTATTTCCACCTTTGAAGGATGCGTCAAACTTTCCTGATTAAACTAATATTTTGAATGTTATAATTGAAAGAAAGAAAAGAAGATCCACTGTGAACATTTTGGAATGATGATAAAACCACCAGCCTAGATTTAGTTCAGAAGTACTCACAAACCATTGAAATGTATATGAATATATTAATCTAGTCCTTACATTTACAATATCTTGTTAATCTTTTATCTATATTTACATATGCAAGCAGACCAAATCAAATCATTCATATTTTGTAACATAGCAGGCATATTTTTTATTAATGATTTGCATTTTGAAACTAAACCTAGCTTTTCATTCTTCCTGAATTTTCAAGCTTGCCCTTTTGCCTCCCACATAGTTTACTGTCATGTCATTTTCAGCTTCATGAAGCAGTAGAGCTTAGTAGTCTGTTCATGGAAATGACAACAACCCCTAAATCCAATATTCTTCCTCCAGCAGCCTCCTTGTTAGACACTGGGCAATTCACTCAACCTCTCTTTCACTATGTTATAGTGTGTTGGATGATCAGAGGTGAAGCCTAGAGGATTACATCCAGAAAGCATTCAGGCATCTAATACCAACTTACACTGGGTTTTAGTGCTGACATCCCTGTGAGCAATCCAGAAATCAAATCAAATGTCAAGCTGTCAACATTGCACTAGGAGGGTGGCACAGGGAAATCCAACATAGGAAACCACACTAAACCTGAGATTTCTCTAGCTGTATTGGCATTGTGCCACACCCACAATAATAGATCTGTTTTACATATATTGTACTGCCAGCAATACATCAATGCGACTCATAACAACAGAACAAGAGGTGGTGGTAAGGGCTCCTTTCTCTCACCAGGTGTTCTTGTCACTGAGTCACAGTCAAACCCTTTTTGCTTTTTTTCTGGCCATCCAAATATTGCTTTCTTCCCACCTGTTCTACTTTCAGCAGACACACATGGCACACCTTCAGCAGCCTTACATGTACTCTCGGCACTCTGACATAGACCAAGATCTATGATTTGGACTTTTCATGAGCTGATAAGGTCATTTGATCCAAGTTCCCCACTTGCTGAACCAGGCTGAAGCTGGATATCACCCTTACTCAGCCACATGTCCACAGCCAAAGAAATAACTGGGATGTTAAAGTGTTGGATGCAGTTTTGGCACCAAATCTGTCTCATACTCTCTCAGGCCAGCAGTAACATGCATAAAGGTGGCAGGAATTGAAATCTTCCATCAGGCTTTCTTTTTGGCTCATGCAAAGTACTCCTTTGGCTCAAAGTTTTGCATTGTGTTATTACAGGCTGAACTCTGCTTGGCATTGTATGAGATTTATTTTCTGTAAGACTTTTAAAATAGATAGAAGCTTTGAAAATCCTAGTAGAAACAGCATAAAAATGGCACAGTTATTTGTTAATTCTCAGCAAACTTACGTTTTTAGTGGTATTTGGATTTTAATGTTTCTTCTCACACTGATTACTTTTTACTTCTGTCGCAGTAGTCAGTGAGCAGAAGTAATGAATGAAACACAAAATCAGAGGAATCACGATGGAAAAGAAAATACAAAAAAGAAAATGGCAGAAAAAGAGAAAAAGAGCTGGTCCTTCCATGTGTTGGATACACTCCAGAATTATTATTGGAAGGAGAATGGGTCATTTCCATTAAGCCTACTAACAGTGGAACTAAAGGAGTGCCTGACTAAACATGGCTATGTATTGTATGGAGACTAAGCAAACAGAAAAACAAAGCAGAGACCCAGGAGGTCATCTTAGAAAAATCTGGTGAATAAAATGATTATCAGGAATGAAATACTGACATTATGTTGCTCTTGAAAGCTGGATCAGAAAGGGAGATAGGATATGTGCTCCTCACATATTGAAAGTATTAAAAGGGATTACTGTTGTGACCTATAGCTGAATACAGTCTTGTCCTCTAACATAAATGTGCAGGCTCATGGAAGTTTAACTGAAATGACAGGAGTCTTGTTATTACTTGAATGAGTAAAGAGTTTTCATGATACTACCCTTAAAAGAGCATGGTGTATAAAGGCACAAAAGGTAAAGATTTATTCTGATCTGTAAGCTTTTTTCTGCTTGGGGCATGCAGCATTAATCTTTTGTGTTATAGCAGCTGAGTTATGGACGTTCAGTGATCAGCTCTATTCCATGACCCTGTAGAGTCTGAATCTGATCCCAGCTGATTAGTAGACACATTAAAATTGGAGTAGGGACCAGCCCCTGTTGGCTCATTGTAAACAAAACATTCATTGCTTACCTCTAGCAAAACAAATGCAGCTGACCCTATTTGATTTGCATGGGATTTATGTTTACAACAGAAGAGATGTATCTGAGGTTAGCAAAAGTATGAGACCAATGGGCTAAATTCTTTCTTGCATGAAAAGCCAGCTGGCAGAATGTGAAAGCAGGCTGAGAAGGAAGTGTAAAGACAGTAGGAAATCTTTTGAAGAAATATCTGCAAAATTAATATAAAGATTAATAGTGCTTATGACAATGTGTGATGGCTAGTCAGGAGTATTTTTGGAGCAGGGTCCTATTTACCACATTTCCCTTTACCCATTCATGTGGGTTTGGTCCCACATAGGATACCAGACTTCATATATTGATTTTATGATAACTGAAAATATTTCCTTTTCCTGCCTGCTCTGAGAATATTTTTTATAGCTCAACACACTTAGAAAGAATTGCATCTTTGAATGAAAATAAATTGATTTAAAAATATTAACGTGACAGAAATAACTAAAGTGTTAATACATTTATTTGGGGTTATTCCAGGTATTCATAAGCAGTACTGATGCTGTGGGCTACATTTCCAAAACTGCTAATTATTTTGGGTTCCAAGACCAAAATACTTTACAAGTACCACTATGATTTACTACACCAAGGAGGAGTTCTGAAAATAGTCCTTTTCAGGTGTTCCAAGTCTGACTCCTGAAAATTGATCCATCCAAGTCCATCAGTGTTTGAAAATGTAACCTCAGGTAATTCAGCCCTACTTTTAAAGATCAAGTTTTTATCATTCATCATGATGCATCCTTTGTAAGAGAGATAGGGTATATCAAGGATAAAACGAAACCATTCCATGCTCCTCAAAACATTGCAGGATAGAATTAAACTGAAATCAGTCATTGGTTCACTGAACCATAGGAAGACATTCAGCCTTGTGGGATTTTTTTTTCTTTCCCTGTCTGTAGCCACATGAAATTTAAGTCTTATCTAGTCAGAGGAGATAGAGAGAGAAATGTAACTCCACAGGATGGAATCTCAGGTTGGACTGAGTGGTTCTGTCTCCCCATTGGCCAGTTTGGATTAGATTATTTCACTGATAAGACTTTGGGCTTCTTGTCTTGAGATGCTGCTGTTCAGAACTTACCAAGCATGAGATTCACATCCCCTAACTTCAGATGTATATGGTTTAGGTGACTATATATAAGCTGGTAGACTGGACTCCCTCTGGAGTGAGAAGAGAGAAACAAGATAAGATTCATTTTAACTTATTTCAAAAGTTTGTTTTAGGATGAAATGATTCTGCTTCTGGAGGCATATTTCCTCTCCATGAAGTCTGAAAAGTACAAAGGAAGCCCATGTTATCTAAATCAGAAGAAGACATCTGAACATTGCAAAATTTTGCATTTGCACAAATATTCCTTCTTCACTAGCAAATCTATGCTCTTTAGATAACAGACTACATGTAAACTGTGTTTTTTGGGTAGATGAATATAGCAATTATCCCTTGTGTAAATGCTTTATCATGTCATTTTTAAATTAATGTCACTTATTCAACAGATTGTAACATATCCTTGTAGTCTCATTACAACCTGTATCTGTACTGAAACATAAGTACACAATACCCAACATATATATCCACTTCTGGTTTAACATGCAAACAGTGTGAATTCTGTATATCTCCATTTTGTAAATTGTGATTTAGGGCATTTTTTTTAACAGTGAAAAATATTCCTAAGAAATGCCCATGTCTCAGGGATATTTCTTCACTGTTTTCATGCCAATAACAGTGAAGAGGTCCATCTACAGGATCTGTTGTAGGCAACACCAAATATAGAACAAGGGAACAGAGTTGGCTACATCTGCATTCAAAATTATTTTATTACCATTGTCCAATGATAAGTTTCAGAGGTAAACTAAAAATGTAGATGGTTTATATGAAAACAGCTCTAGTGTTCTGCTTAACAAAGCAGCTACGTAAACCAGGGCAAGCACTCTTGCCAGCATAACAACGGTGGGAAACCATAGGAATGCTTCTGAGATGAGCTGTATTTTCTGTGTAGTCTATAGAAAACCACTTTGGGGTGAAGCTCTGGCTTCACAAAAGTGACCTAACCATTATTGAGGTCAACAAGACCCAAGATTTCACCTTCTTCACCTCTTTCCACATCTCTGCAAGTAGAGGGCTGTTAATGAATGTGTTAATTAATGTTTGCTTAGGACTTTGGCGAAGCAGTGCACCACCAAAGTGCTCATTAACGGGGGCAAACACTAGAGCTTGTGTCTCCACTCCTGGCCATGGGAAGCTCAGCCTCTCCATTCTCTGCTCTCATCTCTAAGTATTCGTCCATCAGCTGTGCCATCCTCCAGGTCACCCAAATTGTCCAGCAGATGCACTTCCATTTAATAAAATTAATTTTCCTGTGGCAGATATTAATCAAAATCCTCCTGCCACCTCCTGCAACTTTAAATACATTTTAATCTGGCATTGCTTCTTATACTATAGTGGGAGGGAAGGGAAAGATTAAAAGAAGAAAAAAAAAAAAAAAGAAAAAAAAAGATAAAAAAAGAAAAAAGCATGTTAAAGGAGCACAAGCAAATCAATTTTTGTATCATTTAATAAATATAGTAGTAAAACTTATTTCTAGATGAAATGCAAGTTTAAATATTAGACATCAGAGCAATTGTAAACCTCCATAGCCCCTTTATTGAACTCCTGATTTGAAGGAGGTTCTCAGGAAGCCCGTAGCTGGAGCATCGCTAGTGGGAGCTGCAGGGTGTGCTGGCATTTCCCCCAGCGCCTGCATCTCTTTTGATACCAGGTATTTGAGTGAAAAGTATTGGGATGGAGATGACATAGTAAAACAGAAGGAGGGGGAGAGAGAGTGCTTCAGGCTCTAGGGAGTATATAAATATATTATAAAGCCCTGAAACACTTAATAATTAATCCTGAGCAAGAAGTCTCTCACTTTCTTTCTTTTTTTTTTTTCTTTTTTTTTCTTTTTTTTTTTTTTTTCACTATGAAAAGGACAAAAGAAAGGCTTAGGAACTCCCTTCCCCCCTGAAATCAGCCAAAAAAGAAATGAAGAGTTTAATTTAACCCTTGATGTTCATAAAGTTATCCCGTCAGCTCTTTGTTACCTTCATTCCCAAACTGCTTCTCCTTTGCTCCTGCACCATTTATATTTTGCTTTTAGCCCATGACAGGAAACTGACTTGCCTCTTGCTTTCTGATTTCACTCACACTGTGCTGAGCAGGATTTAATCAGAATTTCTGGAGTGATCCCAAATGTCGCTTGTCCTTGTTTCCTCGTGCAGTTTAACCTTCTGCAGCGGCTCTTGCTCTCAGCAATACATGCCGCAGGTGATGTCTGCATTAGCCTTTTCTGCTGATGAACAGTCAGGGTTGTCTCATTTTCTGTTCTTCATCTTGGGCTTTGTCCTGTTAATTTAGCTGCCAGGTGATAAGGCTGCAGGATGTGTCTTAATGTAGCCCCAAGCCAGATCCAGACGAGATGATGCGGTTATGTGACACTGGGAGATTTGTGCCGTGCAGACACCCACCGTGATGCAGCAGCAAGATAGCAATGTTTGCATGGATGTGTCCCTGGGCTGGCGCTGGCTCATCTTCTGCTTGTCTGTGCTGGCTAAGAGGCGATTCAGAGCCAGGAATTTGGTTGGTGTCTGAGATTTGTCTGTTGTGCCAAAATGCAGTCGCCCCTTCCAAGCAACTGCTGCTTGGGCCTCCAAATTTTCCTCATATTGTGTTGCTCAAGTGCCATGTTCATACACATGTTCACCTGCAGAAAGAGTTTCTGGTATTTTAATCAAAAGTACTGTTAACTGTCAGAACTTGCATCTGGAAATGAGTTCTTCTTAATATTGGCGGTGTTGATCATGGCCTTTATACCAGAAAAATGCCCAGAATTGGGCCCCCTTTTGTTAGGCAATTAGAATAAAACATAGCCCTCGACCTGAAAAAATATCTTTGCAGGTTGAATACATAAAAGGCAGAAGAGACAGGAGGAACTCCTGCAGAAATGAGCAGAAATAGGAATATTTTAAATGTCATGTTAGATTTACATTGTTGGTACCTCTCATTTTTGTTCAGTCTTTGCAGAATCTGATTTTCTTTTGCTTCTCTATGGGTGTATTCTGTTGTGTGTTCTCAGCTGATTCAGAGTTTAGAGGGAAGACTTAAACCAACACAGCGTTGGTTTAAGACATAAATTTTTGATGTTAATGGAAAAGAGGACCAGATTTCAGTTACATAGCTTCTTCTTCAGGATGGTCCTTTGATATGGCCATGTCAGTCTTTTATTTACTAAATAAAGTCTATGCATCCAAAGCACTCTAAAAATATTAAAATAACATAAAATAAAGTAATAAAATACAATAAATCCAGAATGATCTGCTGTTGATATACAACACTTGGTGTACAAGTGACCATCTGTTCCATCTCAAATCATCCTGTCCCATTAGTGATATGAGAATGTTTTGTTGTTTATTTTGTTTGGTTGTTTGTTTTTTCTTTTTACCCACACAACCTGAATTTTTACATGAAGCTTTGTAATGACTAGAGATTTCCTTCCTTTTAGTGAAGTTAATGCTGAGTATGATCATTACCATAATTGTCAGGTGATGGAAAAGTAATTTGAGAATAAATTGACATAATTTTTTTCAAAACTACTCATAGCAGTTCAGTACTTATTATTATTTGAGATATTTCCATAGCTATTTTTTTTCTGGAAGGTCGTGTAGTGCAATGATTGTGGGGGGCTGACACCTTTTGCCTCCATTTCCCCATCCATAAAACACCACTAATAACAATTCATTTTTTTATTTTTTATTTTTTTTTTGGTGATGTAATAGTCAGGATAATCAGCCCTGTAAAATGTGCAGCATTGGCCTAAAACTCTTTGTTAAACCATGTAATGATGTAATTAATGTTGCAAGTGGCACCTTGACTCCACTAATTATTCAAGACGTGGCAAGAGACAAAGGAGCAGGGAACTGTCATAAGTGAGAAGGAAAGCTGGAGTGATGTGTAATCCTTGTTTTTAGCAACATAAGCTCTTAAGGGATTAGGGATTGTTATTACATTTGTGTCTTGTTAAACTGAGTGCCTTGCCTGTGCTAACTAAATAAAAAAATAATTCATAACAGCAATCTAACAGCAGAAGAAGAGCATAAAGATTTGGAAAGAACAGGTGAGACTGTATTGCTATTAAGTTGCAGTTACACTCTTGTGGGAATTGTGAGCTTTTGGGGTTTTCCTATATGCAAACTAAACTGTAAATGTCTGATTTAGGCCACCAAGGATGAGTTCCCTGGTCCTGTATATCCAGCTGAGTGAACAAATGAAATCAATAAGTGTGAATGTTTGTCAAATTACATTTGGACCTAATGAGAGAGAAAGCTGATCACCATGCTTGAGAGAGAGAGCAAAGGATGTAGACTCCAAAATATGACAGAAAAAGAAAGAATTATGTTCTGCTCTGCTTCATACCCAGCCTTTATCACTGCACGATCTGAGTGCTTTCCAGTAGCGCATTAAGCAGTATGACTAACATCTGTCACATCAAGATCTGTTCCCCCTGTCACTTTTTCCATCACCACCACACCCCTTGCAAAGCGGGAGCGTTTGATGTGCAGGAGACAGTTTCATTTTGGTAGGTTTTGGGAGGCTTTTTTATTATTATTATTTTTTCAGTGCAGAGACAACTCTCTGTATCCCGTATGAAGTGAAGATGAGAAGTGTGCTGTAGTCCTGCAGGTGTTTTTTACCCCTCAACACACTCATCATTTCCTAAAGGTGTGGTGACTTTGCAGAGTGGGTCACCCATCCATGGGTCACCCATTCATTGCTCATCCCATAACTGTCAACTGTCTTTTTAGAACTTCATCCATGATAGCTCAGAAAAAAAATAAAAATAAATAAAATAAAAATAAATAAAATAAAAATAAATAAATATATATATACATAGTATTTTGTGGACTTTTAGAGAAAAAGGCAGATTCTGAATCTTGTCCAGGACTCTGTGGAAGAGCATCACCCACAGAGAGAATCACAGAAGTGTTACAAACCTGAAAATCCCATCAACAAGGCTATGCAAGGACTTTGGGGAGACTCCGAGGATGAGTCAAACCTTGAGGTTTAAACTCCCCCTATTAAAGTCCTATACAAGTCAGGAAGTGTTTTGCTGCAGGAGGAACAGACTGAGGACTTAACAATTTAGTTTTGCTAATGATAACACTGGTAAAATTCCAAGGTTTGTAAATATCGATTCTGTTGCACTCTCTTCTCCACAGATGATAGTTTTCAAGTGCTGCAGTTGATTTGAACTGCATTGGCATTCATGAAGTTATTCCTCATTTTAACACTCAGATAATTGGGAGCAGGACCAGGACATCTGGGTTTCAGCTTTTCCGTGAAATTTGGTTGTTGGTATTTGTATTGTTGCTTTTTATAAAGAACAAACTATATTCAGTCGGACTGTAAAAGAGGAAATAATCCATTCTAGTGATTTTTAACCTTTTCTGATTTGTGAATCATGAAAATCTTCAGCTGGAGAAATTCCTTCCTAAGAGAAGCACTTATTTGCCTTTCACTTACACGTTTTTTTGCTTTTTTTTTTTTTTTCCCCTCCCTCCTGATCTGTTAGAACTTATCTGCAGATCCCATTGTGACCTGTTGTTGAGAATCATTTTCCGTCTAAATTAAAACTCACAGAGGTTGAATGTAACTGTCACAATTCTGCTGATTTTTTTTTCTTTATTTGATCAGTTTTTTGGAATTTGCACCTTCGGAAATCATGACTTACTGTCATGCTACCGTCCTTAATAGTAAGGATAACAAAAATAAATAAAATTTTCCCAGAGAAGTCATCACAAATCATCACAAGTTCCATTCCTATTTTGCCATATTTTGCAATATTACAGTCAAGATCCCTGACAAAACCATTCTGCCATGGAAATACTGTCCAGGAGATATGACTTCCCTTCCTATAGCAAAGGAAAGCAACTGGAGCTGTGAAATTGGATCAATGGCATTCCCCTTCTACCCTTCCAGCACAGCCGGGAGTGTTTGGGATGAATGAGGCAGAAAGAGTAGGTGAGTCACAGAAAAAGGGACAGGAGTTGGAAGCATCAGGAAATCTCAGATACTTCTGGTCCTTCAGCTCCTTCTGGGGTATGTGAGTTGATTTCTCATTATTTTTGAAATTGGGCTTGAAACTGTGAATATGTTAAGGTGAAGAGTGGGAAATTAATTGATATAGCAAATGATGAAGACTCGAAATGGTGGAGGGGAGAGGGATATATAGTGAGATGCTGTGGTATTAAGGGGCTGGCAGATACTACGTTAGAAGCACATAATTATTTCTCATTGGGCATTTTGGTTGGAGGGGGAAAGGTGGCTACACCATCTGGCAGCTTTTCTGTGATTTAGTCCCAGCTGGTTCTTCTCGTGAGGGCTCCCAAAGAGACCAGAAAGCTGGCCTTGTTCACTAGAAACTGTTGCTAGTTGGCTCACATGCTCAAAGTCAGAAAAGGCTGTTCAAAAAAAGCAAAATTTTGGAGGCTCACACAGAAAATTTTAGTGACTTTCAGGCCAAATCTCATGACTTTGTCAGTTCATTTCATTGTTCAGAGGTTTCTGGGATTGCTAGTCTTCCTGCCCTGGAAAGGTTTAAACATGCTTACTGCTATGCACTGAATAAAGCCCTGCAAACATTATCTTCCATATAGATTTAAACATGTTTGTGAGTCTTTGCAGGATGGATGTCTTATGCTATCAAGTCTTTTACAGTGATGCTAACAGTTCAAATGGGATGGCTTATTTATGTTTACGGTCAGACTATTGAACAATGCATTGTAAAGCATATGTTTCCATGTTTTCAGTTATGGGCTAGCTTTATTTTCACATACAATTTTTCTACCAGTGTTTGTGTCTGATTCTTGCCATGTCGATGTGTTGTAGAAAAGGCTCATCCCACTTTGGAAAATGGTAGCAGAGTTTTATCCCCTGCGTCATTAACACTTCACTATTACTTTCTGAGTTCAGCTCGTTTTAATAAAGCAATCATCATTGCTTTCTGATACAGAAGGAGGCAATAGAGAATATCCCTTTCTTCTCCCTTCTCCTTTCATCCTTAAGATCACATGCAGTGCCCAGTTGCTTGCGCCAGTTTCCTGGATTCATTCTGCTCTCAGAGCCTGCTCCAAGCATCTCATCTCCCCATCCTCTTTCAGTTGCTTCCTTTCAGGCTCCAGGGAAGTGATTACCCTGCCTCTTAGCAGTTCTCCCTCAGCCACTGTGGATGTGGTAATAATTCACCAAGTGCAAAAACCAAATATATAAAAAGAGGATTCAAATAGATTAAAAATAGAGTAATTAAATCAAACCTGTGATCTCTTGTTTCTTAACCTTTCCTCTCTCGTTTCTCCAATCACTCAGATCCATATTCTTGCACTGCATGTTAAGGTTCAATGTGAGAGCAATAGGAGTGCATAGGGTGTATGAGGGGATGGTCAGAAATGCAGCATTAAGCCCTCAGATCTAGAACCTGGAAACCAATCTCTAAGGACCAATCTCGTTTTACAACCTAAGGAAAATTATGACAGTGCCTTCTCACTTCGAGTGCCCACATTCCTGTTGACTAAGAGTCATTGCTTGTCCATCTGTTTGCTTTTTATTTTTTTTTTTAATTAGTTAGACTGACAAGAAGCTGCCTGCCACATTTTTGTTGAATTCATTCTATTTAGCATGGGTTGGCTGCAAAGCAACTCTCTGCTTCAGTCAGATGGAGAGTCCTGGCAGATGGGACATTTTTCAAGGTCATTTTTGCATGTGTCTGGGGGTTTATGTGGCCAGAATAACCTTCACTGTGTCACTTTATTTAAACACTTCCCCCCCACACCTCCCTTTGGTTGAAATATATTAAAAATACCGTAACTTAAAAATATTCTGCAAATACAAACTCATTTTCATAGCCTTGACATCTTTTAAATATGCCATCAAAGTTTATTTCGCTAGCAATAAAACCATAAAATGTGATAATTTATGGAAGCAGTGTTATCAGTGTATGAAATTAAGGGACAAGTGGTGAGTAGAATCAACGAGAGTACCAAGTAGTAGTAAAGACCCCAGTTTTATAGTTTACTATCTTATCAGTCTCTGCCCTTAGGCAGTGTCACTTGTCCCTACACAACAGGAGTAGGTACTCAGTAATGTCAAGGCATCAGCTGTCCTGAGAATGGCCAGGCTGCCTGGAGGATTTCACCATAATTGCGCCCTTCTGTTGATACAATTCTTCCTTTATGCAAGATGTTTGTTGTAGTGAAGTGATTTCTGATTCTTCCAGGTGGGATAAGACAGCCTGGGATCCTCCACCTTCCTCCAAAGTGACTGTCCAAATTTCTCTGAGCAGTGCAGGGTCCTGTCAGGGAGTCAGCAGGGAATCCTTTGTATAACTACAAAATGTACAAATGTAATGGTGCACATATGTACACATATACTCTCAGTCCATAGCACATCTGTACAAACATGCTCTACAACTAGAAAAAAGATAGTAACAACTTGTAAAATATATAGCAGGTATAGAAGCAGGAGAGCATTTCTATTCAGAGCCAAATATGAAAGAGTGCAAAAGCCATTCAGTTTATGTGACTGAGCAGAAATCTGATAGATCATCATTTTTTTGAAGTGCAGATGTAGGTAAAAGTTATGAAGATAAAGATTGTATTATCTTGAGTCTCTGAGAGGGAGTCCGGTTGCAGCTGACCTGGAAATCCCAGGCTGATTCCATATGTCCCCTGGAAGGTCAAAATCTTTTATGCTATTTTCATCTTGTAAAATAATATCATTGTCCATTTTAATGTGGTGGCTTATGTCTGAGACAAAAAAGCCTTGACCTATTTATTCAGTCTGGAAAGTGTTTTCAATGAATCTACTCAAAACCTGTTTGCAGTATTGGAAACTACTACAGCAGGTTCTCTATATAGATAATGTCAGTCCTTTACTGTTTTGCTTTTTAAAAAATAGCCATTATTGTTGAATATGCTTTTAACAAAGCAAAATAAGGAAATGCAAATTGAATCAAATGTATTAGTGAGGATTAACTAAAATGGATAAGAACCTTTATGCAGGATCATAATAACTTTTACATGCATAATATAACTTTTTCTACCATAATATACTTAGTATACCATACCAAAATAATTTACTCAAAGTTAGAGAATTGTATGAGCTTTTGTCTGAGTGTTCTCCTTCTATCCAACAAGAAAACAATATCATACATTACTACTCTGTTAAAATTGTTTTTGTCACAGAGGTTAAATGAATAAATTCACGTTTTTTTTAAACTTTAGTAACAATTAATTATTTTTTTAAGTATTTCTAGAAGAAACATCATTTTATGTCATATAAGAAGTGAAAACTGATTTTTTCTGTATATACAAATCTATATGCATACACTTGCATACATGCATGAAAAACAGACATCAGATAATCTTGACTTTTCTTTTTGTCTTCCAAAGATTGCAGAGAAAAGAAATGCTTACATTTTGAATGTTTTTGATAGGACTGAAAGTTCAATAACTACAAACATGGAAAAGTGTAGTGTAGCTACTTTTTTCAAAGAACATTTCAGCTATAACTGGCCATTATTTTGCTACCTCAGCCTGTAAGAATACTACTGATATAAAATCTAACATAATCTGTATACCTCTCTAATGTTCATTCTGTAAATGTAGCTTGAGATGGGCTTTCTCCTAGACTAAAAATTGAGCTGTGTAGGAATCAACATACTTCTAATCACCACTTTTTACTGACTGTAGATGAAAACAGCATTATTTGAAAATGTGTTACCCGCTATGGTTAAAAAATACATCCTCAAGGTAGTAATCTCTGTCAATGCTAAGTGGTTGATGATGCAAAAAAACGAGCATCAACACTCCATACATCAGGTAGTTTTCTAAACAGATGTGTTTTTCTGGTCTGGGCTGAATCAATGGGTATAAACCACTCTGTATTAGAGTAAGAGAAAAAAGAGGAGATTTTTATTTATTTTTTTATTTTTTTAAGATGTAAAGTACTTGTGAACGAGAACCAATATTATCCTCTTATTATCCTCTGGTTTGACTTCCCAGCAAGGGAGACTGAAGACAAAGGACAGTTATCTACCAGTTTGGTGGCGGACAGAGCTGAACATCTCCTCCCTAAACCTTGCATGGTATGGGAGGCATCATTAAATACAGACTATTAAAGAAGGGTAGAAAGAGGCACAAGTCCTTTGACTACTGCACAGTGCAAAGAACTCTCACCAGCTGGGTCCAGCTGTTCTCTTGGATGACTAGCTGCATCTGGAGCTCTAGATCAAGAACTCAGAGGTAACCCACAGTCTTATGCTGTGGGAATAGATAGGACGACGGATCTCCAGGGGGAAGGACACCCTCACTTTCTCCTTCCTATATCCTTCAGTTATGTATAGCTGTTCACAGAAGACCTGACATTCTGGTACATCTCCTTCAATCCTATGCTACCATGTATATGGTATGTAGCATAGAACATAATAATTTCTATGCCAGAGTCTACAGTTTCTGCATTTGTGTTTTTTTTGTTTGTTTGTTTTATTTTTTTGTTGTTGTTTTTGTTTTTGTTTGTTTGTGTTTTTTTTGTTTTGTTTTGTTTTGTTTTGTTTTGTTTCCAAATGGATATGTTGTAGCTCAGTCTTGAGTTAGACAGCTTAACTGATGGAGAACTAGCACAAAATCTAGACACACTCTTTAAGGAGTTAATGAAACCAATCTTTTAGTCTGAATTTGTCTAGTTATATCTTCCCAACACTGGCTTTTACAGTTTGCTTGGTTTTACTTCTGCTGAATTAAAGATAGTTTACTGTCAGAAAGCCCTTCTTTCTCTAACTTCACATAACCCATGACCAAGTAAAGTCTTGGTCATCTACAAATAAACTAAATAGACTGGGATACTATGATTTCCCCTTAAAGACACATTTCCATACACTTATTAGCTTTTTAAGATATTTTCCAAAATCTTTTGTAATTGGTATCTTTTTTGGAAGTGTGACTTCTGGAAACAGTCCAGGAAAAACCTTCCGAACCTTATCACTAACAGCACTTCTATATCCCAACTTGAGGCTTAAGCATCCAAATATTTTGTTTGCATTCTTTGTTACAGCATCGCACACACTATATATATTTATATCTCTATCTATCTATCTATCTATCTATCTATCTATCTATCTATCTATCTAGTGGTTATACAGGAATAAGCCTTATATCTTATTTCAGCGTAGCATATCTCTGCCTGTTGAGTATGGTATGTACTTAAATGAAAGATTTTACATTTGTCTGAAATGGAATGTATTTTTTATTAAATGAGTCACTCTTAACAAAATACTTGCGAGGGTTGGGGTATCTAAGCCTGTCCCCTACCCCCCTTCTCTCCGTCTGCTGATTTTTATCCATAATGAAACTGAATGAGTGGGAGATGAGTTTTAATGTTTTTTTAGTAACCTTTTAAATTCACTTCACTATGTTTAAACAAATGCTAAACTTCATTTCCTCTTTCCAAAATGATGTAATCAGACTGTCGAGTCTATGACTTGTTTTGATGGTAGATAGTCCTTGATTATTATTAATGCAAATGGTTTAATATCCCCCCAAGCCACAGCCAACCTGCATGAAAAGAAATATTCCCCGGCTCTGATGTCAGAAAAGCAAACTGAGCTGGCCTCCTCATTGTTAATTTGGAAAAGAAAACAAAAAGACTTGCAGCTGGCCACTAATTTCTCATCTGTACCTCAAGCAATGTTTAAATGTTGCATTTCTTTTCCTTTTATAAAAGTGTAAGCGTGATCTGTTAAAACTCCACTCAAACTTAGTTTGAAACACATTTATCTTTTGAGGTAGGCTTTTTCTTAATAAAAATATTATCCAGAGGAAGCAGAGTTACATGCATTCAACAAATTTACAAGGTGATATTGTTAACATAGATTTTACTACCAGAGGTCTTGCCAAGGGCCATACCTTTGCTCTCTGATTATATGATTTCCTCTTTGCTTGTTCAGCACACTCTGTCCAGCCCATGCTTCCTTCTGGTCCCTCCACAGCCCATTCCTCATGCTGTTGGTGTGCTCTGTGAGCTCCCATTTAAGGCAATATAAAGTCTGTCCCAGGCCTTGTGCTCAGTACTTTCCTGCTCTGTGAAGTGACTGCCTATATTGGCACCTGAGTCCAGAGGGATATAAGCCTTTTTTTTCCTCCTCAGTGCATCCGGTTTCTGCATAGGTAGTGTTCTCAGAATAAAATCCCATCTTTGTTAACTCTGCAGCCAGTTCTTGCCCTAAAGCACAAAAGAAAGTGCTTAGGATAATTCATCAGTTTCCAAAAGACCAGTATAGACTGGTCATCACTTACAACGTTTTCTGTTATTTATTGTGTTGCAGACAGTTTCACCAGCACTTTCAGTATTTTTCTGGGAGCTGTGTTTGAGAGAGTGCAGACGGTGTGATGTGTCCAGTAGGACATACAGGAAGCACACAGCTGGGTTAAGGGCTTGCTGGTTTTATAGAATCAAACATGGAGAAGACCACCAAAGTCTGGGAGTAGAGAGGCTGGTGCATCACTGGTGTAAATGTGCCAACAAATCTGCATTGTTTGACATGAAACATAGAGAGATCTACAGCTGCTCTGCTGACTTTGCTTGTGGGCTGTTACCTTTTGAAACTCTAGTTGATTAATCATTACTGCTCACTTAGGGACCACTTCCATGCAACCCCAACAGATGGGCTGCTTTGAGATCAGTGTGGAGAAGACTACATTTTTTTTTTCTATATTTTAGAAGACTTGTTACTTCAGCAAAGAGCAATTTATCTTTCAATTCTCACATACTTCTTACTTCTGCCTCACCACCTTTCTCTTTAATTCCTCGTGCATTCGTGTCCATTTCTTTCTTGGAAAGAACAGCTTTAATACATTCCTTGCGTTATTCTCAAAAAAAAAAAAAAAAAAAAAAAAAAAAAAAAAAAGACAAAAGGACCTCCACAAAGAACAAAAGGCAAGCTATGTTGTAAGAAAGGCAGGATGCATACTAAAGGAGCCCAACATCTTTCTATATTAAAATTAAAGCTATTCAAAAATATCTTATATCCAACACTGAAATTCGGTACTATCTACAGAAGCTGCAGAGTCAGAAGAAATCTTGAAGTTTTACTTAGAAACCTCCAGGGAACAGCAGCTCCTCAATAAGGAATCTATTGCCTTCAACATGGTTTCTCCTACTCTCAGGGTTTTTCTGAATTATATGAATAAGGACCAATGCTGAGAACAGCTGTGTGTCTTCACTAGTCATTGACTCTTGTTGAACTGAGAGCCCTTGGCTTTGCAGGACCCAGTTACTCACTGATCGTTAAACTGATAACAATTGCCCCTTCTTAGAAGTGGTCATTTTTCTTGTAGTGCTGACCTTCAAGACAAAAAGAAACAAAATCCAAACCAAACCAAATCAAAATAAAACAAAATAGATAAAAATAGGGATAATTAATCTCAATGGAAAGAAACCCCGGACTAGATTTCCTTCCTGTGAGTCCTCATTATTCATAATTTAAATATTTGGAGTGCTTTGGATAGAAATAAATAAACAATGGATAATTAGGAGGGAAAAGGTGAGGACTGGCATGGCACTTTTTTACTGAGGAGGTCAGAAGTTCGGGTCTTGTGCAGCTCACCATTCATCCGATGTTGAATTAATCTCCATACCGAGAAGACAGACTTTCCCATAATGGGCAGTTAGAATAGAAGCCTCTAAAACCAGATCTGTAGAGATATATATATACTTCCTTTTTTTCTATTCAAGGATCTTATCAAAAAGTCATCCTCCCATTGTCTCAAATCCTGAAGCAGCATCCACTCAGTGCTAGCTCCTAGGTACACATTTTTGAGGTGGAAACATTTTCACCTTTCACTATTTGCCCTGAAGCTGTTAAGGAAAGAGATGGAAAAAGGACCATATGGTTCTGAAGAACTATTTTGGATAGCCTCAGAGCAACAGAGATAATTCCAGTAGAAAACTGGAATCTGGACTAGGAAGTCTCAATTCCCAGGCTATGTCATGTCAACTCCTAATACATTTTTCCATCAGTGAAATTAACAGTTTCTAAAAAGAATATTCTGCTCCATGGGATTGTTCCCCTTACTTTACTTCCATAATTTACCCAGTGTAAATTCTGTTGTTTTAGGAAAATTAACTTCTACACTGCCCCCCCCCCCCCCCTTTTAAATAGACCTCATTTCTACTTTGTGTGATGCCTAAATATTCCTTTTCCTTTTTTTTTTTCACCCATTTTGAACATTTGCCTTTCATTAGTATATCTCTGTCCTTCCTCTAGATCCCACTGAAAGCTCTGAAAATCTTCCCATAAAAGTCACAAGCAGGCAACACAGTGCCTTAGTCATAACACTCCCCTGTTGTTCAGAGGTAGTTTCCTCCCAGATCAGTCCTGCTACTTCTTTAATTGTCTGGGTGGATGCCTCTGAAGTGCCTCCAGCTCCTTCTGATAATGAGGTGTTTCCACCGAACACCTTTCCAGATGTTGTGTCATGGCATGAGGCACAAAGGGGAGGTTGTTACCACCTTATGCAGAGACGTGATGATGATTCTGTTTAGGCACTTTGGAAGTTTTAAGAGTGTTTTTGTTTGTTTTGGTCTGGTTTCGTTTATTTTCTGTTATGTATCGATTGCAAATTTATGTCTAGTTTGCATGCTGGAAATGAGCAAACGACTTGAACACATTTTCAGCAGCTGTGACCTGCCATCTGAGGTGGTGATATTTTGTTCCAATGTTGGTTGTTTCCCCTCAAATTGTCACTTGAGTTGCTGTTTTAAAACTGCAGGTTGCCCTCAGCTTTCCAGTAATCATTTTGAGAATCTAGTTGAAGCATTTAATATGGTGGACTGCCATTTTCTACCCCATGGTGTTGCTTGTATCTGCTTGTCTGCTTTTTCACAAATGTTTGACCGATTATTTGACCTAGGTGACGAGTACAGAACAACTCTGAAATAAATACTTTGTAAATTTTAAGGCCAGAAGGGAACATTACGCTCATCTAAACTGACATTCTACAAGCAAAAGGCCATAGAGTCTGACAGGTAGCTTCCATCTTCTCTTTCAGATAAAATATATATTTTAGGTCTTATCTCAGAGACTTGCAGTGATAGGCTGCCTGCCTTATCTCCAGATAAATTATTCCAATGACTAATTGCCCTAAATGTACCAAAAATAAAAATAAAAAATCATCATATGCATAGTCAATTAATCCAGCTTTAGAGACCAGTCATTAGATCTTGTTGTTTCTTGATCTTCTAGATTGCTATAATAAATCTCTTTCTCATGTAAGCAACTGCACTTGCAAAGAAAATGACATTCTCAGGGGGTTAGATATATTGTGTACAGATGTGTGTTAAGCAATAAAAAGAAGATTTAAGCTGAGGAAAAAATAACCCTTAATATTAAATTGTTGATCTGTTTGAGGAAAATGCACTTTCCCCATATGAGTATTAAAAAGAGTGGATAAATTGCTCAACATAAATAAATGAAGTAGGTTGACTAATCATCTAAATTTTCTTTGGCATTTCTGTTTTCTTGGAAGTCATATCACTTCAAAAATTGGGATACTGTTGTTTGTTGTTATTGTTTTATTTTGGTTTTGTTTCTTTGTTTTATTATTATTTTCCTCATATATAATTTGATTCATTGAACACTTCCCAGTGAAAGTATTTTCATTCTGGAAAAGAACTGTGAAAGAGAAAAAGAAATCAAGTGTTAATTTCTATTCACATAAACTAATGCCATCATTGAGAAATAAATTTGAATAAAAAGTGATTCATAAGTACAGCAGGGGTCTGGTTTTCTGTCACCATGGAATGTAATTAAAATGGAGCTTTCATAGCTCTAAGTATGGAGTAATCAGAGTTTTCCATCCATTACTACATTCATTTTCTGAGTGGTTCCAGAGATGGAGGATCTAACCTATCCAAAGACAACTGTTTCTTGACTAAAGCAAGCTGCCCAAACCATGGCTGTCCCAGTTCAAGTGCAAGCTACATGAAAAAAAAATAAAATAAAATAATAAAAATAAAATAAAATTAAATTAAAAGAACATTTACCTTGAGATGGATTCTCAAGGTAGGTCTTTTCTGCAATAAATGGAGTGAGTGTGTGCTGAGTGAGTTTCCTCCCGGTGTACAGTTTCATAGTTTGTTCTGGCTCTATACAGCCTCTCGTATCTTGGCGAACAGCAGAACTGTCAGCCTCCAAGCTCTGTGCCAGCATCCTGTGCACATTCTGCCAAAAGACAAACGAACGATGAGTTGAAGACCAGTAAAGTGATGCACAGCTGATCCAGCTTTGTTGTTCCTTTGGGCTGTATGGAAGATTGCTTTGGGCTTTCATGTGAAATAGCTCAAGTACATGTATGTGCCCTAAAGCCCTGGGTGAAAATATAAACACATGCCACATTGATCAGCATGGCTAATTAGTTAGGACCCTCCTTCCATTTGTTTATGGAGCAAAGCAGGCAACAGTGAGCACCCTGTCTTTAAGAGTTCACAGCAGGTATTAAATTATGAACAATGCACAGATGACAAATTCATCAGGAACTCAGGAAGAGGATGAGGCAGGTGGTACAAAAGACATTGAGTCCATTCACAGGGCATAAAGACACAGCTCTTGTGTTATAAGTAGATTAGGGGTCTGTGGCTTACATATACCTGCAATGAGTCATTAACAAACATTAGATTAAAGCAACATTAATTTGATCACATCCTTTTTGCCACCTTTCCACCATACCGTGCTATTAGTTTGGGACAAACCACTTAGAAAGAGATTTTGATGAAAGCATGTTATGAAAATTCTTAATGGGTGGGATTTAAACCCAATGGATTATAAACCTTTATTCACAGCACACCTGTAAATCCTGATAATTTTCCTTTCTGTGAGTTTCCAATGTAATATTTGCACACCCTGATTATAAATTTTGAAGAAATAGCTTATAACTGTGGTTAAAATGCAGCATTAAAGCAGTTAAACAGCCTCCTTATTAGCATTAGAACTATAGTCAAAACACATTATACTTGGCTAATAAATTTATTTTTTATGTAATGGAAATGCCATCAAAGCATAGTTAATCTGAATTGAATTAGATTATAATTGGAGCTCTTGTGCACAAGGAATGAAAATGATTCTTTATTGTTGCAGACTGACAATGCAGCATTTGTTAGTCCCTCCCCAATACCCTTCTAAGTGGCAGCTGTAGTATTAGTGTGCACATCTCGTAAGCCGTCCATATAATATTACTATGTCTCTGAGAAAGGAGCTTAGCAGTAAGACAGAGGGAAATGTATTGCTCTGAAGGTAATTCATCTCACTTCCCCCCTTTCATTCAGAGGTGTGTGTACTTGAGAAACTGTCTTGTGCATAAGCATCCTCACTTTTTGCCCGCACTTCTGGATACATATGTTAGCGTGGGTGGTGTGAATGTTAGTTCCCAGGACTCCGAGGAAAACCTCAAATCATCATGTACAGTGTTAAAGGCTGAGTGATAAATACGCACCCCGGGGTTTAGTCTTACTCATCAGACTCATTGACTGCTCACCCAAATAGCTGAAGCGATTTCCCCAAGTTTTTACACATGCCACTTATCTCTCAGGTAAACGAAAGGGATAAAGGAATGCACATTTGGAGGCACTTTGGGGGTCTTTTTGCTTTCTGCAGGGCAACAGAAAAGGATCCACACACTTTTGTAATATGCACAGGTTCACCCTTACACTGCCCAACTGGTCGATGCACTGCAGTTGATGGAGGTGATGCATGTGGTGAAGCAAGGGCAGGATATGCAGTGCCCTGCTGTCAGGGAATTTTTTTGCCTAAAGACATGTACACATGGTGAGGACAGATACATATTTTTTAAAAAAAATAATTTTTTCACAGTGAGGGTGATGAGCAGATTGCCTAGAGTAGATGGCCCCATTCAGGATACTGCCATCCTCACCACCACAGTACCTAGGTACATCATCAGGAAACAATGCTAGGACCCTGCTAGAAACAACTGTGTTTAATGACACTTAGGCTGTCACTGATACATCTCTTTCTTGGGTAAAGTATGAGGTCTGAGAAAGAATAAGAGGAAAGCAGCAAGGAATAATTCTTTTTTGTTCAGTTGTTTGTTGTTTTTGTTGTTGCTGTAGTTTTTTTGTTTGTTTGTTTTTTTCCTATGTTAAACCAAATCCAACAAGCAAAATGCACTTTCTCCACTCATAAAAACAATTGCTGCTGTAAACAAAGAGTAAACAGGATATTAATAAAGTATAACTCAGCTGAGATCTAAGGGAACATCCCCCATAACTCTGTTTGATTTTTATATCATCTATCCAAATTTACAATGTGGCAATTTCTACTTGCTTATAAACCATTAAAATTTGCAGCACAGTAAGCAGCTAATGTGATTTTGCCTGCAAGTGGTATCATATCTTGGATCCGCAGGGAGATGAGCATGCTCATGTCTTATCATTGCCTTCTGTGGTAGGTAAAAGTGCCCGGTGCTGTTGGGCTTAGGCCCAGTGTGAGTTAGCTGAAGTTCATTACTGACAACCTGGGGCTCAGTTCCACTTATCTGCAAGTTCTCATTTAACTTGAATCATCACAGTATCAAAGCATCTTCCAAAAACATGTTAAACAATCAGATTAGTACCCAGCGCATCTGGTTTTATCTCTCTTTTTTTTTTTTTTCTTTTTTTTCTTTCCAAGAGTAGCACAGGGCAAAGAAACACTTTAGTCAGAAAGATGACATTGCTAACAAAAATAAAATAAAATAAAATAAAAATCCCAAGTCAGAGTGGCAGAATGTTGTTAATGCTTCAAATTCTGGAAAAAAAAAAAAAAAAAAAAAAAAAAGAAAATGAAGGTTGCCTGTGAGGCATTTATTGTCTCTTTTATTTATTACTCATTAAATACACAACATTAGGTGACAGGGGACTGAGGTTTTTCTTATTTCATTCAGTAACCTATATGAAGAGTTATCTGTATGGTTTTATTTTTATATATGTACAAATAATTATGATATATCTATATTACACCATTTTTGTGGCTTATTGACTAGAAGAAAATAAATTATTTTCCCCATGGTCTTTTCTGAATTATTGTCCCTTTGTCCTTGAGGAAAGATAATTAATTGATATTTATATTTTTCTGTAAAGTAAGGGAGAGGCTGTAGTTCCCAATTTCACTTCCAGGGCCCTGTGTCTGGAAACATGGTGCCATATAATATGGCCTGTATTCATCCCATCTCTCCCTGTCATCCCATTGCTTTTTCTTCCCATCCCAGACCCATCAGATGTCTCTTGCAGTTTTGTGTTTGACTTCCTGCTTTGACTTCTCTCCCATTCTGCCTTTTGAGCCTTACATTGATGGTAGCATGGGGTCAAGGTCAACAGAGTTCCTGACCCCAACCTGAAGTAAATGCGAATAATCATCACGAGGGAGCGTCTGGCTTTACCCTGAAGACCTGGACTGAAAATACTTAGCCAATCTGCCCTGATGTCATGTTGAAAATATAGTCAGTGCTAGGAGCTGTGATAGAATCAGACACATTTAGCAAAAGTGGATTTTTTGAGCAGGACATGGTTTGTTATATACTAGAGCAATGTGCAGAGAACAGCAGCACTGAAGCTGAACACCTGCTGGAAGGTGTTGAATGCCTTGGGTTACTGCTCTTGACTTCAGTTCCTGCAGGATTAAACTCTGATTGTCTTCAGCTCCCAAGGGCATGTGTGGAAGTGAGTTTGCTCAGCGTTTTGCAGGTTCTCGCCACAGAGAATCTGTTTCCAAATGCTGTATGCTATTTTCTAGAAATGATTTTACAGTGTGTTTAAATATCTCTATTAAATTATTTTCTTCCCAAGAAAGTACTTACTGCTCCTTCAGTGGCAGGAATTGATTGCTAAACCAGTTTTGTTTTGTTCTGTTTCATTTTGCTTTCTTAGTAGCTCAACCTACAGAGGAATAAAAACTAGGCAATGACAGAAAAAGTAAGATTAAAACAGAGGTCAGATCTTCATTTTCCTGGCAAGGGGAAAATAAGTTACATGGGATTTAACTGAAGCAGAAAAGATCCACGGGAAAATATACTATGCAAGTCCTACCTCTGGCTTGTTCGTGTTTCCACACCTGCAGAGCTACCCAAAGAAATGAGAGGGATGAAAACTCCCCTAAACAGGCACTCCTCACTTCATGCTCCCATCCTCAGCCGCTCCCCTGGCTGGGTCTGTACCTTTCACTGTGAGGCTGCAAATCATTCAGCTAGGTAGTGCTGACAGGGATATCTTAAACATATCCAAAAGCCTTTACAATTCAATTATATTATCTAAAATGCATTACAAAGACATCTGAATCTCCAGTGTTAGCAAGGAAGCATGCACAATTTCATGATGAACTTTTGCTTTCCTCCTCAGAAGTAAGTTTACCCTTGTGCGTTTTTCTGGTCCTTTTGAATGTTAGCAGCAAAGAAACCCAGCTGCTGGAGAGCTAGATGTTTTTATGGGGGGTTGCTGAATGCTGGATTGGTCTTTGCCATAACTGTGAGCCTGGGAGAAGCAGTCACAGGAGACGTGCTTGTGCCCCTGGGGCTTCCTGCAGTGGAGAGCCCATCTGGTAGGTGTTGCTGCCAAAATGCACTTAGCCTCCTGTTGGGTGTTGGACCCTATGTGTCAGGCAGAGCTGGTCAACTGATAGCAGCCCTACGCCTACAGCCTCATGGAGTTGCAGCAAGAAGGATGCTGAGATGGAGCTGGGCAGTGGGTATCAACAAAACAACCCCCATACATCATTTTGATCAGTTAGTGGGGGTGCAAAGGTCTGGGAAACCTCAAATCTCTTTGTGGCCTTCACTTTTCAGTGTCTCCATTTAACCACCCCCACACACTACTACTGTCTGTCTTGTCTAATTTAGAGTGTAAATTCTTCAGGGCAGGGACTGTCTTTCACTGTGTGTTTGCATGGTGAGGCCCTGATCCTGATTGGCAGCTCTGAGTACACTACAAATCTATTTTAATATAACCCCAAATTGAAAATTCTGTATCTCTGAGCCCTTGGGGATGTGGGACTGTGTTTGGGAAAGCAGAAGCTCTGAATAAAAGACTGAAAGGTCATTGCAGACAATGTACTGAATATGAACTGTGAATCTGGAGCTAATGGCTAAGACACAGGCTAATTTTGCTCTTGGTCAAATGCAGGCAAGTTGAACAGGAGGATGGAGGCATCACTAACTGCGTATTAGGATACTGGAAGAAGCTAAGGCTGACATGTGTCTCCATTTTCCGTGTCTATCTTTCTGAAAAGTTGTTGAGAAAGTAGAAAGGATTTCAGAAAGAGATGACTTAAAGGCTGGAAATCTCACCAAACTTCAGCATCTTGGATGAGGCATCTAAGTGAAGGTCATAGTTGCCCTAGAACACTTAAATAATTACTGGAGAGAGACAGACACCTTCAGGGGATATTCACATTTGAGGTGAGTTAAACTGCTTTCTGAAGGAGCCTTCGCTGATTACAGAGGGATGCTGAGGCAAGTAGGCACAGGTAGTTGCCTCAGTTTGGTACCATCAATCTTCCCACCCCAAGAAAGAATAATTTTGACACTGAGTATATTTAGCTTGTTGGAAAGAAGGTTAAGAGGAGACTTGCTGACACTGTAAGTACCTCCACAGGAAGATGGTTTTCAACAGGGTAGGGCTCTTTCATCTCTCAAAGAAAGGTATAACAAGATCCGGTGACTGGAAGTTGAAGCCAGACAGATTCGAGCTAAAGATAAGGTGCAAATTTTAGCAGCAACAGTAATGAACCTTAGGAACAATTTACAATGAAGGTGTTAGATTTTCCATGACTTGAAGGCTCTAAATCAAGATGTGATGTCTCTCTAAATGATGTGCTCTAACTTTGACATTAGTTATGAAACTACAAAAATTGCTAGGTGATATGTAGGAAGTTACGGTAGATGGTCATAAAAGCACCATCCAGTGATAAAGTGCACTAATCTAAATAATGATATTAAATATTCCATCATAACAAATTGATTTTGCATATACTGTTCCCGCACAATGTTACTCAGTTAAAATTGCTAGTACGTATAGGGCTGGATGCACGTGGACAAAGCACACAGCTCCCTCAGCATCCCAGCCATGGGCATATATTCCTCCTTCCCTGCAGACTCTTTAAAGCCTAACCCATCATCTCCCAAACTCACTATTTTTCAGTGTAAAGCCTGTAATATTGCTCATTTATATAGGAGCTACATGCAAAATTTCTCCTTCCAACTGCTGCTAATCCAATAGCTGTAGGTGTTTTTCAGCTCCCAGGTGACTGCAGATGAACCATAAATGTCCACTGGAGTTGGGACATGTTGTTGTTTGCTCTGGAGGGTACCTGTTCTGGCTGGATGGCACAGTGTATTCTGCTCAGCACTGAAACTGTCAAAGTACGTTTGTCTTTGATATGGGGGATTAAACTCTGATTTGCTACACATGCAGGACAGCTGTCAATCTTACGTGCCTGAAAGATGTGCAAGGTATTCAGTTAGGAGGAGGCCAAAGACAGCTACAAAATGAAAACAGGATTTCAAGTGCCAGGATACTCTTAATATTCATTACTGCCATTTTGGGTTTGGTTTTGTTTTTTAAGTAAATGATGAATTTGAGGAAAATTGAGCAAATAATTGCTGTCTGTGACAGCTGCAATTAATGTGCTAATAAACTAAGTTTTCTGAAGCCCTTCTTTTAAAGTAACTAAGAAATTTCAGTCCTACCCCAGCACGGCATTGTGTCAGCGATCAGTTTGTAGGAAAGGCAGTTGTTCGGGAAATGTGAATATTTTGTAAAATGAAACCTAAACCACCAAAAAAAAAAAAAAAAAAAAAAAAAGCTTCATGGCAATGCCTACTATTAATCCAGAAGGACATTGGGGCAGACAAGAAGGAAAATCTTGAGTTCTTGTGGCTAACTCACTAACCTGGAGACCAGGAACTGTGGGCTTTGTCATAGGCTCTTAAATATATCCTAATCTCAGAGATGCACTCAAACTCTTGCCCTCAGTTCCCTACCAGGGAACAGCATTTGTTTTCTACTGCCTTTTTTTGACATCTCTAGATTATAAACTCTGTTGCAGTGCCCATCATTGCTGTGAAAATGAACAGTACCCAGCCCCACAGAATCTGATTCTCAGATGTTGCATATCATATGTTTGAAAACTTATGGGAGAGGATGTTACCATCAGTGCAAATGGAAACTTGAACACAACAGCCAGCAGAAAAATGTGGTTGGGTTTACACCCCTGAAGGGGAAGGAACTTCTCTCCATGAAGAGAGTGAAAACAATTAGCGCTTACTGCAATTTTCAAACTTACATCGCAAAAGTACTCTGGGAAGGCTGATAAGTACCATTAACCCCATTTTACAGATGGGTGGCAAACAGTATCATGGAGCAGCAAAGTGAGTTGCTTAAGGCCATACAGTAACTCAGCAGAAGCTATGAGAATAGAAACCAGGTCTCCTGGTGCCAAGCCTTACTCTTTGGCCCATGCAGCTTCTACACAGGAGACCTGACCTAATTCCAACATCTGTGAATGTAGCATCTTCCTTTGCAACAAGCCTAAGTAGGTGGATGGAGTCGATGAATGAGCCTGCTTCTCCAGCACTCACCATTCTCGTGCAATAATTGCTCTGCAGACATTTTTGTGAGCTTGATAAATGTTTTATTTACATGGAAATGTCTCGACTAACACCCACAGTAAACACGAGGCGGTAGTCAAAACGTTACTACATCTATTATCACAGAGAGTGGGCTGAAAGATATGCCTGCGTCTGCTGTGAGCAGGCCTTATTTCATTAGCACTGTGATACTTCACTAGTTGTAGGGGAGTCGAGCCATCCATTTTCACATGATGGTGACCATGATTTAAGGCCTCCCACCCCCTCAGGCTGCTTGTTTCTCTACTGTATATTTGAAACTATTTTAAAATGACATTTACAATTAAGAATCCAAGGAGGATGCTTATCCGTAGGGATGGTGCATAGTAAACTGAGTGTCAGGATTTGGCAGTGGCTTGGGAGGTGCTGTGAGTACCTGGCATTTGGGTTCCCTCACGTAGGCTTTGCTCTGCAGGAAACACGGTGTGATCATCAAACAGCAGGCAGGCAGCCAAGAGGCTGTTTTTAGTCCAGGCTCTCCTGCCAGGTCTGCGTGAGTCATATAGGACTGGATCCACCCTATCTAAGTTCAGATGTTTGAGCAAGCAACCTGGTTTTGAAGACTCAGGGATCTTCTGTAGCTGATGGACCCACAAGATCTCAGTGTCCTATTGGAGCTGTCTATATCAACTGACCAAAAATGCGCCTTTACACTCATAGTGTCTTCTTACAATTAATCAGATTTTTGTGCAATCCTCGTCTTCAAGTCTTTATTTTTTGACTGTACAATGTAAAATTACAATGACTCTTTCATTAAATGTAAGGATCATCAGCTTGAGTTTCGCAAGCTGAAGTCACTGATACTTTATTTTGGGGGATTTCCACTGTGTTTTGTTTATGTAAAATAGGTAAAATAGTTTTCTACCTAATTCAATAGAGACCTACAGCACAGAGAAACTGAAACGTGTATTACTGATATATTAGTTCTAATCCAAATTTTATAGCATGCTTCACATTAACAGCAAGTCCGTAGGATACCAGTGGGCCCAGTAGTACTTTATTTAACTATGACTGGTACCACACGCTCTGGGAGAGCAAAGGAAATTTAAGGTGATTACAATTAAATGGTTTCCTACTTTGGAGAATACCAGCAAGAAAAAGCATGGATGCACAGAAAGCTGCTGCCAAACTACAAGTCCATGATGGATGGAAAGTGCTATGGAAATGCTAAGTAAAATATTATCATTTGTTATTACAGCTGCACTGTAATGTGGCCATTTTTTATAGCTGAACATGTCATCCTTTTTCTTCTTTTGTCTTACTGCAAGTTTCAGGAAGCTGTAGCTGATCTGCTGGCTGTATATCTGTATGTCTAAGTACATATATGTATGCATGGCGGTACTGATTTGCATAAAAGCAAGAAACAGAAGTGTGTTATATTCAATGAAGGAAATATAGGGAGAGGCTGCTTTGTCAGCAGTCTGAAGTCCTTTAGAATTTTATTTTTCAAGACAATTTATAGACATTCTCCAAGACAAAAAAAAAAAAAAAAAAAAAAAAAGATACCTAGTGTGTTTGGGATAGCCTGGGGTGGGGATAAGGTGTGGGCATGGTCTAACATGAATTGGAAAAATTCACTGTTAACGATAAATCATCTACATGACTCATTCCTAGTCTGGGTGATTTTTATTTGCAGATTATTTTTTTCCACTGACTAATACCTATCCTTCTCAGTCATTCTTGTTTTAATGTTATTAACATGCCCAGTAGCTGTCCTGCTAATTCACAGAAAAGATCTTCCTTTGCAAAATTCAAGTTCCTAAGAAGGTTTTAATATTTTAATAGTGCAGTATTTGAGTACTATGATTTTCCTCAATACTGATACGCCTGACCCCAGTACTTTGCTTGCCAGTTTTAACGGTGGGTGAGGATGGACTTAAATATGTCAGGAAAAGGAGAGTGTAAACATAAAAGGTCAAAGGGGATATGAAAAGAATACCACTGGGTCAATCCTGTGAACATTTTAAATGGTTGTACACTAATGTAAGATGCATAGGGAATAAGCCAAAGGAACTGGGAATCTTAATGCATAATAAGAACTATGTCTTAATTGGCTTAAAGGAGGTTTGCTAGGCTAAATCACATGGCTGGAATATTGATGTAAAGAGGTATGTTCTGAGAGGGTGGCGGAGAAGAGAGGAGATGTGGTTTATAGATCAAGGACACATCGTTGGCTCTGACAGCCAGAATTCAGTGTGAGATGGACTTGTTGAAACTGTCTCAATGAAAAACACAGGGAAACCAGAAGATTGGTGAGATGTGTGGTAGTTACCACCAGAGCAGGCAGGTAAGATGACAGAGGTGTCTTGAACAGATAATGGAACATCTAAACCCCAGGGGCTGGAGTTGATGGGAGACACTGACAGCAAATATCTGTCAGGACAGGAACACAATAGAAATGGCAAATTCCTGGGTTGCTCTGAAAATTGGATTTTGACCCCAAAACTGGGATTTACTAAATGAAATGCTATTGTAGTTTCTTTGCTGAGCCATAGAAGTGAATTAGCTGAGAAAATAAGAAACTGGGAAGAGGGTGAATACTCTGATTCCTGGTAAGAATCATCTTTATTCTATGAAGTTCATGTATTCAGGAAGGAATGATAGAGAAAGTGGAAGGTAGGTCAAATCAGTGGGAAATAATATAAGCACAAGAACATAGGGACAAAATCAGAAAGGACAACATGTTATGCAAAGGATTTATAGCAATATAAAAGCATATTGGGTAGGTGCATTAGTAATAATAAGAAGAGGAAGGAAAGAGCGTGAAGAAATAACCCAGCAAAACATGTTTATTTTTAACTTGAATCAGTTAATTTGTTCACCATGCGGTCCTGCAAACTGTCGTACTGGCACAAACGTGTGGTAAAGCAAGGGAAAGAGGGATGGATGGCAAGGGGAGGAGGGGCTGGGAGCTGCCTAAAGCAGTTCTGTCACTAAAAGAAATGTAACTGTAGGACCATTACTCAGTGGACAAAGAGAGAAAATAACTGATGAAGTGGCTGAAGCGTTTAATGTCTTTTTGCTTTAGTCTCCCCTAGATAGATTAACTGCAGTTGGATGACTAACAAAATTAATACCAGGGTAAAGGAGTAAGAACCACCAGTGAAACAAGGAAGGTATGGTAAGATATTGTTTTGATCAGTGAGTTGTTTCCAAATCAGGAGAATCAAATGTTATTCCTCAATAGAATATTTAAGGAATCAGCAAAAGAACTCTTTTAATAGTTATCTTTGATAACTCCAGGATAAATTCCCAGTGTGAACCCTATTCCTTAACTTCAGTAAGGCTTTTGAATGGCTTTGAGAAGTCAATCTGTTAACAAAGCTAAGCTTAGATGAAACTGCAGCAGAACTAGATGTGCTAGAAAGATTTCAGACAGTGAAAGAGATTCCATGTGACAATTTGCAATGATCAGATCATTCTGTTCAATATTTCCATTGATGACTGGGAGGATGGAATAGATCACGTTTCCTAGTATTACAAATCACCCCAAGCAAAGACAGCTTGCAAGCATGTAGATAAAATGATAGAAATGTAGAATTCAAACTAATGTTGGTAGATACTCCTAAATAAGAAAGGCAAGTGTGACGAGCTCACTAGGGAGTAATCAGTTGCCCTACAGCAGGGAGCAGTTTTGCTTACCTGTGTCTGAAGATCATAGCAAGTCTGGGGTGAAGCTTGCAACCATATACTTCAGTTCAAAAATATCGTATTAGGATGTGGAATGAAACACACATATCCAGCTCATTAAGTGTTCCTAATAAATAGCTTAGGAGAGGCACCATGACCAATTTGATGTAGCATATATCTGTGTGAGCAGCACAATTATCCAGTGAAAGAAAAGGGAAATGATCAGAGATCAAAAAAAACATACATCCACTGAAGAAAAGTTGAAGTGAGATTTGTTGGTATAAGGGATGTGAGGGCTGAGGAACAGTCTAAACATTTTCAGTATGAAAATGTTGCTGCATGAAGGACATGAATACATTCCAAGCATGTTTACCATAGACAATATGAGCAAAAAGAATCCAGATGAGAAGATCTAGTTTCAAAAGCTTTCTAAAGCTGAGCATAGATAAACATTGGGTAATTTTCCTGAAAAGATAAAATCTGGTTCTAAGAAGAGACTAAGTGAGGCACCTGTGAGAAATGGCTTAGGCTCTGCTCAGGGTTGCATTAGATGACATCTCAAGGCCTCTTCCACTTCACTGCTTTATCTTCTGAGTATAGAACAGGATTTCAACCCAATACATGGAGTTCAAAAGAATTATGAGAAGCTACATATTATGCTGCATTTTTCACTTGTTCATCTCTAAACCTTTTACAAAAGGGACAAGTATGGCTGGACACTAACAGAATAAAACTGTACCCTCTTCCTGAACAAGTAAAATGAGTTTAAAGTCTGGACCAAAATACAAGTCCCTTAAATCCTCAGGTAATTCAAGACACTACTGCTTCTGCCAGGATAAAAAATATTTCAGAATAATTGCTGGTTGGATTTATGTCAGAAGGGAAAGGCTCAACTAATATACCCTGAGTCTGCAAAACTGGGTAGGATATAGAATATATTTTCTGGCACATGCTGTTTTCAGGAGGATCCCTGAATAACGTTCAAACCATCCTTCATGAGATACTTGCCAACTGTGGTCTTAAACCTGGCAAGAAACCAAAAAAAAGTTCATAAATGAAGGTTCTTAAAATATATATATATATATGTATATATATATATTTATTTGTTTGTTTATTTATTTATTTATTTATTTTTCCCAACATGGCATATTCTGCTCATTCAAGCCAAACACTTGGTCTTCTCTTTAATGATAGTTTGCCTATCTCTCTAAGTAGCAGGATAAGGTTCTGGGTTTTTTAGGGGCGGAGACAAGGGAAAGTAGAGGTGAGCACCTCTGCATTGCACAACAGCAGGACTGGTTTTAAATCCAGAATGTTTGAACTAAGCAGTAAGGGACTCTGCTGGCAAATGCATTATGGCATGGAGGCCCTTTTGCCAGAAAACGCATATGCAGCCATTCTCAATGTGTTAACAGGGAGCCATCCACAGTGCCACCAGTCACAAGAGCAACAGTGTGAATTCCACCTTCCTCGAGCCAACCTGGCTTGTCACAACCTGTACAAATGGCACTGTGGAAAGAGCCTTACCTCTCTGGATCTATACACGATCCATCTGTCCAGTCTGAAAAAGCAGACTTTTTCAAGGAGAATATGCCTGCAAGAGTAGCAGCCACTGAGGATCTCTCTATGGAGAGAAGGATAAGCTGTTGAAAGTCAAGGGAGACTCATTTAAGAGGAGCTATAACTGGGAAGGTCTGAATATTTCCATATATATGTATGTGTATGTGTGCATGTGTGACAGCTCTCATTATAAGAAAAGGAGCTAGGAGATACCGATCTTCAATAGAAGACTGAGGATGGGAAGACTTGGCAAACCACAAAAGCCAAGCTAGGGGAATTTCTACCCTATCAAAAGGTTTCCGTAACACACAAAAGCTTGAGTGTTAGTTAATTTTCATGTATTTGAGATGAGTTTAACCCCCTAATACTGTTGTCACTCTTCAAAATTCTGTTTTCGACATAGCTGTTGCAAGAGCAGAGTAACACACTGGTCCTGTGAGACTCCTGCAGGTCCCAGAAGCTGGCAGCTTTCACAGTACATTGGAAGACTTCTGTTGGTTTTATGTATGTGTGTGTGTTTTCCTGAAGTTTTGGCCTATGATTAATTGGTTTAATTTTACTTAGCAGAGTTCAATTTATACTTTACAGGCACCATTAGTATTTGAGTGTCTGCTTCTGTGGTGATGGATGCCACGTAAAGTTGGGAGGGAAATGGTTTTCCCCTCCCCACAAAACTCTTCAGGATTTCAAAAAAATGATCATACTGAAGTCAAACCAGGGCCTCTTAAGGAAAGGGGAAAAGCAGCCTGTAGACTTTTTGACATTAGTAGCTATTCGATTTTCAGAAAAAAAAAAAAAAAAAAAAAATTGACATCAAAATCTTCCTGGGGCTCCCTGAGGCAGCCCTCCCTTACACTCTCTGACACCCAAGGTGTTTACGTGAACAAAGACATGCTTATTGGAGCAAGGATATTCCTGTGTAGAGTTCTCACATCCCAAATTAGTTTTTAACGAAGGGACTAAAGAGCTTGTCTCTTTTCTGGTCAAATTAATATTTTATTATTTGTACAGCTGCAAGAGGACCTTGCTGGTCACCAAGCAGCCAGGTCTTTTTGGGGTGAGTGACTTTCTACTTCACAGACATAGCTGCAGCCAGAAGGTTATCTTCAGACTAAAGTTTAGGCTGAAATTGGTGTGTTTCAACAAATTGATACTTTCATGCAGAAGACAGAAATTAAGATTTCAGCAAAAATTCCAAGCCTGAAGTCATGTTCCAGAGTAAGTCTCATGTAGATCCACAGTGACCATGGTTTTGATTGCCAAAGCATTATAATGTGGATAATCTGGAAGCACAACAGGCATAAACACAGCTCCTGATAGCCAAATCTATCTGCCCTGAGGCATCTGAGAATTGCTGTTCTAGAAAAACCTGAAGTGTATTGGATGTGGCAGGCTCCTGGTTCAGCCTAAGCCAGCTCTGTGAGTTAAATCCTTTTTACAGCAGAGTAGAGCACTTATTCTTTAATTGAGAAAAGCAGTTAGGAGATTATCACATCTCATAAATGGCTAGAATCCTCAAGTGGCAAGATGGTTGGGTGAAAATATGCTTAATTTTATTTTTAGTACATTGTTGCTATGTTCCAGTAATAAACTGTAAAGTGAGCGAAAGCAGCAATGTCAATGGGATCTTAGAGAGAACTAAGGGCTGCTATTACACCACTGTGTAATTCTTGTTCTTCTTCAAAACAACATGATCTCAAATGTGGTGGTCTTGCTCATTATTTGTCTATTTCTTTACTTACCATGGGATCCTCAGAGCTTTTATTTTGTACATGATGATTGATTTAGCACAGTTAACTACAAAGTTTTGACTACAAAGACTGCATTGCATTAGCACCTAGAGACATCAGTTGAGATCAGGACCGTATGTGCATACATTCTTATAGTGACAGGCAAGGCTTGTCTGTTGAGCTAATGATTTAATTCAGCCACAAATGCAACAATATGTTTCAATACTACTATTTAAAACAAGGAAACACCTAGCGTAAGATCACACAGAAAGTTACCATGATAGGCAGAAACTGGGTCCAGGTTCCCTCTATCCCCATGTAGTAGCTAACTTACAAGATTTCTTTTTTCCCCTCTCTTATTCATAGATGAGTAGAAAAGCAGTTTGATATAAAGGCAGAGATGAAATAACTGTTTTTTGTTTGTTTGTTTTTGTTTGTTTGTTTGTTTGTTTGTTTTAATTGGACTGCCTTTAAAAACAATGTCACATTCCAATCCCCCCTCCCCAACACTCCCACTCTCCCAGGGGTCAAACCTAAGTCTGGAGAATGGAGAAAAGATATATTCAGAACATTTGTGGCTTATTAAAATTATCTGGGATGGTCCCATGGTCCCAAGGCTATTTTTTCTTGGGACTTGATAACAGGGAAAGGCTAGAAACCATTAATTTGCTTTAAAATAATTAGAATCATAAGTGTAAACATGTTTCATGTAGTGAGGTGTAGGAAGATCTAAGTTATATGTACTATGTACAATACCAATAACTGTGCAAATCACGTAGTCTTTTATGGGGTTCTCAAGTCCTTAATCATACAAACTCCTGGGGTTTTAAGAGCCATTCAGTCTGCAAAAACAAAGCAGAGTCTGAAGGACAGAGCATTCCCTGGTAAAGGTCTCTAACCTCTCTTTATGAGGTGTGTGAGGAGGTCACCAAACCAAATCAGGAGATAGAGACAGGGGGATAGGGTCATAGCCAAGGAGTTTAAGGAATTGTACAATAGCTGTTCTGAAGAAAATATGCGATAAAGCCAAGGAAACTCAGCTGAGGCCAAAGCCTTTCAGAACAAGGGGTGCAATTCCAGGCAAGGAGAATCATGGGATTATGTAAGAAAGAGTTGAGGAATAACATTTTCACTGTTGACTTCACTGAGATGCAGAATTTCACATTAACGCTCCCAAAGTTTATCCATTTTTTATCCAAGTTGTATGTCCTTTGAAGGACTTGTGTAACCTCCTCATGCCTCCTTTTTTTCCCGCCTGTGAAAAGAAAGAATATCCCTCCTCAGTGCAGGGGCACTGGGAGATAATGTTGAGGGTTGAAGGGATATTTGGTATCCTGTGGCAGGGACCTGTCATCTGCCATCTTTCATTCGGGAGAAGAAAGGCTTAGTTGATACAGTTTGATCAAGAAGATCTGAATTTGAGAAAAGGTGACCCATAAGCAGCCTCAGTAGCAAAACCTAGTCCAAACAGAAGTCAATGTAGGAGCAGACCCAAGGAAAAGAGAAAGGAACTGAGCCTTGGGACCATGGAGGGATCTAAGGATGAGCTGCTGAGAGCACACAAGACAAATAGGGTGAGCCAGGAATCTACATGGTGAGTTTCAGGAATAGAAAATTCAGAACCTTCAGAAATCTAATGAGTACACGTGTCATTTGTGTCACTTATACCTTTCTGTCCCTCTTCCCACTCAGTCTCTGGCTCCAGTAACAGCAACCACAACATGTAAAAGAGAGGAATCTTTGTACCTGAATCCTAGTCCCACTGCATGACAAAGCCTCACCTTCGCCGAAGACCCAATTAAGTGGAGTGGCTTTGAGGTTCCACTACAGAACAGCCAAAAATATCCCTGGCCCCTCCACAGATTTGCTCTGTGACCTTGGGAAGTCTCCTAACCTTTTCACGCCTCTGTTGACCCATTTATAAATTCATGACAATAATATTTCTTTCTCTGATGAAGTGATGTCATGAAGTAGAATTCATGAATAGATATCAAGTCTCCTGAGCTCCTTAGAGTACACACTTCATGACAGACTAATTTTTATTCTGAGTTCCTAAAGCCTTATGCAGTTGTTATGTCCATACATCAGTTTATCAGTCCTCTTAGTAACAACTGAAATCATTGTTGAATTAATCATATTGGACAAGGGTTAGAAGTCTCTAAGAAAATAGAATGAGGTACTGATAAGTTGTATGAAAATTAATAGGAGAGTAGGAGGAAAAGGCTGAAATTAATACCCTACAGATCTGGGAGAAATCCTCAATTTAGAAAAGCTGTGATATGGCTTTTTTTCTGCTTGGTCCAACGCTGAACAATCAGTCTGTAAGTGTCCGTCCAGTTATCACATGTATACTTTGGAACCAGACATGGAATGCAGAGCCTTTTGCCAGCTGGTAATTGCTAGACTTCGAAGAGAGCCTGGAGGCATGGAAGGTGCTGAGGGGAAATGTTCATCTACAGGCTTTGGAAGTGGGAGTTAAGATCATAGGGAAATTGGGAAGGAAGGAAAAAATGGGGGCTGTTGTGGTGGAGGGGGTCTGACAATAGGGAAGAACAGAAACCCTTAGGTTTCCAGGCTCTGTTAGTTCCGCTACTTCCAGAAATATTTGTTAATTATTATTAGAACATCTGTTTACTTTTTTGAATGGTTGATTTCAAGAGAGTTTACAAAATGACAGGAAATGAAACAGAAATGCAGAATTATTATTTATTTATTTTTTTTGTGACACACAACATTTATTTCTGAAAACACTCATTAGTAAGGGAAGCCTTGGAAAGACATTTCAAAAAAAAAAGTATATTTCATTCCACAAAACATAACAGCTCAAAACATAGGCATAAAACCAGCCTTATCTTTGATACTGACATTCAACAGACAACTTTGAAACCCTGTTATAGAATAAATCTGAAAAACACAATAGCTGCTAGCAGTTTTTCAAGCCATTGCAGCCGTGGGATCAGGTACTGCTCCTGCTTTGACAAGGAAAGATTTGGGATGTCAAACATTCTGCATGCCGCAATGCATGTCACGTGTTCAAGTGATGTTCAGTCAGTAAGGAAAGGTAATTGCCAGCAGCTTTATAACTCTGTACTCCCCTCTGTACAGTGCCAAAAAAGATCAGCATTGATGTTGGCTTCAAATAAGTCTACATGTTCACTACTTTGTGATAAAGGGATAAGAAGTGTTTGGCATGAAAGCTGAAAAGCAGAAGACATGAAGCTAGATGGTGATGGTGGGATGGGAAGGCTTAGTTTTCATGAACGTAAATGATGTTTTATGTTCAAGATCACAGCTGGAAGAAGGATTTGTGTGTGTGGTCTAATTTTTATTTATTTATTTAATTAATTAATTAAAAGAATGTATAACTCTGATTTCTTAATGTGTATAATATTCATATACCTGATCTGGCAGAGACATACCAAATGAAAACTTGTAACCAAACCAATTGAACTACTAGGAAGCTTGCCATGAGGGCCAGATGGGACTGAATAAGAACAATGTTAGCCTCTATGAAAACCTGGGTCTCCCGTTGTGGTGGTTTTACCGTGCTGGGCAGCTAAACCCCACAACCACTCTCTCACTCCCCCTCCTTTAGATGAGGAGGGGGAGAAGTAAAGCAAAGAACAACTCACAGGTTGAGATAAGGATAATTTAATTAAAGGGAAATAATTATAAGAATTAAATAAAGACTACCATGAACTAAACAATTTAACTAAGGGGAAATAAAAAGGGAAAGGGGAAAAGGGAGGGGAAAAGAGAAAATAAAAAGAAGGGAGGAAAACAAACAAACAAAATAAATGAAGGCTATATGGAAGTGCAGAGGAAAGAAATTACTCTCTACTTCCCACAAATGAGTGATGATTGACCACGTCCTTGAAGCAAGGCCTCAACGCACGCAGCCGGTGTTCGAGAGGAGGACCAATGTCTTCTCAACGAGAGCCCACCCCTCCCCTCTTCTTCCTGTTTCCACCTTTTATTGCTGAGTGTGACACCACATGGTATGGAATATCCCTTTGATTGGTTTAGGTCAGCTGCCCTAGTGATGTTTCTCTCCTCACTTTTTGCCCACCCCCTAGGAGAGTTAGAGAAAGGCCCAGTGCTGTGCCAGTGCTGCTCAGCAGTAGACACAACACTGGTGTGATAACACTGCTGTTCCAGCTACAAGTACAGAGTACGGCACTGTATGGGCTGCTGCTGGGAAAGTTAACATTCCAGCCAGACCCAGTACACCCGTGCTTTGTTCAGACCAATTTTTATTCTAAAACCAGAAGCAAGAGAAAATCCACAATAGTCTTATCACCTCTAAGTAAAGGGGGAGGGAGAAGAGATCAAATATTGTCTGCCCATCCTCTGAATCACTTTGACAATGGGAGGAAACTGTCCTCCAAAATATACACTTCTTGCTTGTTTAGCCTGATGATTTGTAATTGACCCCTACCCATGCAGTGTGTAAATGTTTCAGTCTGGGACAAAAGCCTCTCCTAATATCAGGAATTGGGGATTACCCAAAGAATTTATTTATTTATTCTTTCTCTGAAACAAAAACAACCTATGTGAAGTGATGGTGATGTGTAACTTCTTTTACACTGTCAAATGGATAGAACAGCAAAATCCTAAATCAAGGTAATCTGCTGTTTTACATACCCTTTTCTGCAACTTTTGCACAAAGTATTGTCCCCTTTAGCCTTCAGGGTTTTTTTTTGTTTGTTTTGTGTTTTTTGTTTTGTTTTGTTTTGTTGTTTTGTTTTTGTGTGTGTGTGTTGGGGGGGGGGGTTGTTTTTAGTAGCCCACCAATTCTATTTCAGTGTTTCAGATGTGTCTTCCAGATTCATTTCACAGATCTTCCCATCTCATACTTCTGTTTCCACTGTTTCTCATCTCCTGCCATCTCACTCAGGCTCTCCCTACCAAGGAAGTTTATCCAAGAATGTTACCTAAAGAACAGAGACCTTCAGAGAGGTCCTCTTTCTAAAAAAACTTTTCCTTCAAGCCTTTATACAACCTCCACACAGTTGGTGAACAATAACTTCTAAAATATGCTGGATCTTCTTGAAAAACACATTCTGCCTTGCAGACAGTGAAACTTAACATAGTGAAGATCTACACAAGCACTCTCCTTTGCACAAGGAATTGCAAGGGCAACCTTTTTCACAGATTTGTTCATCCTGCCATGCCAAGCAATTCAGCACAATCATGCCCCAGAGGGATCTGCATAAGAACTTTTGTGTCAACAGGCCTTTTACATTTAAAGATTTCCATGCAGAAAAAGTATGAAGTGTACTGCTGGAATAATCTAGAGGAGTTTCCTCCCCCAGTGCTTATAGAGATATAGAAGAGAAAGTTTCCATCCTTTTAAGAAGTTTCCAATGTTAACTTTTAATTTAAATAGAAAAGGGAAATACAAGGAAAAAAAAAAATATATATATATATATATATAAAGAAAAGAAAAGAAAAGAAAAGAAAAGAAAAGAAAAGAAAAGAAAAGAAAAGAAAAGAAAAGAAAAGAAAAGAAAAGAAAAGAAAAGAAAAGAAAAGAAAAGAAAAGAAAAAAGAAAAGAAAATTTGTTAGAAATATAATCTAAGGAGGTAAACTGGAAAAGTAAGAAGCTATATTTTACACTTTAGAACTGTTTGAAATTGGTCAATGAGTTTATCTGAAATCCTATGTGCATAGTATACACATATGTATGTATGTATATATGTGTGTGGACATATAAACAAATACAAGTACGTAATAATACATAGGAATCCTCAGGAGTTTATACAGAATTCTTACATTATATATCATGGCTATTTTTCCTTTAAGCTGAATTTCTTAAGTTCATGAATCTAAGGCATCCTCAGAAGTATCTGCATATGAATTTGAGCCAAGTCCTAAGGGAGACTTCTGTGGCATTTGCACACCCTGTTGACATTTAGAACAAAAGTCAAGCCCTGAAAACATAACAAAATTATGGGTTAGCTCTCTTTTCAGTGCCTGCATAAATTAGCAATACTGTCATCCTTGTCATTTAATGCTATGGCTGCATCAGCATAGAAATTTGTATTAACAGCACTGACCCAGCAAGAACCTGAAGAATGGGGAATGGATCTTGAATGAGCTGCAGTGACTTTACTTATGAAAGTTTAGCAGTGTTGTGGGAGCTACTGTTTATTATGGACTTTTTAACCAGGAATAAGTGGTGATAGAGAGAAGGAAAAATTACTGGACTGCTTTTCTCTGTAGGACCACATATTTACTCTTCATTTTATTACTGGTCCCAAATCCTTGATGAAGTTCTAGAGTTCCACTAGACAAAGAAATTACTCTTGTAACAATCTTAAATTTGATGTAATACCTAATATTGATCTTCCTGATTTTAGTGGTCAAAGAAAGCTTGGTAAAGGCCACTTGTCCTCTTGACAGTAGTCTCTTCCTTCATGAATTCTCTCACTGAAATCAATGCAAATGATTTGGCAGGCTTTGAAAGCATTCTAGCTTAGGGAATCTGAGATTTTCAGCATCCTCAGTTTAAAAATGTCCTTCTGAAAGAGCTTGGCTCCAACCCTTTTTCCTGTCCAAATTATATTTATAGTCACACTTGGCATCTACCTGACACTTCCTAGCCATAGATCTCAAGGTAGTTTTACAAATCACTGCTCTCCTCAGTTTACAAGAAAGGTAAGATGACTTGAGCACACAGTTGCAGGAGCAGTTGTCCAGAATCCTGGTCTGAAGAGTTATGCTCTCAACTTGTGATGTTAGAAACTTTACAGTCTGGAACAAAGCTAAACAAAGTTCTCTTGGTTTAATTTGAGCATTACTGTGGTATGTCAAAAAAAAGAAAAAAAAGAAAAAAAAAGTTTTAAATATAAATGCAACCTGCTGATCCTATGGTTAAAAAGTCAGTAAGGACACTTAAATACTACATATAGAGAGAGTATTAAGGAGATGGGTGTATTTCATCTTCTGTCAATGCATAAATGCATGTCTGAGTGTAATAATACTTCTCAGCTGGGCCTACCTCTGAGTAGATTGCTTACAAATCATTGCAAACCTTTGTATAGAGGAAAGCACAAGACACAAGCAAATGGAAAAAAAGAGCAGGAAACATGCAGTCCTGATTGGGGATACCTCTGGCACGTTAAGGCTTTTGCATATCTTGCTAATATAAAGCCAAAATTCATAAGAATAGTAAAGTCTTACTTTGCTCTACATTATATATTGCAGCTAGCAGGTCTGATGGAGCTTCACAAAGCTGATAGTGAAATGCTATTCAACTATTTTCTGAATATCTATCTTCTCTCTTCTGAAAACACTCTCCTATGGGTGGGACAACATAATTCTGTGGTATTAAACATTTTAGCAGAATTCACATTCTTTCTACTAGAGGATTTCAGAGGAGTGTGAAAAGTTCACAAAGTATGTGTTATTTAATTTTCCCAGATGAGGAAAACTGAGGCTCAGAAGTGCCTTGTCTGAGGATTGGAATTTCACTGTGGCATCTTTTGTTCAGACCCCTGTGAGCATCATGTCTTGGGAGACAACAAGGCCAGGAAGGCAACATACCTCTCTGACAGTACCTTTGCATTGCCTTAACAGATGAAGATCAAAATAGTTTCCACTTGTTGCTAAGCATACATCATATTATTCTGTATTTCACTTCTACGAAGAACATTGTGCTTTTTATTTCTCTTTTTTTTTCTCTTTAACTTTTTCTTTTCAAATCAACTTAAGGAAGGAGTAACCACCTTGGAAACAAAATTAAGGTCATTGTTTCCTCCCTAATCAGCCTCATGGCCTCGTTCTTTCTTCAGCAGGATGATGGACTAGTTGTAGCACTGCCAAACCTCTCGGTCCTCAGCCAAATGTGACAGTGTCTCGGAAGCTCCCAGTCCAGTTCTTGCATTGCCTCAGGTCTCTCTCTTCATCACTGTCCCTGCTCAGGCCCACCCTCCTGCAGACAGTCACTCAAATATGAGAGACAAGTATTTTATTTTTTTTGTTCCTTTTGCAAGGGAGTAGTGACCATTCACCTTCCGATATCATTTATATGCCTCTTACTTTTCTGGTCAAGGGAAAGTAGGATTGACAGGGAATGCTTGGGAAATAGGATGGCAACTATTTTAAATGTTAGAGATTTAAATATTAGTAGCATTTACAGTATTATACCCTAGCTGCAGGGATATTCGTTGCCAGGTGAATGCCTGAAGTGGTAGGTAATCAGGAATATCAGACACAGACCAAATGTGATTGCAGATAAAGCATCTGTGCTGGGGTCAGTATGTTCTATCATTTAGTTACTTTTATATATATATATATATATATATATATACACATACATATATATATATTATTATTATTATTATTTTGCTTGTAAGAAACCCAGAAATACTTTACCAGAAAGAAGGAAGAAAGACAAAAATCTGCCGTTTCCTGTTCATTCAGAGATCCTTTTAACATACTTCTTAAAATAAACATTCTGCTACCTATATCTTTCTATATGTTCCCCTTTTTTATTTTTTATTTATTTTTAATATGAATAAAGAACTGCCTGTGGAGGCTGTCATCAATTCAACACAAGTAGAAAGCTAATTTTCCACACTTCCAATGAGATTAAACTCTACCCCAATGACATACATGACTACTGTAGACTAACTTCATTTCTATAGTTTCTTTGGCTTCAGTACAGTTGAACATGGGATATATGTAGTCATTATTTTCAAAGATGAGCTAATAAATCAAATTTTCTGTTTTGCTACTGTGTGATGTCTTGAAATTCAGGTTCGAGTTATTCAACTGGTGGGGACAGTGATTATCATCAGTGACAGAATATTATCATCTTCTTTCCTTAATTTTCCATTTATATTTGATGACTTTTCTATGAACATTCCTGACTGTGTGATAGAGCTTCATGAGGAACTCTGCCTTAAAGTCTAAGAATATCTTGATATAACATGGTTTTAGGTTATTTTAGATGTCTTCTTCCATTGTCATAGCAAGATCTATCCTACTAGTTCAGCCCTCTAGTCTTTTTAGAAATGCTAGTTCTGACATAGCCTAGGATCCCTTGGGCTCACCTCAGGGGAATCAATCCCCTTTCATATGTCCCTCAGGCTGCTATTTCATTTTTTAACACATGGCTTTCTTGATACTTCTACTTGAGTGAAGAAGAACACTTTGACTTCTGGTCTTCTGAGCTACAGCTACATAAGTGAAATAATACAGCATAACAGGAACAGATTCATAGACCAAAGGACCTTATTCTAAAGACCTGACAACCTCATTATAAGCTTCCTGATAGCTTTCTTCAAGCTAGATCTGTTCTAGTCCCATAGAGTAGATGCTCATTAGTAGATAGAATATATTAAGTGAACATCTGGAGCCTATCTTCCCCTACACTGTTATCTGAAAAGCATCCAGTTTACTACAAGGCTACACTGAGATGCAAAACAAACCATAATGGGTGGGGACTGTCAACAGATTTGCCTTAATAGCAGCTTTCTGATCCTAAGTAAAATGCTAATGTAAATACATATGTCTGATCAGTAGTCCGTTCTACACATCAGATTAGGAGTTACAGAAATCTTGCTTCCTCTTTATTTCCATCTTTATATTCTTATCGAGCAAATAATCTGGACAGCCTTGTCCTTCTTGTTTGCCACAGTCATCTCCAGCAGTTTAGATCAGTGTCATAATTCAGTTTGTCAGACAAATGCCACCCATCTCCTCTTTTAAAAATAGATTAATAGTGAAATGTGATGGAATCTCTCATATTTCCTCATTCCCCATTTTTCATACAGATGAGATATTTGCTGATGTTTTACTGAGGCTGGATTTACAGCTGAAGCTTTGCTACGAAGCACACAACAAGCTTTGTTTTACAAGGGTGAACGTGACAGACAAGGCAGCATGGCCAGCTAGTCTACAACAGACTTACAGCCACTGAGATAGCAGAAAAGCTAGGGAGAACATGTATTCTTTGCAAAATCAGGTTATCTGAGGAAACTGGGAGGTAAACAAGATAGGTTTATCCATAAAATAAAAAGTTGACTTTCCTTTTTTTCCTTTTTCTTTTTTTTTAATTATTATTTTCTAATTAATAATATCTTTGTAACAAATGTAGTGCTTACCTTTCCAATGGCTCTCTGGCTCATAAAAAATATTTACAGTGTTCAGCATATTGATGGCAAAGTGCTACCAGCTGACATTTCCTCATAGAGAAACACCCATGAGAGGATGATGAGGAGGAGGATGCTATCAGAAAAAAAAAAAAAAAAAAAAAAAAAAAAAAAAAAAAAGTAAAAAACTGCAGAGGACCAGGAGGCCACCCACAGGAGATGCACAAGCTATTGGCCAACCCTGGGTTACCAGGACTTTCTGACTACCTGTACTCTTAAATCCTGTATCAGCCAGTGTGCTTGCAAAGGTGATGGACCTGGTTGGGGCTGGTCCCACAAAGCTAATGGAGCAAGTCATGAGTATTTATCTAAGGAGAAATATAATACCTTAAACATCAGGAAATGTTCTGCATACTTGAGATAGAAAACAACAAAAAAAATCAATTTCCATCTGGGTTATACCTTTCTACAGCCTATAGCTGGCCTTTGTCATAAAAACACTGATGTTTACAATCTATAAGCAAGGGATTAGATGGGAAAACCTATCAGTTATACAATATCACAGGAGGCATTTTAATGTTTTAAGATGATGCAAGAGAAGAGCAAGGAAGATGACTTGCAGACAGATTCTTCTTTCCACCAGTTTATTCCATCCCCCACATCTCCTTGACCTGTGATCTTGCTGAAAACAATCCTGGTCTGTACACGGCTATATGGACAGCAGCATATGAAATAAATAAATAAATAAATAAATAAAAATAAAAGCACTCCCTGACTGGTGCTACAAAGAGTTTTGGTGGTGGGGGGTATGCGTGTGGCTGTGCAAAGCTGTGAGCAATCAGATGGTTCATTCTTCTTTTAAGAAGTGTTACATGCCCAGGCTGTGGTATTCTGGCTCCTTTCAGAATGTGTCAGCTTAAACAATCTCTGCAGCACACTTCCCTTTCCTCTAGCCCTGTATTTCCCCTTGCTTTTAGAGCTGCTCTCTTCCACCTCGCGATCAGCACCGAAGGTTTTATATAAACTGCAGTTACTGAAATGATTTGCGGCCACTTCATTATTGCTGCTGTGCGGGATGATGGGGGCTGGAGCATTTTCGATGCCGATAGAAATATCCTTGCATGGAGACAGGTAACAGTCTGGGCTGCCTCCAGCAGAGGGAAGTGGTACACACGCACTTCCCAGCGTGCTCCGTCCTGCTGCTGTGCGCTGCAGCAGGGAAAAGTGTCAGGTCTTGTATTTGCAGAGCTGAAATGTCCACCGCCGACACAAACGCTTGATTTAATCCCCTTTGGTGCCTTGGTTTTGCCCTCCACGTCCCCGGGACCAATCAATGAGGTGTCTCCAAGCTGCCTCTCACGTACACCCTCCTGCAAGACTGATGTAGGTGCTGGGTTTTAAGTCCTGGAGTAAATGCTGTGAAAAACAAGTGGAATCAGGGCTCTGAACACAATCTTAGTTTTAAGTGAAGTGTTTGAATATCATTTTCCAGAAGATACTTTGAATGAGGGAGCTTTCTCTCTGCTACTCATATGAGGGGGGCTACAGAGGGACACCCCTGAGAAGTCTCAGGGCTTGTGCGGATGGTCCCAGCAGTGCCTCCAAGTGACACCATGTTCAGATGCACACTCATAGGCCCTTACAACAACAACAAAAAAAATGAAGGCTGCCTGGATATGCTAGACTGTTGTTTTTTGATTTTTTTTTTTTCTCCTTTTGCCTGTTACTCTTGTATCTTTCTGTTGCAGGATCCCTTTTGTGTATGCACATGCATGCACACACATACCCCTGCTCAAAGCGAACAGAAATACACTCATCTCACAAGAAGAAACCCTTTGACCACTTCTCCTTGACAGCTCTACACTTTTAAAATATATTTGACTCTTCCTTTTGCTTCTCTGCCTTTAGAAAGTGTAGAAGCCTGCTGGAGATTAATTTATGGGGAAGATAATGTCCTTAACCCAGACTTCCTTGAACTGCCTTAATGCTGTTTGCAAAGCAACCAGATGACTTTGTCTCTCCCTCACCCCATCTAGAGCTGCAGGGAGGCAAGTTTTGCCTCAAGCTTTCAACCTTTTGATGCATGGATTTTCCACACTGAGCTACAGTAGGTGGGTAACAAGAAGATCCTATTAAAGTAAAATCAAGTAGCAAAAGGATTGTCAGCTCAGCAAATCAGAAACATATAGTACTTATCCTTCCTTCACTGCATTCCTTCCTGCTCACACAAGTAAGAAAGAAGAAAAATAAAAGGTGAGGAAAGGGGAGAAAAGAACAGCAAAGAGCAATGCCAGCACTGGCAATGCCTTGATTTTATATGTAGGAAATTAATCGTTGCTGCTAAAGACACAGCCTCTTTTAATGAAGAGGCTGCTGCAATAGCATCGCAACAACTAGCAACCCACATGTTCTATTACAACAGGTTGAGCCAGTGCACGCTCCCCTGTGCCACAGCTAGAAAAAAATAAATCAAATGTCTATACCTGAGGCTCCTTCATTTCCTACACGGAGATCTACTTTAATGCAGGCTTTTCACGGTGCCTTTCTTTGCCAAGAAGGGGCTGGTGATGGCTTATTTACCTACTTACCTGTCCTTGAGCTATGTGGCTTTTATTTGAATAAATTAAACTGCCTGTTTCAAGTGATGCTTTCAGCCTCTTGAGTCTGGATCTAATTCTCAAAAGAGTTTTGCTTAAAACCTGTTTTTCGAGTTTTCAAGCAAGTATCTACAGTCTGCAGGATGCAATTCTCTTAAAGGACCTTGGTGCCTATGGGTAAGAAGAAATATCATCCTATCTGGCTACTTTCCCTTTGCTTTTAGGTTTCTTATACATCTCTGATAGACTAAGTCAGGACATGCTAAAACAGGAAAACTTGTCTTTTTTTTTATTAAGCTGCTTTGCTTTTTTGTTGTCTGTGTCTGTGAGACCAGATCGTCAGCTGCTCTGAGATGCTTTAAATCCACTGCTAACAGATATGTTTGATTTTAATGCCGTTATAGTAGTTTTAATATTCCTGAGTGGATACACACTTTTCCTTTGCTTTCTGGGACTGATTCTTCCGAGACATTATTGGTAAATACTTGAAAAATTCTGATAGGCTGACTAATGTAATGTGCAAACTAAAGCAAAATCTCTATTTGTTCATTGTGTGTGTGTGTGTGTGTGTGTGTGTGTGTGTATGAGTGTGTGCTGGGGGAAGGCTGTCATTTATTTTCCAGGATCTCAGCAGCAGCGAAATTTCAGGGGCCAAATGCTCAGCTGTGTAAGCTGACCTATCTCTGAGCAAGGAAACCTATGGTTCATCAGAAAAGGAGATTGCTGTTATAGACGTGGGGTGATATTTTTCCTCCTTGGGTGCCTAGGAGAAGAAACAAAAAAGCAGTGTGAAATAGAAAAAACATTCTCCCAAAAATATGCATAAGAAGATGTCTCTACTTTTTAATACACTGTAGAAAGTTTTAAACATACTGAGCCAGGCCACATTAAAACATAGCATGCATTATATCAGGCATGCTGTTGTAGCAAACAGTTTTTTCTCTGAAGTTTAGCATTGTTTGTTTGCTTTTCCTTCTGTGCTCTGCATTATCACTGGAGTCAAGCATATTGTATTTTTACTTACGTGCATATATTTGGAGGGGGGAGAGAGGAAAGCATAAGGATTGTAGACAGCAAAAATAAAAAATTATTAAAAAAATAAAAAAATAAAAAAAGAGGTCTCATTGCTGGAGTTGTCACACAGTCACGAGGAACAGGGTACAATAAATGCCATCAGAGCTCTCAGCAACGCTTAGGACATAAGAACAGAGAAGTGTCCAAGCACGGGCCATGCTTTTTAAATGTTGGCTCACTATTTACTATTGTGAGTAGACAGAGCTCATCGCACACTGTGCTGGGCTCTTCAGCCACTGCAGGATGGTCTCTGACTATTGATCTGCATGCTTCATCCTGAAAAAGGTTGAGAGAGCTTGACTGATGTTTATTCCAGATCTAGTCTGATGCACTTCAAATCAGGATTTGGACTTAAATAGAGGTAGTTATTATTAATAATATTATTATCATCACTCGTATTATCCCTATGTAAACAAAATACCATAGACCATGACAAAACTGCTGCTTTTATCTCTCTTTGTAATGCCCAAAATCCTGTAATCTAATTGTTACACATCCTTGCTCAAAAGAAAGGCTCAAATATTAGCTTAAGGTTGTAATAGCAATTAGCGCTGCAGAAGCTTAAGCTATCTGCATAGATCACAGGGTTTGCTTACCACATATTTTCTCACTAGGTTGGCCTGGGCTCCTTATCATCTGAAATCCTGAATTTAGCTGACTTTTGGAGAGTCCATCTGTCTTGTGTTTCAGGTTTTGTGCTGTGGGTGAATATATATTAAACACTGAAAGGAGCATTAAGCTGTAATACGGTGGGGAAATGAGGAAAAACAAATGTTCTGGGAGCGGAGATGGTATTAATAACCCCAAAATGTATTTGACAGATGAATTTCAATGGGATCTGATTCACTGATGACAGGACCGAGATAGTAGTAGGTTTTTATTCTCCATGGTTGGAGAGCAGCAATACTTGCACCACTCCACCACTGTGCCAGGGAAACTCCTGCTTCAGGTGGTGCTTGAGACCACAGGAATGGGGAATCTGGATGCCGTGGTATGGACACTACAGCAAAAAATACCCTTACTAAGATCATTTTAAGTTGAATATTTGAAATGTCCAGTTTGTCATCTGGTGCTTCTCTTTATTGTCTGTGTGGAGGGAATAATAAGGCTCCTTTTGTAGTCTGTTCTTTGGTCATGTTTTATGTTCTTTCCTCAACCATTCACTGCTAGTAATCATCCAAAACAAGGCAGGTGATTATGGGGACCAGAGTGGTTGTTCTTAGGCTCTGAAGATAAAGAGAAGGAAAATCCTCACTGGAGGTGCAAAGCCAAACCCCGTCCTCCAATACAGGAGGAACAAGCAGGTCTCTCTATTACCAATTTTAATCACAAATGCCTCCCATAATAACAATAATAATAATAATAATAATAATAATAATAATAATAATAATAATAATAATAATAATACATACATACATACATACATACATACATACATACATACCATCCTTTATTTTGCTCTTCAATAACACCACATTCTTTTTGCCCTCAGCGTGTCTCCAGGTCACTTTTTTCCCTTACCTCATACACACTTATTCCCTACAAAAAATCTCCTCTCCTGCCCCACTGGCTGGCTGGGTGCACCGTGCAGAGGTCCAAGAGGATGCTAACAGGTCATCATGCTGGCCAGTTTGCACATGCGGACTAGCCAGCTGGCAGCCCAAGCCAAGCAATTAGCTAATGAGCTTATCCCACCGCCACTCACTTACACCTTTCACTTTGTCATTCTCCTCTCCTGTATCACTGATTTTCATAAAACTAGGGATATTTATATCTTTTAAGCTTTTGCCCCTCTAGACAACAGGATGAAATTAGCCACCAGGTTCAGAATATACTGCTGGGTGTGGGATTGGCAGATGGGGAGCCAGATGGACAGACAGCACTCTTCTAAAAGCCTTATTTCCTTAGGAAAGGAGGCCGTCAGGTCTAAGTGCTAATAGTGAGGAGTTACAGAATGGGCGGATTATGCCCTTAAAAAAATAATGTCGTGTGTCAGGCACTTCTGCAGAGTGATATAGTGGTAGTGTAAGTGCCTTATTTTGTATTGAAGTTGTGACTTTAAGTCTTGCTCTACCTTTGGTAGAGTCACTGCAAACTGGGGTAGCTACTCATTCAAAAGTGAAAGAAAAAGGAAGGTGGATTTGTCAATCTCCATTATTCCTTTGTGTATTGTCATTTAAAGGCATTCATGTGACTTTCCTTAATCTGACCCAATAGGCTCATGAAACCTTTTTTTAATGGTTTTCTTCACACAGCCCAATAAGACAAATTAAATAGCATATTAATGTAGCACCTGATCCTGCAAATGACTGAACCCACCTTCAGACCCACTTGCTCTCAGGAAATGGCTGGATCATGCATGTTCAAGTCCAACTGGCAACGTAACCTGTATCCTGAGATTTCAGACCAAAAAAAAAAAAAAAAAGACCATTTTAAAATCTGCTGTTTAACCAAATCCTGAACCACTACCTAAACATCAGTCTCTAACTCTGTACTCATTAAATATGATAATGTTATAGCAAAACTTTAACTTCTACAACCCCTCTTTGTGGCTTAGTAGTACTGATGTACAGGAGTGATCAATTTTGTGGCTGTTTGGTCCCTGTTACACTCATCATTGAGTCTACAGAATCAAGCACTTACTTTATTTAGCCTCTTGGATACAGATGGTAATTTTTGTAGCATCTCCTCTTTGCAGCAGACTTTGGACCCTTGCAGTTACTTCTGGCATGAGAGGTGGGGAGTATAAATGAAGAGAAAGGTGAAATGTCGTAGTTGGGAGGATTATCATATGTAAAAATGATATAAGAGCAAAACCAAGCTCCAGTGGTTACCAGATTCCCTAGGAAAGATGGGAGAAACCTTTGGTTGAACCCAAACTCCTGTCTGAGGAGTTGTTGATAAGTGAGGATGTTTCGAGTCCTCCTCACTGCTGTGATTATCTGAAGTCTGGATGCTTGTTTATGGGTGCTGGCTGCAGGGTGAGGCTGTCTTGAAATGGAGAGAATAAAAAGTTGAAGAAAGCAGTATTACTTGCAAAATTTTTGAAAGAAATGGCATTACTTACAATTTTACTTAAATTTGTATGATAGCTACAAAAACATCTCAAGTTCTGGATACTATGTTCAAAGTCATCACAGCTAAGGATATCAAGTAAAATAAAGTGTGCAAAGAAGCTGCTGGAGCATTTCAGAATGTTAACTTCACATTTCCCAGTAATCTGATGTACTTTCAGTATCTAAAGTATCAGTATCTGTAATCACTTTTTTTTTTTTTTTTTTTTTTTTCCACTGTAAAATTTGCTCTTAAAAAATCAGGTCCAATCTTCAAAAATATTCACTGACTTCAGAGGGATATTTTCGTTCAAACTTACTGTAGGAAATTTACTTATGTAGGATGGCAATCCAAATAATCTTATTTTATCTGAAAGTGTATAAAGGTCATTTAAAAACTTCATTCATCCTAGGCAAAAGAGGTTGCTTGCTTATGAAATTGTGTTATAAATTAATTTTGCATCTGGTACTGCAAATGTACATGATTGTTTCTTTTTGACCCCCTTGCAATGAATAGGAGAAAGAGATGTGGGAAGGGATCTGTAGCATTAGATCCATTGCTTTTTATATTTTTTTTCTATGGCATTTTAATGATAAAAGACCAATTTCTGCCCTTGCTTAACCCCCAGCAACCCCACTGATTTCCTTGTTCATTCCAAATTGTAATGAATGACTTTGCACACTGGAGCCCTTTTATTCTTTCTCTTGCAGATCGAGTGTCTCAGCCCGGACAATGGGCTCCTGCCTACATAAGTGTACAACTGGGATAAAAACACTGACTTTAGCAGACATACTCCATCGTGACTGAGAGCCGAAACTGGTCTGTGACATACATTCTGTAATGGAATGTAAGCCAGGGAAGAGCATGCAAGTAAGCACCATCTTTAACTCTTTAGCATAGCTTGTGTTTGTATCAGCCCTGACTCATGGTTTATACACATAGGATACGTATTAAATATCGCTGTACTTGCACTGCATGTATCTATTTGAGATAATTATGGCTATTGTAGTACTGGTGGGACTTACAGTCTTTAATGCATTTATTCTCACAACATCTGATAAAGCGAGGAAGTATTTTTATCTGTATATTATATACAGGAAACTGAAACTTAGATAATTTTTTGCTACACCAGGGAACTGAACCTGGATTTTCCGAGTTGAAAGCTAGCACTCAAACTGTTGATCTATCTTGATGTAAATGGTACAAATAGGTGCAGAGAATAGCACCTCCTGTAAGTTGGGGATACTGAACTACATGATCGTGATACAGCAGACATGATAAATTGCTTACTATTAAATAAGGTGTTTGGGAATTGTAACGTAGCTATGGAGAGGCTACACTATTATTAATGATGCAGAAGGCATATATTTCAGCTTATTCTTCCATATCCATATTGACTCTGAAGTGCAAACAATAATGCAAACTAGATTTTGCCAGTAAACTAACACAATTTATCTGGAGGACACGGTAGAAAATAGGAGCAGAGCCCAATCACTTTCTGTTCGTATGCATGTCTGCTGATGGAGGTGGCCTGGACAGGGGACAGAGGAAATTTTGATGTTCCTTACCTGTCTGCTGAGGATCCATTAAGATAGGCTGAAACCTACAAAATTAGTAAGTGATGAAAATGTGCATCAGAGCCAGTAATTGTACTCAGATCTGCTGTGCTATTGCCACAAGCTCACTTTTTCTCTCTCTAATCTTACAATAATGTGCTTACTTTGCCATCTCAAAGGTCAACGATTGGTTCAATACATGGAAAGGAGATGCCTGAATGGAAGGTGTTGGGGAAGTGGAGAGTTTTATTCTGCTGTCTCAGAGGTTGTTCTTTAAAGGGGAAAGGAGGTGTCTCCAGTTCAGACCTGTTCTTTTAATAAGACCAGGGCTGTCTAAGAATGAAATAACTGTCTTTTCATTTCCCAAGAGCATCTAGCATGTGAATTGGTCTAGTCATATGAATTTTGAAATTGCACAAGCATAAATCGAGAGTGAGTCATTTAAAGTTTGTCAAGATGTGTGGCCTTACTGGGAAATAAGTAGATATTACACAGTTGTCTAAAGCAGCAGATTTCATCAGGAAAAAAGTCCCCTTCACAAAGAGATTATGCCTTGAATAAGACTGCATATTGGCCTTCCAAGTTTTATTTGATCTCAAATATTATTTGATATAATGCAGTATTTCATTGCAATTTAACAGCTATTTCCATTCACACAGCTAGTCTAAATAGGTTCTTATATGTACCTATCACCCTGGTAGCCAGGCTTCTATATCAAATCCTGAACATTTCATTATTATTAAAAATATAAAAGTAATCTACTCCATCCATTTTGTATGGCAAGATGAGCAAAATTGGATGTGAAGTCACAGTGCAGTAATAGAGTAATTATTGTTTGGAGTTTCTTCTAATGGACAGTTATATTGAAGATGTATTGTGTTACAGTTTTTTGTGGCTGTTCTGTCATATACAGTGGATTAAGTATTCTCTCCTATCCCATGGATTAAAAAAAAAAAAATGCTTTAAATATTTAGGGAGGAAAATATTTCTATGAAAAGGAGTAATTTGATCCTCTGGACAATTTATACTCTGCTTGACATGATCTGCACCTTCTTGATGCAAATCTTCTTCCTCCTTCATAAGATATCTGTGGAATTTTGGGAAGCAAAAGGGTCCTTGTTCTACTTCATTAGAATGAATGAACCAGTATCTTATTTGAAGCCGGCTACATATGGTGTACGCAACTGGTTTAGACAATATCAGACCCTTTCAATTTAAGGACAGGGATCTTGCATGAGAGACCTCCTGAAATGGTTTCCATAGTTTTTTTTTTTGTTTGAATTTGTTGTGCCGTTTTTCTTTTAACCACACATTTAGAGATTTAAAATATAAATAATTCATAGAGAAAAAAATAATAATAAGCTTAAGGAAGGGAGAATATAAAACTATATGCTTACAGGACCTTCTGTCTAACTGCCTATAAATAATTGTCTTGCACATATTAGCCATAACAGTACATGGTCTCTGACAGTATTATAAACCTGGACGTCAGCTGCAGAGCTCAGCTGCTGTTTGTAAATGGTCTTAACTGTGCTCTTGATTTTTCTGTGCTTACTGTATATAGTTTTGTTTTATTGGCACTGTACTGTAAGCATATTCTGCACTATGCAAATATAAGAGCTGAGAAGCATATGGGCCGAATCCTGCAACACTCACTCAGGCAAATGTCCAACTCACTTGATGGGAACTTTTACTGAGTAAGCAGGAGCAGGCTCTCATCTCCATCTTCTGCCTCCGCTGATTTCTCAGGTATGACAACAGACGCTGGTACTTTGAAAACAAAGAAAGTGTGGGTATAAGGCCCAGTACTGTGGGTAGGTGCTCAGTTCTGTCCTCCCTAGGCCCTGATACCAACTGAGATGCTACAAAAGGCATCTCAGTCAAGATAGAAGGACCCTCTCCAGCCTTTAGCATCCTGCTGGGCATCAGATAGTAAAATGAAAGAATAAATGAAGTGTTAACACCTCACCAGAGACCATCTCATGGTACCAGACGTGGAGACATCTCTCCCTGTCAATGCAGGCTGGATTAAGGTGCAGACATCCTATGGAGTAGGAGGAGGGAAGTACTGCCTGAAGCACTTGTCAGGAGCCCCCCTGCGATTTCTGCTCCCTCACCTTGCTCAAGGGTTTTGGCAGAGAGATGTAACCTATCTCCAAGTGGAAATTCCAGGATTCAGCTCTGCGTCTAGCTCAGGGTCAAACCTGCTGTCCATCACACGGGAATGGTCTCTCAGCCCTCAGCCATGCACGTGGCTTAGAATTTGGTTCCATATCTTGATCTGTGTATGACATGAGGTGTCACTCTGTGGTGACAAGAAGCATGATGTGGACTTCAGGTCCCAGTCCTACAAAGCTCGTATAAGGGCTCAACTTTGCATTTGACTCCAGTTTTGTCTACACTGCCCATGACAGCCTGATATATATCAGAGAAGCTGGATTTCTTTGATCTAGCTACCATGGGAACCAGTGCAGCAGCAATGCTGTAGTACAGACCACATCACAAGCCCAAGAGGGCCACGGGCTACACGCTTGGGGCTGATAAAGTACTCTGAACATTGGGCTGCATGTTTTCAGGGCTAATGCTATCTGTAATAGCTAGACTAATGTTAGCAAGGGTACTCATACCTTCCTTTGTCCTGCAGCCATGTCCTTTCAGCAGTGCCTGATTGGAAACTTAAGCTGCAGCTTTTACGTGCCTCATTCTCATGCACCTTTCAACCAAAATGACTAATTCAAACAGAGGCTTAAAGGTCAAACCCTCCAGACCTGGTTTTGCAAACCCTTTTGTACATGGCTTTTCCCCTTGTCTAAAAAAAGCTATTCTCATCAGGAAATGTTGGTAAAAAGGGTTTAATTACAGAAATCATTTTGCTCCCTATGGAGAAAGCATGAAGAATGGCATATTTCCACATTTGAATTGCACTTTCATCAAGAAAAGAGTGATTTCCCCTTAAGAATGTTCTGGAGGAGTAGAAAAGAGCATTGAACCCTGGGGTGTGTATTATTTTATAGTCTCTGAAAGGCAAATGGTTTCACTTCCATTGATTAAAATATATGAGTTTTTCCTTCTGCATTACTCTCTTGGAAGTAAAAAAAAAAAAAAAAAAAAAAAATCTTTAGCAGAGGTTGTCACTGGTGCAGCACCTATTGGCAAAGGGCTGACCTAACCAACCAAAGACACTTCTGCTGCTGAACGTCTTCAGCAAGAGGCCTGTGACCACAGCAGATGTTGCTACTTTTTGCTTGATGAATGGGGACTTCATGACAGGTGTTTTCATAGGTTTGTGGGAGCAAATGTCAGCAGGGAAACATAACCCAACATAGGACTATTAAGTGCTTAACTGAAGCACAGCTCCTGGACTTGCTCTCCTGTCTCCTAAAGCACGAAGTTTAATAGGCTTTATTTTTTTCAGTTGCCTTCTCATTCCACAGATGTAGCTCCTTTACAAACTTTGCATACACATTATCTGGAAGAGAATTTGACTAAATAGTTTCTGTTCACAAGGAACATTTGACTATGCGAATCTACCCGTTGGACAGGACATAGGCACAATATGGCAGGCTGGTGAACACTGACATTTTGTAATGAACATCTTCATAAAATATGCTCCAAATTGGTATGCGGCACACTTCTGCAACCACAGTAATTTGCTGTGAACTGAAGCAGGGGGATTTTCCTAAGCAAAGTCGTTTTGTCCCATTAAATTACTATCGTTCTCTCTCTTTTTTTTTTTTTTTTCTTTATTCCAAGAGCATCATTGTCTAGTTCAGTTAACAGGGAAAGGCCAATTACACAAACAGTGCTGATCTGTTAAACTTGGATTTACCACCCAGCATACAAACAAACAATATGCTACTGCACACTTGGGTTTACTAGGTTCTATTAATAACACTGTTGGACTTAAAATAAATAAATAAATAGATAGATAAACAAATAAATAAATAGCTGGAGAGAATAGGCAGATCAAATGGAAGAATTTCAAAACTGCAGGAAAGTACTGCAAACAAGTGAGAGCACTAAGAACAAGAAAAAGCGAAAGTTATATGCAATTGGAAATGAAGATGTTCCATTTCCTTTCTAAAATCAAATGCAAACTGCTCATGTGACTGATTTAGTATTGAACAAGAGAGGGAAAATTGCCTCTTGGCATTTAAATGGAAATGTTTCTTGTTCAGAAATTTTGGAAGCTTGCATACTGTATGATTTTTGAAAGGCTTATACAATTACCATTGAATTTGGATACGGTCTATTCCTAACAATATATATATTTCTCAATTAAACTTTGCCCTTCCAGAGACCTAAATTACCTTTGTCTAGAATCTAGATTCCTGATGTGGAATATATTCCACAGGCAGCAAGACCGATGCAAATGTATTTCTTTTTTAATATGTATGACTGGAAAAACAGTGAACAGTAGCAGCTATTTTGCAAAGCAGACCGTTACATTGAGAACTGCACTGTTTTAGGTAATGTTCTGATTTGCTGTGTGCCTTTTTACCCTGATTTCTGGGTTTGGAATAATATACAGTCTCACCTTCTTACCTTCCTCAAAGGCTGGAAATAAAATGTTCTTTTAGGACAAGAAGAAAAAACAGAACATAGCTGACTTGCACTTGGCTGATTTAAAGGTGTACCATAAAGAGGACAGTCCCCATGTACCTCAAAGCACTGCATGAAGTACTGCAATCCATTATGTCCAACACTCTTCTTACAATGCAGTTTTAGGGCCTAATCCAGTATCACTCCAAGATTTGTGTTGCCAGCTTAAGCCATGCAGAGTCTGTTGCTAAAAAGTTTTGCAGGAGTAAATTTTGAGGACGGACTTGAAACAGAAAAGCGTAATTATTAGGTGCATGAGAAAATGATAGACTGAGTGTAAAAAGCAACAGATTATGAATCCGGGCAAGAATAAGTTATCAGGGACCTGCCTGAGGTCAGGCAATGAAGCAGTAGCAGGGCTGGACACTTAGACATACCACCCACCTTTCTCCCCTTCAGACTATGTTAAATAAAAACAGTAAATGAATGTAATTTCTTCTTATTACAGTTTAAATTAAAAAAAAAAAAAAAAACCTACTACAACAACAAAAAAACAACCACAACAACAACAAAAATCATACAAATATTTAAAAGGCAGAAACTGGCAGCATTGGTCTTCCTCTCAATGAAGACATAATCTTAAATTATGCAACTGAAATCTTGCAGTCCTTCTTCCTGAGAACTTAGTTTAAATTATTAAACAACATAATTATGCATTATTATTAATAATAATAACAATAATCTCCTGGCATGACTGTGGATGATGCTTCCTGACCCTAAAAGCCAGGCGTGCAAGTTGTCTAACTTGGGATAGGAAAGAACAAAGGTTTTCTCCTCGTTACATGTGCTGATGCTGGAACCCAGCTGACCCTGGTAAGACAGAGGGACACACACCAGAGACAGGGTACAGAGGCACCACCTGAGGCAGCTCTCATCCCTATCCCCATTTCATCCCATTCCCATGCCAAGGCCAATGCTCAAACCATGACTAAGTTCATTCTCATTCTCTGCCCTCCCTATTACCTTCAGATGCCCATGTCCACACTCATGTCCACACACATTTCATCTCACTACCATTTCCATGCCTATGCCCATGCCCAAACCCAGACCCACGCCCATTCCATACCCATGCTGTGTCCATTCCAATGCCCACTCCATGTCCAGCTGTGGTCTATGCCCACGTCCCTGTCCATCTTCTCCCCATGCCCATGACATGCCAATCCCTTTGCTACGCCCATGTTATGCCAATGCCATGTCCTTGTCATATGCATCACTTTTCTGTGCCTATGCTGTGCACGTGCTATCTCCATGCCCATTTCTATGCCTGTTCCCATCCAATGCCCATGCCCATGCCATGTCTATATTATGTCCACACACAGATCTATGCATCCTTTCCACATGCTATGCCCATGCCCATCCCTTCCTTACACTCACATTATGCCTTCCCTATGGTCATGTCTATCTCCTCCCTATGGTCATACCTATGGCTGTGCCCATGCCTGTGCCCATATCCATCTCTTCCCCATGCCTATGCCCACGTCCATCTCTTCTCTATGCTCATACCCATCTCATCCTCATACAGAATCACACACAGAATCACAGAATTTCTAGGTTGGAAGAGACCTCAAGATCATCGAGTCCAACCTCTGACCTAACGCTAACAGTCCCCACTAAACCATATCCCTAAGCTCTACATCTAAACGTCTTTTGAAGACTTCCAGGGATGGTGACTCCACCACTTCCCTGGGCAGCCTGTTCCAATGCCTCACAACCCTTTCAGTAAAGAAGTTCTTCCTAACATCTAACCTAAAACTCCCCTGGTGCAACTTAAGCCCATTCCCCCTCGTCCTGTCACCAGGCATGTGGGAGAACAGACCAACCCCCACCTCGCTACAGCCTCCCTTGAGGTACCTATAGAGAGCGATAAGGTCGCCCCTGAGCCTCCTCTTCTCCAGGCTGAACAAGCCCATGCTTATGTCCATCTCCTCCCTATGTCCATGCCCATGTCTACACCCGTGTTCATCTCTTCCCCATGCCTATGTCTACACCAATATCTTCCTCATGGCCATGCCCATGACCATCTCCTCCCCATGCCCACATACATCTCCTCTACATGCCCAAACCTATGCCCATGTCCATCTCTTCCCCATGCCCATGCCCACATCCATCTCCTCCTCAAGTCCATGCACATCTCCTCCCCATGCCCATGCCCACGTCCACTTCCTCCCTATGGCTGTGTCTGTGCCCATGTCCATTTTCCTTTCTTGCCCATGCCCATGCCCATATTCTTTTCCATTCCATGTTCATGCCCATTCCCATGCCCATCTCCTCCCCATGCCCATCTCCTCCCCATGCCCACCTCCACCCCCTTCCCACCTCATGCCCACCCCATACCCCTCCTCATGCCACCCCATGCCCGTGCCCAAGCCGTTCCCACGCCGCCCCCATGCCCACGCCACCCTGAGCCGCCCGCGGTGCGCAGCAGCGGGCCGCATGTGTGCCTGTCATTCCCAGCCCGGGAGCGCCGGCTCCTGCCTCCCATTCATGTAACCTGTGTGTGTCTCTCTTTCTCTCTGTGTGTAACAGAGAGAGGGAGAGAGAGAGCGAGGAAAGGAGAGGAGGAGGAGGAGGGGGGAAAGCTTTAAATAAAGCCTTTGGATTGCAGCTGCTTATTTTGGGCAGTCCTACCAGGGACGATTCCTGCCAGGAAAGAAGCTGGACCGGTCTTTTTTATTTTGATTTTGATTTTTGGGGGTGGCGGTGGTGTATTGCCGAGCTGCCTGCTGAGATGAGCTCCGGTGCCTGGCCGTAGTTGCCCACTTTGGGATCGCTGGACACATAAGTGGCATTTCGGTGGGGAAGCCTGCAGACATGGTAAGCTTGCGTTTTGCTCCGAAAAGTGCATTTGTGTGATCGCCTCCCTCCAGTTTTCCCTTCCCCCCTTCCTCTTCCCTCCGAGCAGACGGGCACACGGCTCGGGGCTGGGGAGAAGCTCCCTGAATCCTTCCCTTTTCCTCCCCACCATCCCTCCCTCTGCCCAGCCTGCTTTTCTCCCCTTGCATCCCAGCCCTTGCTGCTCCCTCCGCACAGTTTGCAGCAATCCAGCAGGAGCCCAGGGATGCTGCCGTAGGCTCCAGGCTGGGGCGCTGGGGACCAGCCACCCTCAGCCCAGCCAGACCTTGCTTGAGGGTACGTTTGGGGTGGTTTCTCCCGCACGACCCCCCAAGCCCTTTCCCTCTGCACCCCGAGCAGTGCGGCTGTGCTGGGGGAAGCAGCAGTGCAGATTTAGAGGCATTGGAGCAAGGATGCAGCTTTAAAATCAATCGGTGTTATTTATGTAATAGTAAAAGTACCGTGGAGGGGGGAAGGGGGGGGGGGGGGGGGGGGGGGGGGGCGGGAGAGAGAGAGAGAAAAAAAAAAAAAGAAAGGAAAAAATAAAATAAGGAAGTGCCTCGGTATTTCTTAGCTGCACAAAGCTCCTTTTGCTCTGTCTGAACCCTCCGCCCCGTCCCCATGTCCTGCTGCAGGGTGGTGTGTTGTGGGAGTGTGTGTGTGTGTGTGTGTTTACATTTGGATCTGTGCTAGAGTCGCGGATGGGGAAGGGGTCTCCCATTTTCCACGGGGGTGGCTTTGCCTCCAACCGAAATGATGAAAAAAAATGTGCTCGGCTGCAACTTGGGTGACAATTCTGTTTCGTAGGCATTAAATGTTAAAGCCCTGCTTCTAGCCATGCCCTGCCACTATTGAGATCCCCCAAACAGTGTGGCGCTTGAAAAAAAAAAAAAAAAAAAAAAAAAAAAAGATGCTAGAGTGCCTGGGAGAAATGCAGTGGTTCAGACTCATGCTGATATTCTCAGCAATTTGCATTTTGAAATACAAATTTGGGTAGCAGAACATAAAAACAAGATGCTACCAAAGGGCATTTATTTCCTGATATTTAGTTTTATTAATATATATATATCTATATTGGTCTAAAATATCTGGGATATTTCACTTTGAAATAAGTAGTAGTAAAGGTACACTAAATCTTAAAAACAAAATAAAGCAGTGTAAGTAGTACATGAGGCAGTGTGTATTTACTCTTTCTTACCATGACCATGCTTAGAAATTTGCAGCATTTACAACCATGTAAGCACACCATTTGAAAAACAAAATACATATTTATGCCACAGCCTTCCTGTCTTATGGGATCCCCAGTCTTTGAAACACAATTTTCATACAGCCAAAACAGAGCTTGCTAAATACTTATTGACCAGATAGACAAGACCTTTCTGCATCTTGAATGCATTTACTCATGGTTCTTCCAGGAAAGTTCAATTCTTTCTGATTAAAGGGAAAAAAAAAAAAAAAGCACTAAACTATAAAATAATGTCACATCCCCACCCCACACACATCTCCATTCTTAACTTTGTGCAGTGAAGTCTCATCCTGAATTTATAGCTGCATTTATTTTTTTTTTCTGACAAATGTCCCATGTCCCATGTGAGGGGAGGGACAGAAAATGCAAAAATGAGTGCAAAGCTTTGAAGTTGGAAGTTGACTGTGTGCTCTGCTAGGTAAACTTCTGCTGTGGTGTGGAAAGTTGGTGGGGGTTGCAATTAGGGGGGGGGGGGGGGGGATGCTCCAGGCTCGGGGGCACAGGATTTGGGCAGAGGAACTTGGCAGACACCAACCTATCCCAACTCCCTTTCTTTCTGTCTCGTTGACCCTAAGGAAATTGTTTGCATGTAGGGTGGCCCCTCCCCTCCTACAGAAAGTGCTCTGCTCCCAACGTGTGTGCCATATGTGCCTGCAAAACCTGAGATTTGCCCTTTGCACATGTGCCAGCAGCACGCTGGGTCCGGCAAGAAGAAGCCCAGGGCACGGCATCGGCCATGGGAGAGCCGCACATCTCCCCGCCTGGCTGGGGGAGGCTGGGGCTCAGCCAGTGATTTGTATTTAATTTATTTCATTGGCCTCTTCCGAGCCAGGCACCTCCCACTTGGCGTCTCAGCCTGTAGCACTTTTATGGGCTTAGGTGGAAAAAACAGTGAGTATAGCCGTATATTTTTTAGTGTGTGTGGCAGGGTTCCTACCCGTAAAGGTAGGAGGATGCATCTCTTGCTGTTGCACTGTTTTGCAGTGAGACAAGCCTTCAAAGCAGGCTCTGCCTGCGTTACAAGGCTGGAGGAATTTGCTGGTTTGTGGCCATTGCGAGCTGCCCTTCCCTCTTTGGTTCCCAGCTCCCAGCCTGTGCCACGCTGCTGGATCAGTCCTTGCTGCTGCGGGCTGCTTTGGGGCTGGGAGGGTTCCCTCCTGCTATGTTCCCCTGTAAACGTGACCCCCAGGGTAGCACATGACCAGGGAAATTATGGTCTGTGCTGGTTGCCAGCAGATTTAGGGACGAGGAGTGCAGAGTTATGTCCACGTGAAGATGTTACCTGGGTTGTGCTCCCCGCAGAGATCAGCACAAGACCTCCCTGTGTGGGCTCTGCACCCACAGCTGGGGCAGAGAAAGGAGAGGAGGTACCTTTTGCACACAACCTGGTTCAGTTTCCCTTTCCTCCCCCAAAAAACAACTCGCCAGGATTGGGAGTTACTGCCACTGCACTAAGCTGTATTCTGTTTCTGTAGGGAGTCCTGCCTTCGTGCCTCACCCTCCCTTCCCCTACATACGTTCATGCATGTGTTCATCTCCATGCAAGGGGAGATTTGCAATATATCTGTCATATATTTGTGGGACCTGGAGGGAAGATTTTATGTTTGGGTGGAGAAAGAGTTGCTGTGTGCGTATGAAAAGAGGTTCTCAGGCTGCATTTTGGCAGGGGAAAGGGGAAAAGGAGGTGCACAAGTGAACTTCACACTTTCCTTTTTTATTAGCAAGGGGACCTGGATTAGAAAACCTTTTCTGGGGAGAATTTGCCTTCTCTGATTTTAAAGGATAGGAAGGCAGGGAAAAAAATCATTGAGAGAAAAGAGTAAAATTTCTCGTCTGGTTTTGATTGGCGAGGGAGGGGAGATTCCCCCCTCAGATGATTTATTTTACTACATGGATGGAAAAGGGAGTTGTCACTGGTTTCAGTGGATCTGGGGAAGGAGGGAGATTTGCACAGAGAAAACTGGGGTTTTGAACTCCTTGTATCTTAATTATTTTACTTCACTCATTTAAATTAGATACTTTCCTTTTGTTTTGGTGAGCAGATAGCACACTGGCAAGGGAAAATGTTGTTCTCTTATTTTATAAAGTGAGAGATTTTTTTTGTGCTTTTATTTGATTTGATTGGCTTCCTGGGGTGCATAATAACTAAAATGTTATTTCATTCTCTCTACAACATGTACAATATTCCAATTAAGATTCCACTTTGATTATTTTTCATCTGGTAGTTTACCATTTCTCTGAAAATGGTAAAAAATAAAAAAGAAAGACAAAAAAACATTGAGCTCTTGCACTTTAAAATAGCTGAGATGCTTAAGCAAAACTACCCTTTCCCTGGGAAAGTCATTTCCAGTTCTGTTCAAGTTAACGCTTCACTGCTTCATTTTCTGACAGAATCACCTCCTTGCAAGAAGGAGAACTATGATCTTACGTAACTTGATGTTTCCAGATCAAAAGTTACAAATATTGCAGTAATAGTATGATGAGGGAGATTTGGCAGGATGAATGTTGCATGACATATGTGATTTCGTACTGGAATTTGGAATCAAGTCTAGTTTAAAAATTTACTGGGGAGAAAGATTAAAAAAAAAGAAAGAAAGAAAGAAAGAAAAGAAAAATAAACAAAATCTTACTTGTTTGATATCTTATTTAATGCTGCTTTAGCTTTTTATCTTACTTCCATAGGCACTTGAGACTGATTTTTTTTTCTTTTAGAGCAAACTCTTCAGTATTTAAAAAAGATGTGTAATTGTCATATCAAAAAGTGAGGTGGCTTGAAACTCTCTTTCAGATTTGATTCAAAGAGATGAAACTCTGTAAATCAATGTCATTTCAGATTTAAAGACTGGCTGTTACCTGCTCTCTTACAAGGTCTATCCACATAGCTTATTGTAACTAAAAGCTGAAATATTTTGCTTCTGCTTTGAACTGACAGATTAGCACTGCTGGGCTCTTTGAGACAGTAAGAAGCACCACTTGCCAGTGAATTGGGTATTCATAGAGCCCTGACCACTATCTCTGAGAGAAAAAGTCTTGTAATTAAATTACAAGTAAATTATTTTTTTAAAATATATAAATGTATAGGTTTCCTCTTTGATGTTAGATGAAAAAATGAAAAGAATCTTGGAGATTTTTTTTTCTCTAACTAATCACCATAGCTTGAGAAGCAATGCTGTAGTGTGGCTATAGGACTTGTGTTACTACATCAGGTATAAATGGTCGGTTTGCATTCCTCTGTGCCATTTCACCTTTGATGTGCTGATAGTCAAATTATATTCCTAGAAATATATGTTTGATTTTTTTTTATTTTTTTATTTTATTTTATTTTATTTTTTTGCCAGCTGTCCCGAATCTTTCTTCCTGGAGAATACTTTAAAGGCAGAGGTGAAATCTGAGTAGGAGGGCATGTGTGTTTGGCTGTGTGGGGTGGCAAACATTTCTTACAGAAAGTTTAAATTTCGTAGGAACTTTGAGTCTTGCTCACAGATACCTTTATATCAAATTGCTGGGAACTAAGCTGTTTATTCTGTACTGGCATTCAAACTTCATCATGTATTGTTCTGCTGAGTATCAGCAGAGGTGTTTTTTTATTATTATTTTTAATGTAAAGATGTCTGTAAAAGCACCAAACACAAAAATTTACGTTCTTCCACTGTGTTGGCAGTCAGAAGAAAGAAACAGAAGAGGCAGAACATGACTGGCAGTTTAGTTTCCTATTCCAAGTAAAATTTGCTTTCTAGGATATAATGCATCCTTTTCTTAAAGAGTGGAGGAGAGGGAAAAAAGGAGAAAGAAGAGAAGAGTTGCTGATAGTTGATTTAGGTGGAGAAGCTTGCTGAGTCGCATTTATCAGCCCATTTAAATGGGGATGATTCAATTAGATTTCACTGATCTCTCCTCAGGCTTTAGTGAAGTCATGTTTGCTGCAGTCTAGGAAAGCCAAGGCAGCCCAGAATCGTGCTTCATGCTGCATTTACCTCGATGGCACCGGTGACAGGCGTGCCATCCAGCCTGCCAGAGCAGATGTGGATGCAGAAGTTGTCTCATTGCCCATTGATATAAGTTTTAGATGATTATTCAGTGTATCTTCCTTTCTAAACACTGAGTAGAAGCTTGCCTGTGTTTGCACATGCAGACTCTTTGAAATATTCTGGAGGCTGCTCAGTTAGACAAAAGTCAGGAAACAGCAGGACCAAATCTCATTTTGCAGTTTTAACTCAACCCTGTGTTTTGTATGTGGTGGGATCTCAAAGCCTTCCTCTTCTCCCCCACAGACTCCAATATGTGCACTGAAGACCTTCAGGTTTCTTAAAAACTGGAATCTGGGGCTGCGCATTGTGCTTCAGCCCTTGGGGGATGTTGGGTCCCTGCATAAATCAAGATTTGTTTTTTCTGCATTTTGCCCTATGGAGGGAGAGAGAGACAGGATTAAGTTACTGAGCAATGTCTTCAAATGCAGTCTGCAGTCCCACATGAAAGCAAAGTCTCAGAGGCCATAAAGTTGTAAAACATCTCTTCTGCTGGGTCACCTGGACTTAATTGGCCCAACAACATCAGCCGTATATGAATATAGTCGTATTTGGAATGTATGATTTCCCAACATGATAATGGCAAGGTTTCGGTATTTTGCCAATTTCCTTTGAACTGCCTCTCTTTTCTTGGATGTTGAAAACTTTCATCTTCAACTGTCTTATATAAAGAATAGGAAGGGATGGACTGGTTAGTCATAAAGCCTTCAGAAGTAAATGCCAAAAGCAGTTAGAAAAAATGGTGGAGCATGGGAGATGCTGAAATTTCCTTCTTCCTTGCTGATCCACAAAGTGTTGGCAGTTTGGGCTTGGTACAGCACAGATCTCATCAACTGGTAATAAATGAATGCTGATATTTCCAGAAAATTGACCTTTGTGTGGATGGCTTTAAGGTGTGATCAGCATCTTGTTGCTGGCAGAAATTTTGGTGCTAGAAAGCAGAGAGCAATCCCAAGAACTGATCTCAAGATGCACTCCTGCAGACAGAGCAGCGTTCAGGGGTTACTTGGTGGTAAGTCAAAGTTCACACAGCCTCTAATTGCTGCGGTGGGTGTTTGACACGTAAGCAGACTCTGAGCTATCAAAAGGAGTATCCAGAAATTGCAACATGCTTCGTTTCAACACAGTTATGAAATTTTGGGTTGAAATGACTTGCCCAGCATTGCTCGTAGTCTCAGGGCATCATCTGGCTGGCTAATCTGAAACATATTCATCCTTGTATCTCCGTCCTCTGCTTAGTCACTACAAAGCTCCCAGCTCTGAAAGGGGAGAGACAGGGATCATAAACCTTTTCTTCTCCTCCCCGTTCTCACAGCATTATCTCCGGGTTGGTCTGGATAAAACCCAGTCCTCAGAAAAATGACTGCATTATAGTGAAGGCAGGCTGGGCACTTCATTAAAGCAACTTTCAGTTTTTTTTTTTTTTTTTTTTTTTTTTTTTTTTTTTTTTGTTTTGTTTTGTTTTGTTTTTTCCTTAAATTCACGGTGTCCAGTATATACTGTTTAAATCTTATTATTGATCTTTTAGTCTATTTTTTGGGTATTTTTAAGACATTTTCATGGAACTAGTAGCTTTATTGCATTGCATCACGTTGGCATTTACATGTTTCTGTGGCTTAAACTAACAGATCATCATAGCTTGGTTTCACAGAGTACTCTGTTCCTCAAAACAGATCCGTCCTGACCCATCCCATGGTTCCCTCCTCACCTTTTCCAGCTTTATCCTGTGATCCCAGATCCCTGTAATGCCAGGTCTCCCACCCCAACCTCATCCAGCTCCTCCTGGCTGGGGATGACCCCACAAGGAATGCCAAGCTCAGAAGATCGTCTCTGATTTCAGTTCTGATACTGAGCAGCAGACCTGGCACACCCCACAGCACAAACCATCTTGTTTAGTTCCACACAGGTGGAAACATAAGTGATTGAAGCTGGCAAACATGCATAAGTGCACCCAGGAGCATGTATCAACAGTGTTTTGTCAAAGATGTCTAAACTTGGCCAAACTCACACAAATTCCCATAAAATTCATTAAAAAAGAAATAGTTCTCTCCCAGGCAAATTTCTAGTCCTTCCTCTGAAGTCCTGATGATCCCAGAGGAGGTTTTAGAGAGAAGGCTAAAGGCATTTTTATTTTTTTTACATGGGTAAAACAACATATTTTTCCCTAGCCTTGTTCTCAGAATCTGCTGAACTGTTTTGACTGAAATTTTCCAAAAAACTTCAGCCTGAGGCAGACAGCTGGCATGGAAATTTTCAGCCCAAACAATTTGCTTAGTATAGTTATGAGAAACTGCAAATGCCTTTTTATTATTAAAGCTGCCTCGCTCTTTCTGTAATTGACAGTGCTACCAACTTTGTTTTTCCCTAATAAACAGATAACTTGATATTTTGTTGCAAACTAATTTTGTATTTGTATGTTTTATAGATATTTTTATATATTGGAAATTTATTATAAAACTGACACGTGCATTTCAGCATATGTTAGCAGATGATGAAATTTCAAGCTTCCTGGAAACAAAAGTGAATGCAATTAATGAGAATTCCACAAAGCTGCATCAAAGGAGTACAACATTGTAGAATTTGTAGAATGAGATTAAAAATAAGGAAATCTCAGGAGATACTGCACTGAGAGAACAATCACACAAATTCCCATGTATCCTACTTTGGGCTCATGATCCTTCTGGCAGAATTCTGCTACACACCTCTGCTATCACCCCCTCCCCCCATCAGTCCCCCCCCCCAGAAAAAAAAAAAAAAAAAAAAAGAAAGGAGAAAAATCAACCCTCCAAAACTAGAAGTACGGACCATTTTATTCTTTTTGAGATGAGATTGGTTTTGTCTTTTTTTTTTTTTTCTCCCTCTTTTTAGCATCAATATGGATGACTGCTAAGGCTCTATTTTCACATCAGAGCCACCCTCAGGACCTATTACCCTAGAAGAAGACAGGTCCTGCTCTCCACCTTTCCTCTCCTGTCCTTCCAGTCATTCAGACTGTATCTGATCTGATTTGATTCATCAGCCCAGCAGAAAACTGTCTTTTGGTGCATTTGTTTTCTGCTGAGTTAGTGAGTTACATTGAGGCAGTGTGGTAGAAGAACTTGCTGGGAAAAAGGGAAAAAGAAAGGGGTACAAACAACTTTTTGGAAGATTTTTTTTTTTTTTTTTGACTTTTCAGACCACAATCATGACATACAATTTTTTTCCTGGATTGCCAACTGTTTATAGGAGTTGTATCATGTTGATTTGAAGCTCAATTTATTTATATTAACACATAGAGTGCACCGTTGCATTATACTTGTCTACATGTGGGAGATTTCTTTGGAGCATCCCATTCAATACGCACTGAAGGAGTTGTACTCCATGAACTTCTGAATTCTTTTGAACCCTGTTTATAGTTGGGATGGCCACAATATCATATAACAAGAAGTTCCAGAATTCAAAGTCATGAACTGAGTGAAAATGTCTTCCTCTTGCTCTGCTTTAAACTCACAAATTGATAATTTCATTAGGCAACTCCTACTTTGTGGATTACAGTTGTAGAAACATTGTGATTTAATAGAGCTGTATTCCTCCTATTTTTGTTACTGTTGTCCAAGCTCATAATTCCTAATCCATCTCTTCTGCAAAAGTCTTTCCATATTCCTCACAACGTTTTTTTTCTTTTTTTTTTTTTTAACTCTACCACATCTTACGGAGATGGGTTGACCAAAAATACATGTGGCATTAAGATAAAAATGCATCATTATCTTACACAGCACTGTCATGATACATTTTCCTCTTTTTGTTGTCTATTTTTTTCCAAAAACATATCCCAAGTATTTCCTTCTGTGTTGAAGTGGCATGAGCCAGAGAGAGCTACTATTTGTAGCGCACATCTTATGGTGATTCCTCAGCTTTCTTCCTTGGTGGTAACAGCTAATTTAGAGCCCACATTGTGTATGTGTTGTTAGAATTGGTTTTCCCTTTATGGATTACTTTGCTTTTATTGACACTGAGTTTCATCTGATGTTTTTATCACCCAGCTAGTTACTCACTATTATGAGAGTAGGTGGTGGTGTAATGATTGGAGACTCTGGGAGAGAATCAGAAAGCCCAGCAATGAAAAAGGCTCTCATTTTGACTTTTATTCTTGTCCTGGGGATAATCCCAACAACAACATAACCAAAAAAAAAAATACACTTAATATCAAGTAAGAACAAACAGCCTGCCTGTCTTGTGACATTTTATTGTGAGGTTGTCTGCTGCTCAAATGTTTCTGCTTCTTGTTGACAGCATCTGACCAAGCCTTTTTTCTTAGGCTTCTTTTTCTGTGAGCATCTGCTCTTCTCTCAACCAAGTATGCCCCTCACTTCATCTATGCTGTAGCATCTGAGTCCTTAACCAAGGAGCAGGTTAATGACCATTACCTTTCAACTTGACATGTGTCCCTGCATCCCCATCTCCTAAATTTTACTCTATCCTATCTTAAAATGCTCAAATGCCCTGACAATAGGACAAAGGGTCTGGGAAATGGAGGGCTCCCCCCCTGGTGGACATGGGAGTGGTTCAGGAGCATCTGAGTGGGCTCAACGCACACAAATCCATGGGTCCCAATGGGATGCATGTGTGCTAAGGGAGCTGGCAGATGTTATTGCCGAACCACTCTCTCATCTTTGAAAGGTCCTGGAGAATGGGTGAGGTGCCTGAAGACTGGAGGATAGCCAGTGTCACTCTGGTCTTCAAGAAGGGCAGGAAGGAGGACCCAGCTTGTTCTGGATGCCATCTCCAAGCAATTGGAAGAGAAGAAGGTTATGAGGAGTAGTCAGCATGGATTCACCAAGGGGAAGTCGTGCTCGACCATCCTCGTTGCCTTCTATAATGGCATCACCAACTGGGTAGATGAGAGGAGAGCGGTGGATGTCATCTACCTTGACTTTAGCAAGGCTTTCGATACTGTCTCCCATGACATCCTACTAGCAAAGATAAGAAAGTGTGGGATAGATGAGCGGACAGCAAGGTGGGTTGAGAACTGGCTGACTTGCCGAGCTCAGAGGATGGTTATCGGATGAGCAGATCTGGCTGGAAGCCTGTGACTAGCGGTGTTCCCCAGGGGTTGGTGCTGGGTCTGGTCTTGTTCAACATCTTCATCGACAACCTTGATGAGGGAATAGTGTCTGCCCTCAGCAAGTACGCCGATGACACAAAGCTGGGAGGAGTGGCTGACACGCCAGAAGGCTGTGCTGCCATTCAGTGAGACCTGGATTGGCTGGAGAGATGGGCAGGAAGAAACCAAATGAGATTTAATAAGAGCAAGTGTAGAGTCCTGCACCTGGGAAGAAACAACCTGAAGTATCAGTACGGGCTGGGGGACAACCTGCTGGAGAGGAGCTCTGAGGAGAAGGACCTGGGGGTCCTGGTGGACGACAGGTTGACCATGAGCCAGCACTATGCCCTTGTGGCCAAGAGGGCTAAAGGGATCCTGGCATGCATTAAAAGGAGTGTGGCCAGCAGGTCAAGAGAGGTGATCCTCCCCCTCTACTCTGCCCTGGTCAGGCTCAGCTGGAGTACTGTGTCCAGTTCTGGGTTCCCCGGTACAAGAAAGACAGGGATCTCCTGGAAAGAGTCCAGCAGAGGGCCACAAAGATGATACAGGGCCTGGAGCATCTTCCATATGAAGAAAGGCTGAGAGACCTGGGTCTGTTCAGCCTGGAGAAGAGAAGACTGAGAGGGGATCTCCTCAGTGTATATAAATATCTGAGGGGTGGGGGACAGAAGGATGTAGCCAACCTCTTCTCAGTGGTTTGTGGGGATAGGACAAGGGGCAATGGCTGCAAGTTAGAGCACAGGAAGTTCCGCACTGACATGCAAAAGAACTTCTTCACGATGAGGGTGACGGAGCACTGGGACAGGCTGTCCACGGATGCTGTGGGGTCTCCTTCTCTGGAGATATTCAAGGCCTGTCTGGATGCCTACCTGGGCAGCCTGCTCTGCAGAACCTGCTTTGGCAGGGGAGTTGGACCCAATGATCTTTTGAGGTCCCTTCCAACCCCTACAGTTCTGTGATTCTGTGATGTTGTCATTAAAAGATGCCCAGGATGTGGAAATTTAAAATTTAAATGCTCTATTTATGCTTTTATCTGACAAGAAAGTGTGAGCAGACCAAGCCACCTGTCTGTCACTTAAAGCCCTGTTTCTTGGTGGTCTGCTTCAACAGTGCTTGCTTTAGGGCTTGGGTTTTATAGCTTATTATTGCTGGTATTCTTCACATTACTTTGGATTGGAGGAATGCACAAATGACTCATATGGAAGTTACAGACCATTGCTTTCATCCCTGTGTACCCCACATATGCTTTAAAATATCATCTGCTTGTGGTTCTCTGTGCCAGATACCACTGGGGAACATTATTGTACACCTGCATCACTTAGTTTTGTGTTATTTTATACCTTCTGCATAATTAATGTTTTGTTGAATTTTATGTATTTATTTATTTTAGCTTTTTATGTCTTCTCCTGAGATTATCAGGCAGCAAGTGTCTAGCTGAGAAGAAAACAGGAAAAGAAGAAAAGAAGGGGAAATCAGAAGTTGATAGTACAGAAGTGGGACTTTGGGGGAGGCGGCATTGGGGGCAAGGAAAAGTGGTATTAGTAGGCATGGAGGGTCCTGTGTCAGCTCTTTTGGTGCTAGATTGTAGCAGACTTTGCTGTGCTCTGTGCAGTGAAGATTACTTGATTTTTTTTATTTATTTTACTTTTTTCCTCCTTTCAGAGATGGAAGACTAAAAACTACATAACATCTCTGCTATGCATGCAATGCTAGTTAAAAAATAAAAAATAAATAATACAAAAAAAAAATCAGGATAAGTTTTACTTGTCAGTTGCTATTTTCATTCCCCAAACCCAAGACCAGCAAAGGTGCTTGTCAAATGCGTGTATGTGTATGGATGTGCGCAGCCACAAGGTCTTCATCTGTCAGTCCTCAGGATTGTTTCTCCCTCCCTTCCTCTGTTCAAATGAAAATACCTTGAGTTAACTTTACAGTCATCACACAGACTGTATGGTAGTTGGCCTTGCATCATGTTTCCTTAAATATTTCATGAAGGTCTTTTTATAAAATTTGCACTGCTCTTGCAGACTGAGTATTTGGAAGTGGACATCCCTAGTGATAGAAATTTTGAGAGATAACAAAAAGTGATCATATCCAGTCTTTCTGGAATCCCAAAGCACCTCAGCACTTTAACCTAAACTAGGGCCAGATCCAAGGATCATTACTGTTAATTCAAAGTCTCCCGTTGGTTTTAATGGGCTCTGGATCAGACTTTTTAACTCCTGCTGTGGAACAGTTCTGGTTCCCTTAGTGCAGAAACATGAAATGGCCATGAAAATTGAAGGCTCGTTTGAAAATTGATGTCATTTCAAATGGTGGACTAATTGAGTGTGCAGGGCTGCGAGGGTGGTAGGTTTGGGGGATTTTTGATGTTTGCAAGTAAGTAAAAGTTCCTATAATGAAAACATGTAGAGTGGTGTGTTGCAACTATTTTTATACCTACATCAGACTTGATGTTAGTGGCTTTGAATTATTTAACATTTTTCTTCCTCAGCTGTCCTCTCCAGTGAGTTTCCATTGCAGGGTTGCAGGAGTTGTGTACAAAACAATGCAGACAGCCTGGTAGTGTCTGCTGGGGGGGTTGCCTGTTTTTTTTGTTTCATTTCTATAATTCTATTTTATCCTTTCTCTAGCTGGTGAGAGGGACATCAGGCCAAAGTATTAAATCATACTGACCAGCGTGGGCTGAAAATGAAGTACGTGCCAGCTAAAGACACAAATGGGGAGTTTTCTGCTTAAACCACTGAGCACTAATGTCTGTCACATAGGAGAAGCCAACTATTTAACATTCAGTCCATTCAAAAAACATTATTATGTCCCAATGGTAATTTAAAACCACATCTGTTAGAACCATATGTGGGGGAAGTATACCTTTTTTTTTGCCTGCTTTTTTTTTTTTTTTTTTTTTTTTTTTTTTTTGGCCCATGTTATCCTGTTTATAAGGTTATCTTCAATGTGGGCTTCTTTCAAAATTTCAGACTGACAGCCATGAAATGCCTGGAACAAAAGAACTAAATGAATTGAATTCTTATCTCTTTTTCTTTGTAATTAATGTGTGGGCTTTTACAGAATATCTGCAAGTAGACATCCAGCTTTGAAAGAAAACCTATAGATTGGGATCATGCCTCATGCTCCATTGTCTATAGCTTGATATTTGTTTTTCGATTGGAGATATTGGATATTTCACAGAGTTCTCCTCACTGTTATTCCAGCTTTCCATTAACAATGTATGTGACCTTTGAAAATGGCTCTTTTGGGCAATCAGAACATGCAATTTTTATCTTTAGAAATTGCCATTGGATTATTCTGTCCTTAAAAATAGAAAGTAAAGTTTTGTTTTCAAAGCATCCTATCACTATTTTCTGACTGGTAGTAACTGGCATAATCTTGGGATTCTTAAATCTAAATAGTGCTAATAGAATATCTGACATGGCTGGTAGAAGTTGGCTCCAGGATTAAAAATAGCTGCTATAATTCCCCATTATGTGATGCAGCAAGTGCTGTGTGTCACATCTCCATTGAGTGAGGCATACTTTGCCACATCTCTGCATATCAAAGCCCTGATTTATCTGAGCTAAATTCACTCACCTCAGTGAGTTGCTTTGAGAGAGGGGAATTGGTGACGAACAGTTGTATCTTGAGATGCCAAACATGGAAGATAAGAAGCTCCTTATTCCTTTACCACTGTCACCTGTTTCCTCTGTCTGAGGAAACTGAGGAAATATCTATCCCAAATTGTTGGCTCCAACTTTCTGTCCATGCTTGTTGAGACCATGTACTGTGTAGTGGTAGGGAACATTTCCATTGCATTCCCCTTCTTCTCAGACACCCAGCTGTGGAGAAGGATGGCAAGGAGATTGGTGCTTCAGTTATGATGGCCAGGTTGTGACATAAAATACTAGCGTTTGAGCTGTGATCATCTGCTGTTAACTAAAATTGTGCACGTGATAAAGTTAAAGCCCTTTCAGAATTCAGGCTAGCTCTCTTTAAACTACCCTCCGGTAGTAAACACCAGATAACTGCTCTGATGAGCCTTATACACAAGTACTGAAAATTTAGTCCTGTGCAGAGTCCAATAGAAATCTTGGCCCTTTCTTGAAGTGACAAATTTCCTTATAAGTGAGTGCATCCACATCTGCTTGCAGTATCAGGCTTTCTACTGTTTGTCCTTCACAGATAGGCTGAGGATCTCAAAGAGTAATAATCAGAAAGTAAATAGATGAGTGTGCAAGTTGTATTCATGAAACCTCTGTTCAGGAGCTACACATCTTTCCAGTGCCATTTACAGCATGGCATATTGTCCACCTCCCTCCAGCTGTGTTTTAAGCACTGAGCAATGAATATCTTAGCTAAACAGAATGTTAGCAATCCCGATGTGTGGAGCATCTGACGACTGAAGAGTTAAATATGCAGCTATAAATACCATGCCTACCTTGATGGGATGCATTGTACTGCAATTTTAGTTCTAATTAAAGTTTGGTTGTAGGCATGAAATATCTCTGTCTTTCAGGAACATGTGTAAATCTCTGAAATTAAGCTGGTTTTTGTTGTTTGAGTGTTTTGGCACAGTTGTGCCAGTGGATATGAAGTTTTATGAGTAGCAACAGAATAAAGATGGTTTTGCATGTCAATGAGCAGCACTTTTTTATTCATTTTGGGTTAATCAAGTGCTCAAGTTAAATCTGAACACATTAATTTGTTCTTGGTTTTAAAATGAAACTCCACTGTTCAGTGAACAACTTATGCCTTCCTGTAGTGAGTTTGATATTGACAATATTTTCCTGGGGTTGATTGCTCCCAGATAAATGGGAACGTAGCTATGCTGTAAAAATAAATATATAAAATAATATAAAATAAAATAATAATAATAAATTTAAAAAAATAAAACCTTTAATTTGAATGATGTGCTTGGAAAATATGAAAAAAAAAAGGGGGGGGGGTGGGGGATGGGGAAGAAAACTACAAGAGAAACAACACGTTTTATGGTTTTGGCAAACTGCATTTCATATTCCTACTCCCTGTCCTTGTGTGATCCCTGAGCACTTGATGGAAGAGAAAGATAATTGTTGATCATTTCATGAAGCTCTGCCAGTAACACATACCAAATATAATTAAACTTTCAATTTTATGTTTTTAAATACATTTTGGGCCAAATATGGCAATTAACCCCTTCACTGTCAGAGCATAAGGAGATGAGGCACTTTGAGTTGCATTTTCTAGCCACACTTGTTGTCACATCGTGGTTTCTATTTTCCAGAAGAGTTCCCATTTCTTCAAGATCATTTCACCTTTGAGATTTCATTGGAGTCATCCTGGAACTTCAGCAAAATTGTCACAAATGATGCTTTGCTTGTTAGGCTTTGCGTGGTGGAGCTGGCCCAGCTCCAGTCATTCCTGTCTCACTAGGTAACTCACTGCAAGACTCCTGCAGCTGTGACGACGAATAATGGAAGCTTAATGTTTTTCATCTCTGATTTCAACTCCATGCCTCTGGTGTACATTTCTTGGAGGAAGACCTTTAAAATATCTGCCTAAAATGTAGTAAAGAAATGATCGCAATCAACTTTAATGCAGCTGTGACCATGAACGAAAGTAGACATTGTCCTTTCTCTAATAAGTGAGAAAATCCAAGGAAGTATCTCTCTGGAATGACAACTTTATCCTTGGCCTGAGGGTCTTCTTCCAAGAGAAAACAAGGAAGAATGATAGATTGATATTGAAAACTAACACCCGACAGACATTCTTTGTGCAGCCTGTCCATGCCTGTTGGTCCCCGATTGCCCAGAGCCTGATTCCACTGGGACACATAGCACGGTGCACTTTGCTCTCTCCTTGAGCATGAGGGCACGCTCCATTAGCTGGCACTTGTTTTTACAGCATATGTGCTAGACAGCTTGGGCGGGAGCTGAACAACCCCCAGCCTGCAGATCATGTCCCACTGGGCAAGTTAACTGATCCCTTTTCTGTCCCTGCTTCTTGACTGTGATAGAGACATTTCTTCCCTGCTGCTTCACCAAAGAACATGCTCCCTAGACTTCCAGCTTCTTGTGCTTTAGTGCTGAGTACATCTTAAATTTGAAGTATAAATATAATACAATTCTGAATGTCCTGATTAAACTGTATGTAGTTGTAGTTGTAACTATTCAGTAAGGAAACAGTTTATCCTTAACAAGTAGGTTTGCAGCTTCGTTTTATGACCCAGGAGAAGTTGCTTGTATTTTTACCTCTTAATTTATCTGTCTGTTGAAGAAGTTTTGTAATAACTTCCAAGTTTCTTCCTCTTTGCCAAATCACTTCAGCATACTGGCAGCTCTACATCTCCCACCCTCCCTTCCTCTCATATATCACTGCAGTGTCCCGGCAGCACTCATTCTAGGATACAGAAATTCAGTCCATCATTCTTCATACAAAATTATTGAATGGGAATCACATTTGCAGTCAAGCTGGGAAGTAGAAAGCTAGTCGACCTGTCTTTTGGGGCATTTGGTTTTATTAGGTTCCTACATATGTTTGCTTTGATCTCTTCAGTGCTATCCTAAAAAACGATTCCAGGCCAGATTGTAAAAATGTCAGTTTCCTCAAACACTTGCACAAAATCCTTTCTAAATTTGCCAGATCTTCTCAATTACAAATCCATTGTTCTGTGTTAGACAGAGAATTGCCACTTCCACTTTGAAAAGATTAGCCATTCAGCTGTCAGGGGCTCTCAGGATCCAGCACTGTCTATAGCACATTGTAGTTGGTATAGATGCATTCCCAAATCTACAAGTTTCAGCAAATAATTGTGTGTCAGATTTAGAAATGAGCTGAATTTAATGTTACAGCAAAAGAGTTGAATCCTGGAATATTCTGAAAATACATGCTTATTTCCTTTCTGCAGATCCCATATTCATCAGAGAGTGATAATTTCAGAACAAACAAAATTAGGGTGCAAAATCACCCTCTTGTTCATGCCTTTGACTTGTGAATTTTGCAATTTCCCATCCCAAGTATAGTTTTAGAAAAGGACAATTTTACAAAACCAGATCAGGCCCAACATTAGCAGAGTGTTAGGTATATTCCCTGTTATATCAATTTAGATATAGTCTCATCATATAAAATTGTTGGCAATAATACAATTAACTTTCTAGCTTGTTTTAACTGCAGTGACTCAATATTTTCTGCACATAAAAACTGGAGTGGAGACAGAAAAAGCCAAATGAAGCAGTCTAGTTAGACTGCAAATAGACAAAAAAAATAAATAAATGCATTTCTAGGTGAAAGCAAGTCTCTTTGTTGCCTTAATTTATCCTCATTGGTTTGACAAAAGGACTGTCTTTTTGAGTGAGGGTGTTGGGAGAAGTATGCAAATGGAAGTCAAGAAAGTCTCTCCAAATCTAAAAGTTTTCTTTAACTTCAGATTGGTGGAGCAACTGATGTACTTAATCCACACAAATCAGATAACATATAAAAGGGTTGTTCAGGATGACTTAGATTCATTCTTATGAAAAGATCAGCTCTTCAAATTAAAACAGGGAAATAAGGGGAAGGGAGGATCCCAAAATAAGCAGATAAAGCCTAAATATTTTCAAATCTTGCTCATAACAATCACTTTTAGCTTAGATATTATTTTGGTGAGTCTCCCAGAGAAAAGGAAAGAAGTAGAAAATATATATGTATTTTAAGTGTTAACACAAGAAACCTCCCTTCTTCCTTACTAGCTGCACTGGGAGATATGATGAAGACAGACTGGAATAAAACCCTGAGGCAAACATGCCAGAATATTTTTCAGCATCTGTCCAGTTAAAGCATCTATTTAGTAAGTGAATCCAAAGCAGATGCAACATTTCTCTTCCTTAATAAATGCCGGTGCAGGAGCTACTAATGGGGACTACTAGTTTGTGGGTTCCAGGGAGCTGCTTTAAAATAGGACCTTGAAGAAACTGCAGCTACCCAGGATTCAAATCCCCTTTCTCCTCATTTAGGGTAATTGTGATGAGGGAAACTTCCTTGTCAAAACTTATTGTGCTAAAATTCAGAAAAACTTGTGAGTTAGGTTCCTTTCTTCATGAGATCTCCTTGGCAGGAAGCTTGTGTTGGCCAAGAACCAGGGATTTCTACCTAATAAATGATTACATTGGAGGGACTGCTCACTCTTTAGCCATGTTAATTAGGTTCTTTACACCAATTCTGGTTAGTTTATATTCTCATCATTAATGCACAACAGGCAGGTAGGACTGTGTGCTGTAGTTGTATGTTTTTGTTTTTGTTTTTTTTTTTTTCTTAATTGCAAAATAGGGCAGAGTCATAGTCTGTAAGGAAGCTCCTGACAACTTCTAGGTCTTGAAAGTGCCTTTGAGGCAAAACTGGAATACCTGTCATTTCTTATTATTGGCTTTGTATCTGGTCTTAATTAGAAATGCTTTATGACTGATAAGATAGCTAATATTTGGGTAAGGTATTTAAATGACATAATTGTCCTTGGTTATATTCTTCACACCCCAGTTACTCTTTGAAAAAGTTCTGTAAGATTATTAATAACTCCAATGTATATTATTTTCCACTTGAGAACCAGTGACCGAAAGTCAGAATTAAAGACAGAGAAACTGACAGCAATTTTTTCAAAGAATCATGGAATGGCTCGGTTTAAAGATCATCTAGTTCAACAACCCTTCCATGAGCAGGGATGCCACCCACTAGATCGGGTTGTCCAGGGCCACATCCAACCTGGTCTTGAACACCTCCAGGGCATCCACAGGAAAGGAAAGGAAAAAGGGTCCAGAAATAGTGTTTTACAGTACCATGTGTAGTTTTCAGAATTGTCCCAGTATCAATATTGGCAAGGACTTGCAATGACAGGAGGACTACTAGGAAAGAAGAAAACTGGGAAGCTAAAGACCACAGTATGAGATGAGTAAACGATTCCTTATTCATGCTATTAGTCTTCAGTTATCTACAGGTGTCAGGTCACCCTTAATAACCCCAACACATTAATTAAAAAGGTTTAGTTAGTTAGTTTGTTTGTTTTCTTCATCCTTCATAAAGTTTATTGGATGTAGCAGCACAGATGAACTAATCCCTATCCATATAGGAAAGGTTATTTCTGATGAAAAGTTTATGCGCAGAGGGAGCTGTTCCAGTACTATTTGTAAGTCTCTCTCCAGAAGTTATTATAGATATTTTGACTTTCTTATGTGTCTTTCCAACTAGATTTTTCCAAGATTCTTAAAGCATTTAAAAGACTTACATTGTTTCCCATGTTTATCAATGACCTGGGACAAAAATACAGCCATTGCCAATAGTTTCCAGATGATCTAAAAGTTGGGAGAGTTGGTAATGACAGATTAGGAAATACTTACAGAGATATTAGTATTTTAATGAACTACATACAGACATGCTATATCTTCTTTAATGTAGTGAAACTTAAACTCATATATTAAAGGGAAAAAATAATAATAATAAAAAAAAAATATATGTAAGGAACTACATACAGACAACCTATATTTTCTTGAATGTAGTGAAACTTAAACTCATATATCAAAGAAAAGAATAAGTAAGGTATACTTGTCATTGGGGATATTATATCCAGGCACTCAGAAACTCCAAAACACCTCTCTGGCATGATGTATAATTACCTAAAAAAAAAAATAATAATTTTTGGTTTTAACTCTGGCCCAAGTGCTAACGTGAATTCTTACTAGTGTTCAGAAAGAGTGGAGTCTCACGTAAGCGTAGTGACATCGCCTCGGTATTTAGCATGGGTTAACTGCTATTGAGATACTTATTTAGACTGGTACTCAGGGTACAGAAAGGATGTTGATAAACTGGAAAAAATTTAGAAAACAGGCCTGAGAATTGAATGGTTGGTAACAGATTATACAGTGAACAGCAGAGAAAATTTAAATTGCTTAACCCCTCTTAAGTGCAAGCTTAGGACAGATATGAACATTTTGACAATTTTCAGAGGCAACAGGAATTCACTGATGGAGGGTTCTTCTGAGTACATGTGACAAAGATACGTCAATAAGAAATGCCAGGAAGCTGAAACTAGGCAAAGAGACCTGAAGTGACCTGTGTATTATTTACTGTGAAGGGAAGAACATAAGGTGCAATATAGTCATTCCCAGGACATGGAATTGTTTTTCTTTGTGGTGTTTTTAGTGTATGCTGTTGTTCAAGCTGGAATTAACTCAGCTAAATCCTTCACCTTGTGTTATGCAAAGTGGTCCTTCTTATCTGTATATTTTCTGAGCATACAATATATATTTATTTTGACAATCAGCAGTTTCTTACAATCTTCCATAACAATGGTTTTCTTTGCCCTATGCATGTTATTTGAATAGTGATAACTGCATTTCCTGAACATATTGGTTTTTTGTTGTTTTGGTCTGTTGTTTTGTGAGTTTTTGTTTGCTTGTTTGTTTGTTTGCTTTTGTTGTTCTTGGTGGCTGTAGTGGTTGGTTGTAGGATTTTTTTTGTTTCATTTTGTTTGCTTGTTTTTTTGTTGTTGCTTATCAAGAGTGTGGTCAGAGGTACTCACACATCCTAAATCTGAATCTAATGAATCTAAGCATATAAGAAAGCAAGTTGCTTATAATTTGGATCATTTGCCATTCTCTTTCTTTTGTACTAATCTTCATCTGTACAAAATGAATGTAAATAACTTATAACTCAGTGTCAGTTTACATCCCTATATATCCCCAAAAAAAGAGATAGAGAATGCAAGACAGCAAAGATCCAAATGTCCTCCTACTGGATGTAGACCAAACCAAAAGTTATGAACAGCACCAAAACTGAAACGAATCTTCTGAAAATGATCAACCCTGGAAGTTTTTTTTTGTTTGTTTGTTTTTGTTTGTTTGTTTGTTTGTTTGTTTTTTGTTTTTTAAAAAAAAGTTTTTTTTTTTTCTTTCTGATTTTGAGGGTTTTGGAGTGGAGAAAACATGTACATGAACTCTTAGTATGTTCTTAATATGGAAATTATCCGTTGCTAATTCATACAAATCTCAGTAAGAACAGCATGGTTCCATTACACACCAGATTTGTCTTTTTCTTTGCAGCATCAAGTCTCCTCTTACTTTTCTGACTTGGCCCTGCCTGTAATACTTTCTTCACACTATTCAGAGATATGCTTTGTTTTAAGAGGAACAAGCCAACAAATTCATTGATCTTATTACCTAAAAAAGGAAGAAGTAAGGAAAAAGGAAAAGTATGTTCTTTCCTTTCTTTAATCTTATTGAAACAGAAGCTGAGCCTCTGATCTGTGTCTAGCATCAGTCCTATCATTTGTGCATCTCTTAGCGTAAATCTTTGTGATACCATCAAAGCTGAAACATGCATCACTGAGACATGAGCACCTGGGAATGGGTGCTATGCAATGCAGTCAGATCTGGAGGCAGAAATGGGTGCTAGCTTCTTAAAACTATTGGATTTACTCATTTATTCATTACCTCAAACTCCAAGTAGAATATGTCAGCATTCAATTTAAAAGATTTTATCTACCTAAAGTTTTCCTTAACTCAAACTGTTTAAAATGGATGCAAACCTGGATATCGGAAATGTAAATCTATATAAATACCTGAGTAACAATGTATACAAATACTGTAAGGGGCATAGCAGAGAGGCAGGAGCCAGGCCCAGAGGCCCCGGGCCCAGCCTGGAGCCCAGGAGGTGCCCTCTGCCCCTCAGGAAGCACTGCTGGGCTGGGCGGGTGCTGGAGCCCTGGCACAGGCTGCCCAGAGAGGGGCTGGGGGCTCCTCCTTGGGGTTTTCCGGCAGCCGCCTGGATGTGGGGCTGGGCCTCCTGCTCGGGATGGCCCTGCTGGAGCAGGGCTGGCACCAGAGGTGGCACCAGAGCTGTCCTCCAGCATCAACCATTTTGTGATTTCACCATATTCTTGGTTTTTTTTTGTTGTTTTTTTTTTTTTTTTTTTTTGGTCTTATCCTTTGTAGGCAGTTAATCCAGTGCAAAAGAAATCTTAAGAGAGACTAATTGGTCCAAGTCACATCATAAAGCTGTGGGCTGTATGGAGTCAGACCCCTTGGTGCATATAAGGTTCAAGAGCTTTATGAAGTGCAAGCTAAATAGGAAGATAGTTTGTTGACTCTGTGACTGTGTCGATGAATTTAGATCCATTTGGCCCTCAATGACGTTGGCTTATGACTTTTCATAAAGGAAGCGTATCCTAATAGACTGGAACACAGAAAAAGAAATACTCTTGCTAGTTTGTAGTTCCAGATATTATTATTTCAGTCCTCCCAATTAGTGCACAGATTAGCAGTGTTTTGTCTTCTGTCAGGGGACAGAATGGGACAGTCTTTGTATTTATGCGAATGGATGAGTTCTTTGGGGAACTGAACTGGCAGTGGCAAACTTGGTGTTATGGGACCATATTATTTCACTTCCAGAAAATTGTTGGGCTCTGCAAAACTTAGCAGACCTCTGGTTCATGGGTGTGACTACAGGTAATAGTAACTTATAAGTGCAGAAGTGTTCAAGCATCTTTTTTTAGTGTTTGGTTTGGCAAGCAATAGCTTTCATTGCAGCTTGAAACCCCTGACAATTGATTATTGAACCAATAATTGTGGCATCATAAAATACCTACTCTTTTCACAAAGCTTTCCTTATCGCACTCCAGGCTTTGCTGACATGGGGCCAACTTTACGTACTTACACACATTCTTTTAGTTTTTCTTCACTGCATTCCTGTTTTAACAGATAATTCCCAAAGCACTTAAGGAAGCGGAGAATTAATGAAGAATGATACAAAGGTTTCTGCCCTTTCTAAGGGACATTCTCATAAACTGGGACCCAGAATTTTGAATGTATTAATTTTAGAAACACCCTATTTTTGATATCAGAGTGCCACTGGCAATTTAAAAAGGAGGTGCCTAATCTGAAAAGCAATTGTTTCTCTCTGATACCTCCAGCCATATTTGTCATTGCTTTTATCTTTGTCATTTTGCTTTGTCCCAAGAATTGATTCTTCCACATGAAATTTAGCCTCTCCTCCCTGTGTAAAATTTCCCATGAGTCAAACTAATAGTAAAGGCTATTACCCAACATATTACCCAAGGCTGAGGTAGTTATTCTGACTGTCTGTTTTTATTTAATACTATATATCTTTTTATCTTTTCTCATGGGATGGGTTTTTGTTCCCATTAGTCCAGTTATAGCTCAGTGTGTCTTCATTGACATCGCTGGAGTTATATGCTCGCTATCAGTGGTATTATTGAGTGGTGAATTTCTATACCCTGGAAATTTAGTTTTGATCCACACAAACCCATCCATGCTAAACAATGCAATATACTCTCTAATGCAGTTACTTATGAGTCTTCTATAGCAAATGAGAAATGGACTTCAGATTCATAGGTTCTCTTTTCATTTCTCAGGGATGATCGAACAGAGGGTTTCATTGAGCACATGCTGTTAAATCACCGCCCGTCATTGTTCTCCACAGCCTCTGTCCCCCGGTTCAGGACAGATTTGTGAGGAGCAGAAATGTGTCACACATTCTTTGAGGAGTGACTCTGCCTCTTGAAGACAAAAGACCATTTGGCAGCCCTGGTATTGATACTGGGTGAAAGGGAGTCCTTAGATTAATTCAATGCTTGCACTATAATGACCATAAGAGTTCAGGTTATGAAGAAGTACTTTGTGACGTGTCATGGTTCTGTAGGAGCATTTTACACAGGGAAAATCACCTTCTTTCTCAAGCTCAGAGATAAAAGCAGAGGAGAAGGGAAGAGGTGCGGGGATGGGGGCTGTTCTAAAATCTGGATTTCATACAGTTTGCAGCATGGTTTCTTATGTGCAAATGTTCTTTGACTTCAGAAGAGTTTTCTGATTTATGCCCAAATAAAATCTGGCCAGAAATCAATACTGTTGTTAGCCTGAAGAGTGTGGTTGTTGGGACATCTGTGGACTTCCATTATATGGCTGTTTGAGGTGTAGAGCAGCACAATCTCACAGCACATGATGTTGATCATCCATTAAAAGTTACCAAACCACTTTATTACCTTAGAATGTGAGAATCAAATTCTGCTTTCATGACATCTTAAGCCTGGAGGTGACAGTGAAGTTAGCAGTGTTTTACCCAGTTTGGGCTGAGAAGAATATAGCCCAAACTATTTGTCATATTCAGCTCATTTTCAAAATATCTCCAATATAATGGAAAAAAAAAATAAAAAAATGTTGGGGCTTGTATCTTTCCTAAGAAACATTGCACATCAGAGAGCTGCAAGCAACAGCCATTGATCCAGAAGCTTGTGCAATATATGTGTGCTTGTGTCACATCAACAGTGGAAGGTCACATTTAATTTTCTCCCAGAAGATCACCCTCTGAGCTGACACACGGAGATAAAGATACTACTCATTATAGTGGTTGCGATTTTTTTCTACCCAAATAGGTTGTGTGGGAAGGAGATCAGACTCCAATCCCTAGAGTGCTGAACAGTCTATACAGCAGCCCCTCAGTTTGCTGAGCCAGCAGGGCTGCTCCTGTTTGCATCCTCAGTTCAGATAAGAGTTAAACATAAATAATTATAATACCAAAAAGTCTGATTATCTTGAAAGAAGGTTTAAATACTGCGTATAATCTTTTGGGAAAAAAAAAAAAAAAAAAAAAAAAAAAAAGGCAGCTCTCCAAACTGAGTGTTTAATTCCCTGGTATTAAAGTACCCAGAATTTAGTCCTCTTTACATCTAAATTAAAGATGTAAAATGTAAACCAGGACATATTGAAAATTCACGGGATGATGTTGACTTTTTAAGTTACATTCAGCATTTATGTCTCAGGGACAGATCCTGGAGTAGCATATCCTTCACTAGAGTATCTTCTGAAATAAATTATACATTTTTACACCAGCTGAGGATCTTGTCATCTTATTAGAAAGCATCTCCTATGATTTGCCTAAATGAGTCATGCCATTGTCTCATGGTTTGACATCAGAACTTCCCAAATGGCTGCTCGTGCAGGTTGCTTACTCTTTGTCTTCAGGCTCAGCAAATAATAATTACCTATCAGATTCCCACCATGAATTCTGGAAGATTTTGAGAGGGGGACACAGGTGGGAAGAAGAGAAGAGGGGGCAATTAATGTAGGAGTACTGGGGAAATGAAAGAGAGCAGATATAGAAAACCAGGCAAATGGTCAAAAGAAAAGAGGGTAGCAGAGATGCTTCCAGAAGTCAGGAACAAATTAGGAGATCTCTGGGATCTCTCTTAATGAGCAGCAAAGCCAAGGGAAGAAGAAGCAAGAAGATTGTTGCTTTTCCATCCCTTTTTTGGGGGTGAAGAAAGAGGAGGGGCAGAAGCTGTGAGGAAAACTTGCTCGACATACACAAAGGTTGGAAAGGGAAGGTGTCAGAAAGACAGCTGAGCAGAAAACTCATGAAAAAGATATGGATCTAAAACCATTGTGGAGGGACTGAAGATTGCAGTTCCAAGAAAGCTGATGATCCTCCAAGAAAGCAGAGGATCCTCAAAGATTGTATTTTTCAGTGTGCCTGCTCCAGGATATGGCACTGTATTCCCAGCTTTTTACTGAGAGGCCTTACATGGTGTGTCACAAGGCACAACGCTAGCCCTTGAAGGCCAAGTGACTAACTGCTTGAAAAAATACAATAATTCCCTGAAATGAGCTGCCTGGGGAATCTCATTGCCTTTGTAAAATATTGAGTTTGCACATAAAAGGCTAGGAAGAATAGTCAGACCCTACACGTAGAGGCCAGGGCCACTGAGGTGCATAGGAAATGAGAAGGGACTGATAGGTACAAGCTGCCACCAGTGTCTATAGTGCCAGGTAAATGAGATCTTTCTCTGCTTTGTGCTTCTTGTCAGTAAGAAAGAAGAAAAAAGCCAGAGTACTTTGGAAGACATTGAAGCTGTGCTTCACTTTGGTCTGTTCCTTGGTCTCCCTTTGACAAACTTTCATGTGCTCTTCAGGTTTGGAAACTTAAATACGAACAAGGCACCTTCAACAGCCTCCTCCTCCATTCCCAGCACTTGAAAATCTGCAGTACCATGCCCACCTCTCACTGCAGTTTTGTTAAGTGCTTAAATACAGAATTGTTTATGGACCCAGCACCATGCTTTCACAAGGCATGCATGTGGAAAGCAGAACTGTAGTTTTTGTCTCTCTTTTTCACAGCTCTGGGGAAGAAGCTTAGGAAGGAGAGTGAACTAGTGAAGAGAAGTTTTTCTCTTGCATTGCTATATGTGAGAATGAGATTCCACAAAGTGTCAGAAAACATTTTGTATTCACAACAGTACAAGAGCAGTATTTTTCTTCCCTTATGTATATTCTTGCCTCTGTGCTTTTTCAAATTGAAATTCTCTTTTTTGTTGTTTGTTTTATTTTTAAATGTATTTGCAAGGCAGAGTTTCATTTGAGTTTATATATATGCCATGCTGATGATGGCAATCATCTGGTTTGCATTTGCACATTTAGTGTGGATAGTTCTAGTCTTTTTCTATTTGCACATATGAAGAGTAGTGTTTAAAATGGTAAAATCAATAGATTTGCACTTAGGAATCTTCAGGAAACGAAAACACTATCATGTAGAAAAATTCTGCTTTAAGCTGTTCTCTCTAGTCTGACATCCCATAAACTGGAATTGACAATTGTGTTCACTGTATGTGTGATTAAAGAATAAGCAGTGAAGCCTAGAAAATAAAAAGAAAAACAAAGGAAGAAAGATTTTGTTTTCCATGAATATTCACAGCAATGGACAAAGGATGATTTTTTTTCAAACCAGAATGTTTCTCAAAAGTTTTCCATGAGATGGCAGCTCTCTAAAACACAAGGATTGGATTGAATTGGGAAAGAGAACGTTAGCTCAAGGAATGAGAAGTCTGGAAAGTGAGAAGGACCAAATAAAAAGACACCTTAAATTTGCTTCAGAAAACAGTGGAAATGAGATGCTTATCTAAAAGACAGTTCACATTATTGGTAAGCAGAGAGAAAAATCAACAGAAAACCATATAATTCTTCATTTTTCTTTATTTTCCATAAAGTTGGAGTAAACTTAGGTTGCATCCTCACTGAAAAAGAGCAACTGAAAATTTTTGTTCCTGTTTTAATGGTTTCTGATAGTAAGGCCTCAACTAACTGAATATAAAACATTTAGGAAAAAGAACAAGTTCAGCAAGTCTAAGTAGTGGGACAATGTGCTCTTTCATTGTGATTAATATCCTGCTGTTACTTACATATGGTCCATATTGAGTGAATGGGCAAAGGTAGTCAACCTTGAAATCAGTATGCAAACTCAGTCTTAATTAGATGTTTCAAAGGTCCAGTTTGCCTGTCCAGGCACCTTTTTTTTTTCTTTTTTTTTTTTTTTTTTTTTTTTCATATTAAACTTTTATAGAAAATCAAGGGGGAATACTAACAGAGAATACTAACAGAGTTATGTATTTATGCTACACAGTGATAGGCTAGAAGTGCCACATGGGTTTGAAACAGAAAGCAAACAGGAGAACTCAAAGAAAAACAACAAAAATATAGGTCTATCAATTGGCTTACTCATTAACAGCATAGTGTCTTATTTCTGTGAAACAAAGGAATTAAGGCACACATTATTTGTGCATACTGCCCACAGAATATCTAAAATCCCTGTCTTTTGTTCCTCATTAGCTCTCTTCACAGATTTCCCACTGGGAATGATGCTGAAAGCCAAAGAGGAGGGACAGGGACAGGGGGGCAATACAGAGCAGTGTCACCAGCCTACCTGAAAGAAAAAATCTGTGTGTCTGTAAGGGACAGATGGGATTTAACTGTGATTGGTTTGGGTGTACTTCATGTTTCTCATAAATCCTAATGCTCCCCTTCTTCACTGAGATCTGCCAAAACAAGGGACCTACTAAACTAAAGATCTATTAACCTTGCTCTCAAGTGCATACCATTTTTTTCACGCTTTTTTTTTTCAAACTCTGTATCCATGCTTGTGTGGGAGGACACCATAAACTTACAGCTTTTCCTCCTCTTTGTATGTTAGAAAAAGAAGGAAGAAGAAATAATTTGAAAAGAACAGGAAAATGAATATATTCCTTCAGTTGAAGCCACGGTGGAAATCAGACCACACATACTATGCTTACATTCATTCATACATAACTTTGTTCTGTCTGGTACGTTCTGTTTTCTCATCAATAGCAAGAATCACCATTCCCTATGGTCCCTGATACTTTTCAAACTATAGCACTAAGATGATGGATACTGCATTCCCCTTTTCTGCTGTCTTCTAAACAGCTTTTTTTCTGACTGATTAATTTTGGCAAAAAAAGAACCCATCCATATCTTAGGGGTGACGATGATTTTAGCAAATGTTGCATCATATACTTGTCTTGTGTTTCTGCAGGACAGAGAACAGGATTAAAAGTTGCACAGTGATGTCCTTCACTCTTTTTTTTTTTTTTTTAAATACATTCCTGGCTCAACTATTGACCTCAGACTTTGAGTAACCCCCTAAAAGGAATCTATGCCTTCTGCAGAGCATCTTACCTCCAGTGTAGTGATGCAAAATAAACTGTTTTCACAAAGAATTTAAGGTCACCAGAGAAAAAGCACAACATGAACATGGTATATTGTGAGGCAAGGGAATATTCATGAGTGGATAAATTTCATCAGGAAAAAGAATACCCTAATAGCTAGACCAGTAAGAAACCAGCAGATCTTTGGCACCACTGACTTCAGTGCCTCTTTCATATTGAGTGATGGAAGTTGATAAAGACACAGTGAAACATAAAACACTCACCCCATGGCTTCTTTTGTTCAGGGAACAATGACTTTTAGATGCAATTAAAGGCAGAAGTCTGGAAAATGTGTGCTTGTTCTCTGTTTTCATGGGCATGGAGCTTTGTATCTATAGCATACCTCCCTCCACTTAATGAAATATTTTTTAAAGATATCCTAAATGCACCTTTTTTCATTCTTGTTTTAAAGTAGTCACTAAAAATGGACTCTCTGGCACATTATTGCTATTATTAATTCACTTCTAATCACATGTATTAAGAGAAGAAGCCTGAGAGGTGACTGAAACATGATACTAAAGGTGCTAATTTGATAATGAACAGCAAGCTACAGTATGTCTTCTGTGCATTTTTCCCATATAATTCCTCTTGATCTTTTGGAATATTATATGCCAAATGAAGTGATTGAGTTAATTCTAGTTCCCTGCATCTTTTTCTTGTGAATTTTTTTCTTTCAGGCTTTTCAGAAAATTTAGCTGGCTTTGATTCTGTAAAAGCAAATACCTCCTGATATAATTCGTGGATCAGAATGGCAGTTGTGGCTGCATACTACTGTCCAGCCCATCGCAAGAAATTCTGGGCCCTGGGGCTTTCGTTGGTGTTTGAGCAAATCATGTAGACTATGTACCCCAGGAGGCAATGCTTCGACTTTGTTCAACTTCACAAGTTAAAGATGAAGGTGGCTGTCAGATGGGGTACTGAAATTCACAGTCTCAAGCAAATCACTCCCGTATATAAGAACAGAATATTCTGTCTTGCTTTTTTTCTGTCCCTATCTGGCTTCTGGCAAACTGTCAGTGCAATCGACATTTGGGTAAAATTCAGAGCCTATAGAGTAACAAAAACTTTATAATAACCAGCTAGTATAAAGTTATAAGTGGAGAAAATCCCAAGAAAAGGTTTTATCTACTTCTTTGAAGGCTCAAAGGTTCATTTCCAAAGAAGATGTTACTGGCAAAATTCAGCATAGGGCTATTTTGCCCTCAAAATACGTTACTTGTGTCCCTAGAAGACTTTCCATGGGAGAGTCTCCAAACATGCAGTTGACCCCTATGTCCTACATCGTGGAATTAAAATTAACCAAAAATATGGTACATTTATGTCTTAAAATGGCAAGTTCTTCTTACAGCATCTCTTGTCTTAGTAATGTGAGAGTTAATTAAGCATTGCACAAATATTGCCTGGTAACAGAGAGTCTCTGATCACTCTGAATGTCCCTGAGTACACAGGGACAACTCCTGCCATCATGACTTGGGAGTATGGTCTTAAATTTGCACACCACTTAGACTAGCATCGCCATCTCATCATCCCATGAAGTAATTTTTATTTTTTTTTTCTTTTGGAGGTGTGTGTGTGGATGCTCCTCTCTAGTCAATCTATAGTGGATGTCTCTCTCTGCAGTCCTATACATCTGTCCTTGGAGCTTGTCAGTGATTGTAAGGAAATGTTTTTTAGTATGTATAAGAGGTGCCTTTATTTTCTTGGGAAAAATGTTTGTGCTCCTGTAAGACTACACAGAATTCAGAAGAATTGGGGAAGATGATAAATTCTTTATCATTGGAATTACAGTTTGTCATTGCATATTAAGTTGACAAGTCTGGCACTGTGATTCTTCATCCAAGAACATGCCTCAAAATCAGTCAGGCCATTGTGGATCTTGGTGCGATCAAATCATCTGTAGAGACCTCAGGCATCTAAACTTATGCATGTTTTATTCAAGCCGGTTAATGGGTCCCCTGAAAGGCTCACAAATTCTCTGTATGAACGTAATGTTTCTAATACATTCATTGTAATAAATCAATGGCAAATGAAAAGAAGGGCTAAAATGAAGCAGGATGCATGGGGTGGTCTGAGGAGGTGGCAGTAAAGAGTGGGAAGTACTGGGTTTTGTTCTTGATTGCACTTCTTAGTTGTGTAGCAAAGCAACTATAATGAGAGGTCTTGCAAAACAGGCTTAGCATCAAATTTAATGATGAAGTTTCTATTCCAAGGAATGAAACACCAGGACATCACTAACCCACTGAACATACACAGTAGGCAATGCAAAACCAAGTAGCACAGCAATTTTATTTTGTAGAGCTCCTGCACTTGGTCATATGTGTGAACCATATTTTCTGCCTAAATGCCTAGCACACTTCTATTGGTTAAAATCCTGGCCTCAGTGGAGAGTCAGACCAAAACTCCTTTCACCCTCAAGAAGACCAAGATTTTACTTGTTCAAAACCCCAGTCTCCAAAAGTTTCCCATAGAGCAGAGACTCTTAATGAGGAGTCAAGCACAGACATTGGTAAGTAAGTTAGAATGTAGCCCCAGTACAAGATGGACAATAACTGCTGATTGCTATCAAACACATTTTTCAGTAATATGCCCACACCTTTAACAATTCAAGTCTGAACCATGCAAGATCATCCAAACTTTATTTACAATCCTTCCAAACACTTCAATTGCACATTCTTGCATGTCGCACAGCTTCTCATTACCTACATACATAGAACAAAGACTAACTGCAGGTCTGAAGACACAAGATCCCACTATGCATCAGTTTACTGTATGTGTTCTTGACTCTAAGAACAACAGAAAGGGTTTCATCCGCATAAATCAGACCTATCAAAATCAATGTGTAAAGTACACCAACTTGTTTCCAAAACAAACACAAGCCCAAATTATTTGTGTAGGTTAGGAAACGGGGTACAAACAGCAATGAATTACATTCTGCAGAATCTGTCCCTCTGTGGTTATTCAAAAGATGGAAAGCAAAAGTCTGAATATGACCTTGCCCACTTTTCAACTAACACTTTATCCTTTACTCTAGAATTGTATCCCTCCTGATTCCCAAATTATCATTTTAACTTGCCTGAAATCTTCCTCCATCCTTCACAGTCTTTAAAATTGTTTTAGTTTCTTTTTCAAAAATCCACCTTAACTGCTGAAATATTTTGGCTTGTGCTCAGATTGTCCTATATTTCAGTAACTACAGCTTTTCTCTCTACCTTTTAACCCTTTAATCTCCCAGATTACTCCATCTGTCTCTGTTCAAGCTATCACAGAATCAGAAGGTTATGCAGGTTGGAAGGGACCTAAGGAGATCTCTAGCCCAACCTTCTGCTCACAGCTGGGTCAGCTCTGTGTTCAGACCAGATTGCTCAGGGCTTTCTCCAGCTGGGACTTTAAAAACTCAAATGTTGAAAGTACCACAATTTCTCTGGCCTTGACTATCTCACAATGGATTTTTTTCTTTCCGTTATATCCAGAGAGATCTGTTTCAGTTTATGAGCGCTGCCTCTTCTCCTGACATGCACCTCAGCTTGGGTCCATCTTCTTAACTTGCTCAGAGGTGGTGTAAGGCTGCTATGAGGTCCCTGCTGAGTATTCAGGCTGAACAAATCCCTCATATACTACATGCTCTAACACCCTTACCACATTGGTGGCCTCTGCTGGACTCCCTGAAGTTTGTCAACATCCTTCTTTTGTTGGGGGCCCAGCTGGATGCTGTATTCCAGTTGTGGCAAGATGAGTGCTGAGTAATGGGGAAAAAAAAAATAAAAAAATAAAAAGCACAACACTTCTCCTAAAATCTTCATTTTCCCTTACTATAATCACTCTTTTTACCTGGCTTAAAATCTCTTTGTCCTCTTACTCTCTTTTTTTTTTAGAAAAATAAAATAAAATAAAATAAAATAATCACAAACTAGTATACATTCCTTGCATGTTTGTTGTCCTTTACCCTAATGAAATTTTGCATTCATTTTCTCTGATTTGCCTTGTCACTGTTTTTCTTCCCTCTTGAGTTTTCCCTTGTTTTCTTTCACTGTTTGTCAGATATTTTCCGTCTGGTTTTGCTTATGCTTTCAGGGCTCTTTTGAATCTACCCTTCAGCTATCCCTGTACCACTAAAATAACAGTCTTCAGAGTAGTTACAGGAACTGTTAAAGCATGCACCATCCTCTACCTTCCAACATTGTTTATTTCTTAGTATTTACCCCTAAGCTTAAATATTCTCAGCATCCTTCAGTGACCTGCATCCAACTCACAACGTTCTCAGTATGCTGAGAATATGAATACTCATTTCTGTTTTTCTCTTCAAATCCCTGTGTCTCAACGGTATCTTGTGGAAAGAGTTCCATGTAGAGCTGGCTGTGGAAAATGTCAACTTTCTTGATGAAAACAGGAGCCTGTCCAGTTAAGAAGAGAGAATTCCAGTTTTCTACTCAGCAGAAGGCTTGGGAATTGCAGTTCCTAAGCAGACACAGGGGCTTAAAAGTACTATGATTTCTCTCCCCCAAAACACTGCATAAGCAGGCAGAAAAGTAATTAGGCCTAGCATGTTTTAATTACTTTTTCCATTTTTTAATTTTTCTGAACTTCAGGGGTTCTGGCATCTAGTGCAATAAAAGAAAGTAACTTGTTCAGCAACAGATCTTCTTCCATGTGTCCCCTCATGGTATACAGATGAGGAGGTAACCAAATACTTGCTGGGATCGCGCTCATTATTTTGTGCTTATAGAAATTAAATACATAATAGATTGCCAAAGTTTAGATGAACATGATTGTGATAATGGCCATAGGGTTACAAAACTATCTCAGTAAACAAGGACATCCTTGTAATTGTTATGATCTTTATAGATGCACTTTTAGAGTTGCATCTTCTTACTTTAAGAAACTTCTGCAGTTAAGAAATTTTGGTGGTAAAACTGGGTTTTGACCTATCTTTTCCATTATTTGTCTGATCTCCAGAAGCCTAGCTCAGTAGGAGTCATTGGGAACACACTGGGCAGCAAAATAGAAAAACTCAATTCTGAGTTTTGATTTAAGTGAGGTTTGTTGTTGTTGACGTTTTTTTAAAGTGAAATTTGCTGTTTTATATCAGTTCAGCTCTCATGGTGGGAGGCCAAAGACTCTTTTAGTGGCTATCGTCTGGTTCTCTAAAATCATGTCCCCTCTCTCTCTAAAATAATGTCCTATATCTATTATTAACAAATTGAATCTATTATTGTTAATTGCTTTTGGGGTTCAATGAAGGACACAGTCAGGATGGATTCTGTTTACCAGTTTATTATTTTATCACCATATGTTCTCAAATTCCCTATCCCTTTCCTTTCCCATTTGGAAAACACTGATAAAGAAGCTTGCCAAGAGTAGAGATCCGCAGCTGAAAGTCTCTGAATATTGGTTTGATTTTGCCTATCCTGTGTTGCTGCCAAGGAAATGATCTAAGAAGAGAGGCAGCACCTTTGCATATGCTCTGAGCATGATTTTCTTAAAAAGATTCCTGATTACTGGTAGCTTATCCCTCTGCCATTTTGTTTCATCTTCCACCATTTTGTCTCACAAAAGACAGAATTGGAAAAGAGATCACTAAAGGGAAATGTAGACAAGGAAACAAGAAGAGGTTAATTAGAGAGCTGAAAAAGTAAGTGGATGTTTTTGTTCCTTTTTCTCTTTCAAAGTAGGACACTTGTTGAGCTGTGAAGTTAACAAGGAGTGAGTAAAAAAAAAAAAAAAAAAGCCTCCCATCTTTCTTATCGGTTCTTTCAGCATTCTGCTCAAAGTTCGAGTGGCTGTTGGAGAGAAACACTTACCTCTGTTCTTCCCTATTTCTTTGTGACCCCATTTGTCATCACTGGGGAAAGGGAGGATAAAGAGTGAAAGAAAGGATGAAAAGCAAATCGTGATCAGAGGGATGAAATTGTCAGACTGCACCTGCAAAACCAGATTATAAACCCTGGTTTTATCTTCCTCTTCGGTTTGGTATTACAGGACATATATACAGAGATGGAGTCAGGTTATGTGTCTGCAAACCCTTTGATTAACTTTCTAGCATTTCCTAACCTGAAAACTGGTTCTTCCCTTTCTTTTCTGCTGTTTCAGCACCTTTGGTTCTCAGTGACCAAAATTGCTGCCAATACATACTTGTATTTTACTCTTTCCCCCCAAAAAAAATACCTACGAGGAACTAGCTTGTTGTATCCATAGGAGAGGAGCTTGGCAAAGATTCTGGAAAAGAAAAAAAAAAAAAAAAAAAAGTGAAAAAACTTGGTGAAGATATATTCTGGTGAAAAGTTTTCAAAAGCCTTTTAGCGATAGTAAGGGTAATAAACATCTTGAGGCTTAGGCACACATGGGAACAGGGGCTGTGCATTTATTTCTTCCAGACCCTCTTCCTCTCCACCTGTTCAGCCTCCTGCACACACATTTTCAATCCTCCCCTGTTGCTATAGGAGGAAAAAAGAAATCTGAATTTCCAGCATCTGAATATGGTGCTTGTTTCTTGCAGCCTTGATAGAAATTCTTTTCTACTTCCAGTATGTCTTATTAGGGAAAGGGTCTCAATCATTACAGATATTCATGCTTCACAAAATCATCTGGGAACCAGTGAAGCTAAGAAATACAAGATCCCCCAAAAAGGCTGCTCAATGTCATCACAAACTGTTGCTTTTGTAAAGGCTTCAGGGAGGAAGACGGTTCTTCGTTACAAGAGAACTGTATTAATTTCATCCCTTTTCTGCGATCTCACTGTCTTTTTATAGTCTCTCTGAAGTAGTTTGACTGAAGAGATTAGATAAGAGTTCATATTTTTAAAAATTCACCAATAAGCAGCTGATTGTCTTGTGGTCTCTGTTCAATATATGCATTTGGGGAAGTGTGTGTTATGTGCTGCATTTATTAGAAACCAGTTGTGCTCCATATTAAATAAATAAATAAATAAATAAATAAATAAATAAATAAAATCTGGTTGAGCCCTATTCTGAGTAAATACTCACTCTGCATCAGACTCCTGTTGGGATGCAGCCTGTAGTAGAGAGGGGCTATGTGCTGATGGCTCCTGGACTGAGTGTGAATGTTAAAGACAGTGCTATGAAAATCAAGGGTCCTCTTCTATTTCCCCATCAGTTTTATATTACTGAAATTTCACTGTTTTCAGTGAAAAGGTGCACAATTTACATGACTCAATTCAGAGAAGGATGAGACCAATAATCTCTCCCTAATTCTGCACAAGGCAGAGACTCCAATACAATGTCTCCGATAATAAAATAGCATATAGGTAGACAATTTATAGGCACCTTTATGCCTTCCTTGTAACTATTCAAAACCTAATTCAGCTGGTAAAATATGCAAATATATGAATTTCCCTCTGTGAAAAACCTGGCTAAGAGAAATGGTCCCTTTTAGCTTGCTGACCAGATCATCTCATGGTCCCTGAAGTTCTTGTAGCAGGGACATGATTCAGCAAGGCACGCCAGCATGTGCTTTTCAGCCATAGTCTCAGCTGAATTGCTAAGTAGCTCAACTGCTTTGCAGGCTTGAGCAAGATAAATCAAACTAACAGATGAGGGATTCTGCTAAATCTAAATGTTCGGGATCGCATGAGACTGAGGAGATTAAATATATATATATATATATATATATATATATATATATATATTGCAGCAGCTTCCACCTTTTTGCATCTCTGCAGCTCCATTTGAAACTGGCTGAAGCCTTGCTTTTGGCAGAGTTAATTTCTGGTTTTCTTCAGTGTTAACAAGAGGACAGAAAATCCTGCTGACTGTGTCCCACGTAGCCCAGTCTTAAACCACAGACATAAGTGGCAGCCAAGACACCAATAAAAGATGCTTAGTGGGATGGTGTGAGCAAAGGAACTATAATAGTCTTGAGCTTGCTGATATCTGTATACGGCCTAGATAGTATGTTGTACTGAATCCAAAAATACCAGAGCACTACTCAAACCCTTGTAAAGACTTAAAACTTCCATGTGATGAAAGTATTATTTCCACTTTACAGATGTAGGACATAGACTAATTGATTTTTCCAGCAGGGAGGAGCACAACCCAGGTGACCACATCCATATTCCTGTTCTATAATTATAAGTACATATGTTGCAGCTAGATTAGATGGTATGCAAAATACACCCCTCTGAAATGTTCTTCAGCAATGTTAGCTTCTTAATGCTACACTGCCAGTTCTGTAGGGATTGCTTATTTCACAGTCGCCAAAACAACCCAAAAAAAAAAAAAAAAAAAAAAAAAAAAAAAAAAGCTGCTCCGACAGAGTTTAAATATTCAAAATAAATCATGAGTTTCTGTCATGTGGAAACAAAAAACTAATGATACAGTGAAAGGCTACATTTCCATAACTCTGACTTGCATCTACATATTTCCCATTTGAAAGTCAATGGGAACCGTGTGGCTGAGTGCCATGTGACTCCAAAAACACAAAGGCAGCCTGCCTCCTCCTTGGCAGCCACAGCTCTGTCCCCCCGCAGAGGAATCACCTATGTGATTTGCATCTGATTTCCTTGCTAACCTGCAAGAGAACTGGAGCCAAACAGTAGGATACGCACTAACGGGATCTGAATATTTAGCAGCATGGGAACATAGGTAATTGATTCCAGTCTTGGGCACGCTGATGTAGCTCCCTTTGCATAGTCAGGAGGGGAATGGAGTTGAGTTAAGCTAATACATTCATCAGCTGTTAGCTTCTCCTGAGAAGGAGACTTTTAACCCCATATGTATCATCTGATGAGCTTCAGGTCAACCTTTTACATATGGAAATCCATTTCACCATCTATATCAAGTTGGCTAGAAGCACACCTGGACAGTGGGGAAGTGTTCTTTAAAAATGGATGGTTAAACTACCACATGAATACTCAGATTTACTTCTTGAGAATGTAGTGGGTTTTGTCTCACTGGAGTTCTTTAACCTTCAGAAGACATGAAGGTGCACTCTGAACTTGTTTATTTTTTTATTCATTAAAGGAAAATCAATTTCAGGCTACGCACATTTTGTCCTGATATCATTAGTACCGTTGGGTTAAAAAAAAAAAAAAAAAAAAAAAAAAAAAAAAAAAAGGTTTAAAGGTTTTTCAGTTGTTTTGAAAGCTCTGTTCAGAAACGGAGAAAGACATTATTCCTATTACTGCAGTGAGAGCTGAGTGAAGCCTCACTAGCCACAGATCTGCCCCATCACAAAAGCTCATTGGTGAGGACCACACTCTAGTTTTACAGTCCATCAGATTGCACCAGGGGAAAATAGAAATGTCACAAATTAGGAAGCAAAGATTATATTTTTAGTTTCTTTTCTTAAGAAATTAGGCTCGTGTGATTACGTTGCTGTTCTCACATTCGTTTGCTTCTTCTTGTTTTCTGTGCTCCTTATAGCATACCTCTTCTTGGTTGAACAGTCATCTCAGAGGTTGCTCAGGTTCTCCAGTGAAGGCGACCCTTTGGACACCCTAAGCCAGGAGGGCTCAGGAGGAGCCCCCACTTGCAAGGCAGCAGGGTGTAATCTCAAGAAAGAACCAAAAACATGACTCCAGATGGAGTCTGCACCTTTTTAGACACACTGGTAATTAGTTCCGAGACAAAGACCCATAGAAAAATGAGTTTCTATCATTATCTACTAAAATTGGCTTTTCTGGCCTCTGTCCTGCCCAGAGATCTGCTGGGCTCAGCCTCATGCTGCTGAAGACCTGGTGGCACGAGAGAAGCCATCAGGTTTGTGTTAATGCTTTGGTTTTAACTCCTGTGAACCGCAAATGTCTGATTACTTCCCAGGGTGTTCTGAGCAATAGCGAATTAAGTTTTGTTTAAATGTTTTGAGATCCCAGGAGCTACACAGATGGGAAACCTTTTCATTCATAATGTAAGGCCCCTGACTTAGAAAACCAATCTACCCCATCCATTTACTAATTCAGCATCATCACAATTTCAAAATCAACATGCATTTATAAAATAACTTGAGTGACGGTCGGCAATCAGTACTGTTATGGTCTTTCAGGTTAGCAATTAGGGAATTATTAGCAATGTGGATTTAGGCAGTTAAGTTGTTTGTGGTTACTGTTATTTTTTGTTTGTTTGTTTGTTGTTGTTGTTGTTTTCCTATGGTTAATTCAGCAGATGTAAAAACAACAAGTGCTAAGCCATCAAAAAGGGAAATTGAGATCCCTGCCTGAAAATCTGCATAGCAGGTTTGGCTCTTGCTGGCTGATTAAGCCAAGCTGTTGGAGGACCCGTATTAGCATGTCACAGGGCCTCCTCTTCTCAGGCCCCTTTTAGGGCCACAAAAGATTAAAAGAAAGCTGAGCAGAGGGCAATGTCATTGTATTTAAACCAGTCTGCTCTATTCATTATTCAAATGGCTATGTTGTCCGTGAAATTTTCAAGTAGTGATTTCCTGGGTAACAAAATGAAAAATAATTAAAAAAATAATAATTCCTTTTAACCTTACAACCTGTTTTTTGTGGAGTTTTCTTTTTCTTTTCTTTTTCTTTTTCTTTTCTTTTCTTTTCTTTTCTTTTCTTTTCTTTTCTTTTCTTTTCTTTTCTTTTCTTTTCTTTTCTTTTCTTTTCTTTTCTTTTTCTATTTTTTTTTTTTCCAATTTAACTATTTATCCTTATTCTCCTTTAATTTAAAGCAAAAATATATTATTTCTTTCTTCTTTGGGATTGAAGCATACCTTTTACTGTAAAACTTACCTATACTGCATTTATACCTGATTGGAGTGACTGTTAGTGCTTCAATTATTAATTTTACTTCCAATACTGAGACTCTGTGCTGGTGAGGAAGGGATGTTAAGCAAGTAAGGAAGCTTGCCTTGATGAGCAGGGGATCTGTCTTCTAAGCCACAGAGGGATTCACCAGGGCAACGAGGACAATGCTAATTGCAGCCTTGGGATATGGGTGGACACAGGCTGGTGGCCTTTGCAGCATGTATTTCATTAATAATTAAACCTGCAGCTGGTGGCACTGTTCATGGAGATGCTGCATTGCACTCAGGTCCCACCATGGGACAGGAGATGACTTGGCACTGGTGGGAAAGATGTGGGTGTTGGTTCCTTTGTGCACAGCCAAGGTTTTGTATCATTTCTTTTGCATGAATGTTGGTCACATACATTTTTGGCAAAAAAAAAAAAAAAAAAAAAAAAAGACAGGCTTTGCCTTTTAACAGTGTGTTTAGAGCACCAAAGAGTTCATCATTATGAGAAGAGCCATGTGTTACACCATCAAAATGCCCTCCTGAGGATCACCAGAGAAGATGCATCAGGAGCTATAGGCAAGGAGCTATGTTTCCACCACTCTCACTCCCTTTTGAGCTCTTTGTGCTTGCTTCTCTTGTCACTGGGCTGGTAGCAGGCAGTGGGAAGAGAATAACTTCCCCCATCACCTTTTCCTTTGAGGAATTTCCTTCAGCATTGAAAGATGTCACCTTCAGGTAAATTGGCCAGTAGGAGCATAGAAAGGTATTTCCACTCTCAGCCCTCATTACAGTCCAGCAGTTTACCCATGTATTTAATCAAATTGAATTTCAACTTAAAATTTATGAACAACAACAACAAAAAAAATGTTGGAGGAAAAAGGAAGGGGACAGCATTGCTGGCATTTGATTTTGAAATCCTTGTCTTTGTGTAAAGGAAAAGGCACAGGTGGTTGTCCACTGCATAGATTTGAGGTCCATGCAGGTGGAGATGCCATGGGCTGAAAGCCTCAGCTCCCATTGTAGTTGGGCATGTGAGAAACACTCCGTAGCCAATAACTTAGGCTCAGGCGAGGATCTCAGTGAAGTAGTAATTTATTCGCGATTGCAATGGCGGGCGCCCCACAAGCAGGAGAGAGCGCCTCTACTAGTTCCAAAACACAGTTTATATACCTTTTGATGGCAGGACCCTCCCCTGTTTCCCCACTGAGTGGGTAATCCAGGTTCACAATCTATCTGATGCTTCACAAACAATGCATGGCCTTCAGTCGCCGGCCTGTTAAATTTCAAATTTCTTTTGACATTTTTACTGCTTGAAGTGGTAATGTTTCTTCACTTATCTGACTTGACTTGACACCGTGATTTTCACCTAATTGTCCTAAGGAGTCTGATTGTCTGCATTTTACAAGGTCGCCTGCTAAACTTTCTTATCACTGTAAGCATATCTCAGTACCACATTCCCTCCTTCTAAACAATGTAACTCTGCAAAAACAACATTTCTATTCCCACAATTCCCCCCTTTTCTTTTTTTTATAAACTGTTGATTTTTGCAAAAACTCTTTTTATTTTTATTTATTTATTTATTTTAAGTGTAATTTGGTAAATATCTTCCTCTTCTTCACTTTCTTTGCTCTCCATTTCCTCTAATATCATTTTATCTGAGTAGGGTGGTGGATCTATGGTCATTTGTTTCAATAATGTGGTTTCAATTAACCGCTGGACAAGTCCCCTTACACAGGGGATAACGCAACAGCCAATAGCTGTCAAAACTCCTGCTACTATAATCAAGGATGTAAATATGGACATTACCATCCCTTTCCATTTACCAAACCAAGATTTCAACCATCCTGTGATGGAAGCGTCTGCTCCCGAATTTTCTGCCAATTCATTGGCAAGGGTGGTAAGCCCTTGCAATGCTCTTGTTACTGTGCCATCCGGGGCAGTATTGTTAGGGATAAAAGTACAACGGTTGCCCAGCATCACGCATACACCACCCTTCTCCACAAGCATCATATCTAATGCTATCCTGTTTTCCCAAGCCATTTTGCTGATGGCATCTAGTTGTTCAGCGATTCCTCTCATCGTATCCTTGGTATAATTGATGAATCTCTGCTGATTATAATAGAAATAATTAATCCAATCCACATTTTTATTGATTGTTACCCACCAGAACAGTAACTCAAACCCTGCAGCAATTTAATTTTTGGCTTTATATTCATCCCGAACTCCTCTAGGTACCCCAACAGAATCTATGTATACTCTATCATCAAATGATATTCCTAAGCCTCCTTTACTTCTTCTGGGTATTTGTGATGTTTCTCTTTCAAATGCCAGGGTGAAGGGTATAGCTGATTGAACAAGTGCACAAGTGCCTTCCCAATTAGATGGTAGGGTGGACCGTAAGATCTTCCCTCCACCGTACCACCAGAGATCTGCCCTGGGGATCTCTAGTCTTGAGCAGTTTCCCATCAAGTCCTTGGTAGCACAAGGCAAATTCTCCCAGATGCCAGGTAGCACTCACACCCTGCCGTGAGAGGCAAGCTGTATGGTTACCTATAGCTGTAGAGAATGCAGGGGGAACTGTGATATTGTTATCATGCAAGAAACAGCAAAGAGAGACTTACAGGCCTCATTTCCCCAGGCAGTCTTTTCTTGGTACAATGCAATCATACATCGCATCCCTTGGGAGTCTTTGGTCCACCCCCATGGGAAGGGCACTATCTGGGCAATCGGTCATCCCGAGGCACAAGCATAGCAGTGGCTACGGTTGAGACTCTGGACAGTATATTTGACCCATTCTATCCAGGCATTCACGTCCCCATACCCTGTTTGAATCTCAAATGTTTGAACTGCCACATTTCAGAGGGCCTCCTGTTTACTCTCCTGTCTTCTCCTTGAGTTTCTCCCTTTCTCTGATGGCAATAGAGGATTGTTTCCATACAGCTATTCTCAATCTGGCTGTTGTGTCTCTCCCAGTTATTTGTTCTTTCTGCTCAATTGTCATTGGGCATTTAAATCTCCACAAGCTAACACCTCACAAGCATCAAACGTGACGGCTTGTGGTACATAACCCTCTGTCACAGTCACCCATATTTTGATGGGGTATCCCGTTTTTGCTATTATCTGGTCATGCCTTTTCCAAGTTACCAATTGACCGAGGCCTTCTCTGAGGCCTAGAATCACTAAAAACAAAATTAGTAATCAATTTTTCCCTGTCATTATTTTTAAACCTTAGGTTTCCAAATAATTATCGATACAAAAATAAGATGTACACTACTACTATAACAACCCCCCCCTTGGGAGCACTGCAGTTCACTATAGGTCTGTCCTTTCTCTCAATCACAAGTCACACTCGTTAGTTACCTGTGAAAATAAAAGGTTAGTTTACAATTGTAAGCTCTTATCCTGCTCAGAGTCCACTACGAGATTTTTTCTCTTCAATTTCAACTTCCAACAAGTCTTTTGTAGGAACAGCTTCCCAGGTACTAGCGTCGACAGATGCCTTCACTCGAGTATAGTGAGTCCAACCTTTTTCCGCAGTTCTTACGGCTGTTTCAGCGGTTAGTAATTGTCCTTCCCATTCAGGCCGGAGTTGACTCTTTCCAGGTCCGAATCAGGACCCAGTTTCCTGGATGATGGTGGTGAATGGGGAATTCCAAAGGTGGGGTTTGAGCCAACAACCCACAGGTCCTGAGAGATGACAAAGAAGAAGACAACCCCAGAATACAGCTCTTAAGGAAACTCTCTTATTTTGAATTGTGGTATCTCATCCCTTCTGCCCAGATCGGGCAATCTGAACAGCATCTCATATGGTGAAATTCCTACATCCTTTCTTGGTGCTGTTTAAACCTGTAGGAGTAAGCATTTTACCAAAGGAAGTTGGGTTTCTAACACTAGTTTAGTTAATTGCTTCTTTAATGTCTGATTCATTCGCTCCACCTTCCCAGAAGAGGAGGGGTGCCAGGGGCTGTGAAAATCCCACTCAATCTCTAAGGCCTGCTTTAACCCTTGCAGTAAAGCTTACACCCATCTAGTCACGTGGTCAATTAGGACAAACAAGTAACTCAGTAAAGTTTACCTGTATACTTTGGAAAGGTCAAACCCCTGGCTCCCGTCCCCCTCTAGATGGGTTACAGAACACCTTTTTATTTACCTTTTGACATATGGTACACCCGCTACATATGTGCTTCCCTAAAGTGTATATTCCTACACAGACATACTTTCTTAGCACAACATCACACATTGCTTGCACCTCCTAATGACTCTTCTGATGTAAAACAGTTAATATTTGCCTCATTATCACTTTATTCAGCATTTCTCTCCCATCAGGGAGTATCGATTTTCCTTCAGACTTCATGGCTCCTGATTCCTTAAAAAATCTTTCTTTTAAAACTTTTTAGTTCTTTCTTAATTTTCAACAATTCCCTGAATCCTCTCTGCATTTATTCTTTGTTTTCCTTCAGACATTAGATGCCTTAAATACCTGACTTCTCTTTCTCCATATTGTAATTTATTTATTTATTTATTTATTAATACTCCCAAGCCCTGCTTTCCCAGAAAGTTGAATAGCTTGTTAGTAGCTTTCTTCACAACTCTTTTCTCCTGTCCTGACAATAGAAAACGATCCACATATTTGTTAACATTAATACCTCCTTGGGAGGTTGTAATTGCTCCAAAATCTTTTGTTATTTAAACTGACCCAAATAGATAGGTGGCCCTGTAAACCCCTGAGGTAAAATTGTCCACCTATATTGTTGCTTCCGCCCCCATTTAAGGGTCTTTCCAGTCAGAGGTGAATATACATGTATGTTTGCTCTCAGGGCCAGAGAGCACTCCATTAATAACACTGTTATTCCAGTCTAACAATTTACTATTTGAATGCCCAATTTAATCATCAAATCCCTTCCCAACAAATTAGTCCTTGCCTTGGGTACATACAATAATTACCCAGTGATCATTTTATCCCCTAGTCTCAGCTTGGTATCCCCCCCCAAAGTGGCACTGTTATCCCAGCCCCACTTTTTAGGGTTTCATTAGTTAATTTAATCCCTGATACTTTACAGGTCAGTAATGACCTAGCTGTTCCCCAGTGTATTAGGTTTGATGGCAAGGTTCGGGGGCTGTGAGCAGGGGGGTGGGAAACTGCAGTGGCAGCCCCCGTGAGAAAAAAAAAAACCCGGAAGCCTCCCCGTGACAGATAAGGGACAATTTCATCTGGCCCTAAGGGGCCCACTGCTGCCCAGAGCCAAGCCATGAGCAATACAGTCCGTGCCTCTGTGAGAGCACATCCACGAAAACAAACAAACAAAGAAACAAACAAAAGCCTGCTGCTCAACAGCAGTTGGGAGAGCGAGAAACCCCCCCGCAGACACCAAAGTCAGTGCAGAAGGAGGGGGAGGAGGCGCTCCAGGCGCTGGAGCCGAAACCCCCCTGCGGCCGCTGGAGAGGCCCCTGGTGGAGCAGGCTGTTCCCCCCTCCCCGATGCTTGGGAAACTGAACAAACACCACAGCAAATATGCAAATATACCATAACTTCTAGACTGTTACTTAGATAATGCCTACATCCTCTTTCCCTGCTCATTCAACTTCAAACAGCTCTGTTAAATATTACATGCCACACCTATAACACCTTCAGCAACTCTTTTAACACTTCCTTTATCTTTTTCCAGCCTGTACTTTTCTAATACCAGCACCAAAGGCTCAGTCAGGGTCCAACTTAATTCCATACCTTTTCCCTCCAAGATACTGAAACAACATATCAATATAGCATATTTCATCCCATTTTCCTTCTTTCCTCCTTCTTCCACTCCAGATATTCCCATTCGAAGTGGCCAGCCTGGCCACACTTAAAACATCTTATCAAAGCCTGTCTCTGCTAGGACTCGGGCCACAACACAGGCAGCCTTCTTTGCCTGCCATTCCTTCATCTCTCTTCCTCTCCTTTCCATCCTGGCCCTGACTCCCCCTGAAGATTTTCTTCATCTTTCTCCAACCCTCTGCCTCACTACCCGCTGCACTGTCAATACCATTAGTTTCGATCTTTTTTTTTTTTTTCTTTTTTTTTTTTTTTTTTTCCCTTCTTATCTCCCCTCCAGACACACCCCTCCAGGGCCTCCCGCAGGAGGGTCCCCCAGTGACTGTTCACTACATTCCCCCACCTTCTGAAGCATTTTCTGCGTATTTTGCAAGGCTTTAATCACACAATGAACTTTCAAGAGCCCTTGGGATACTGGATCCTCAGGTCTCATCCCCAAGTACTTTCTCATTCTAACCCGAAGTCTCTCATATGATTTCTGTGTTGCACACTATTATTATTCCAGCCAGGATTGGCAAGTGGGTATTTCTGCCCTGCCGGTATTACCCCTGGTCCTGGAGGATGAGCTCTTTCCCATTCTTGTATAGCAGCTCTCCTCCTGATCATTCACATTTCTTTCCCTGTAAACAACATACTTATAGACATAATTCCCTCCCCCAAGAGTATAAATCAGGTCGTAGGAACTGGTCTAATTGTTCAGCTAGGCTGTTGGGGTCCTTGAATAAAGACTTCCTCTCCTTCTTAAAAAGTCCTAACCTCTCTGCTGGTAAGGAGGAGGGGGTAGTTCACCTAAGAGGATACACAGTTAGTGTTAGTACTGTTAGTATCAGGGAAGGCAAAATTCTCAACATATCTTCTACCTTGTTCAAATTCTTGCCAGAGCCTAGAGTACGATCCTTCTTTAGGGACAGTGTTAATTACAGTCCCTGTCTCCCTTCCTGGAGTGACTGCTGCTGCCACCAGTTCAATATTAAGATTATAGGGAGCATAACTTGGCTCCTTCTCTGAAAAAGGAATCTTATTGTTTACACATAAATTTAAAGCCTGAATTTTCATCAGACCCGTATTTTGGCCAAAATACTGCTGTTTCCTTAATTGATTGTTTTGTCCAGACTGATACACAATGTTTAACCTTTTTTTTTTTTTTTTTTAATTACTTTTCTTTTACAATCCCTCTAATTTTGGGATTATGTTTCCAATTTCTTATCATTTTTCAGGAAGAACTATTAGTAGGCACTCCCCCAGGGATATCTCCCTGTCCCCTGGAACTCATATTTTCCCATTTTTCCTAACCCTCACCAGTATGTGCTACAGAAATTTCCCTTCTGCAGTGTACCACACACCAACGTACTGAAAAATGGGGGTGTACCGCCAAGCACTTCCCCGTGCCAGCGTTACCGCACACCTATGAGTTTACCAGATTCCCTGGAACTCGTACTTCCCATCTTTCCTAACCCTCGCCAGTATGTGCTACAGAATTTTCCCTTCTGCAGTGTACCACACACCAACGTACTGAAAGATGGGGGTGTACCGCCAAGCACTTCCCCGTGCCAGCGTTACCGCACACCTGAGTTTACCAGATTCCCTGGTGTACTTCCAAGCACTTCCCCGTGCAAGGATTACCGTACACCAGATTCCCCTGGTGTAGTGCCAGCACTTCCCCGTGCAAGGGCTTACCATACACCAGATCACCCGACCCCCAAGGCAATACTTAATATTTCTTACCTTGGTCTGTGCACAGAGTTACCGGATCGATTCTTAAAAACCCGGAGTGCCTACCTTCTTCCTTTCCCCACTACTTCACGGATCCTGCCTCTTTAACCAGTCTCGGGCCCTCTGTCAGCTTTCCGCAGAACCACCACCGTCGATGCACAGGACCGCTGAAATCAGCGGGGCATGCCTTCCTGCTGCTGCGGCGGTGGGGCTCCCCAGCAGGTGACTGGATCCCGGACGAGCCCCCAAATTGTGAGAAACACTCCGTAGCCAATAACTTAGGCTCAGGCGAGGATCTCAGTGAAGTAGTAATTTATTCGCGATTGCAATGGCGGGCGCCCCACAAGCAGGAGAGAGCGCCTCTACTAGTTCCAAAACACAGTTTATATACCTTTTGATGGCAGGACCCTCCCCTGTTTCCCCACTGAGTGGGTAATCCAGGTTCACAATCTATCTGATGCTTCACAAACAATGCATGGCCTTCAGTCGCCGGCCTGTTAAATTTCAAATTTCTTTTGACATTTTTACTGCTTGAAGTGGTAATGTTTCTTCACTTATCTGACTTGACTTGACACCGTGATTTTCACCTAATTGTCCTAAGGAGTCTGATTGTCTGCATTTTACAAGGTCGCCTGCTAAACTTTCTTATCACTGTAAGCATATCTCAGTACCACATTCCCTCCTTCTAAACAATGTAACTCTGCAAAAACAACATTTCTATTCCCACAGGCATCACAATCTTATGGGGTTTCCAAAGTGGACAATTGCTCATCCTGCTCTAATTCAGCAGTAACACACACACTGCTTCCTAAACCTCAGGGAAAGATGATGAGTAAAGAGTAAAATGGGAAAATACATCTTGAGGTCTGTAAGGATTGAAGACCTATGTAAAGATTCAATTGGGCTGTTGGGCCCATTTCAGAAAGGATGTGTAAGCACATGATTAACTTTAAATGTGTGTGGAAATCCCACTGAAGTCTTTAAGGCCTTAAAGATACCCTAGCGTGGAGAGATTTCCTTTGAAATCGGTATGACTACTTATATCTTTTTGAATCAGTACTCAAAATGCTTTGCTGAATGCAAGTCTAAAAGTGCAAGGTCACACGCAAGCATTCACACTTTTATATTGCAAGCCAGACATGAGGTCTCTTAAGAATATTTATTTTCTGTCTCACTTAAAGGAGCACAATTACCAAGGAAAAGAAAATATTAAATAGATTCTGAAGTGTTTAATTGACTTTCCTGTGATTTGGGTCCCTCCTCATGCACTTTTCTGGTTTTGCAGACTTTGGGATCATGTTGGTAGCTGCAGACTTCAGACCACATGAAGACTCTTGTCTTCAGGCCACAGATTTAATGAGAGTGGTGTGGAGTTCTTTTACTTTTTTTTTTTTTTTTTTTTTTTTAATATATATAAGCAACCTGCCATGGTAGAAAAAATATAACTTTGGATATGATGATTGCTTTATTTAACATTTGAATATCAGAAACATTTTATTCCATTTAGAATTTTTCCATCTTTCTGCTGCCTAACACAAGCTGTTGTCACCAGTCTCCTTAGTCCAGAAATTGAGCACCTGATGAGTACTATATTTACATCAAAAATAAATGTTCCCATAAACTCCTGAGCTCCCCAAAGGTTCTCATAAGAGGATGAGATGGCTTTCAGCCTGTTAAATGAAGGGAAAAAATATTTCACCAAGTTTGCAGAGGGTTATTTTCTGAGCATGAATGCAGATGGACCATTATTTCAGCCGCTTTTGTAGGAGCACAGCCAAATAAAATCACACTGTAAGCAACTATTTCCCTTAAATTTCTGTCAGAATAACTGTGATGGTTATTAAAAGTTGACTTGAAAAATACCAGTTTACATGTTTATTTTCCTTGGTTTTAACTAGGCTTTGAAAAGAAAGATGTAATAAATAAACAAGGACAACCAAAGAACCATTTCTTTGTGCTTTGTAGTCAACTTATTTTTCAGATTTTTAGAATCAAGAAGTCTGCCTTTCCTCTATTACAGGAAAGACTGCTTAAATAATTTCTGTGGATATTTTAATGGGAAATTTGTTGGGTTTATATTCAATAAGTTATTAAAATTGCTTAAAATGTCCATAAAGGTTCATTGCAACTATAAGTTTGAATTGAGCAGACCTTCGCAGCAGGATACAACTACATGTATATAGTAGAGACTCTTTGCAACAGTCTCCCCTTTGCTCTTTCCCATTTCCATGGGGTATTGTGTGACAGGAAATTGAAGTGAAATTTTATGTATAATTTTTACAGTGTAGATGCATCCTAGGGTAGAAGCAGATCTATGCTGTTTGCTATCTTATTCTCCCGATCTTGTTTACAAGGTGGAAACAAAATAATTAGGTGATGAGTCTATCTGGAATCTTTGAATGGAGAAAATAGAAAACATATAAAAACTCTTCTGTGGTTTGGAAAAAAATAAATAAATACCACACAAACAAAGCTAAAGTTAAATGCCTTTTTAATCTTTAAAGACATCCTGAGCAGCATTGCAGACTACAGCCAGACACGCTGCAGACCAAAGCTTCACTGGGCCCGTCTTCATAAAACTCAAGATTGAATAAAATACTCTGGGAAGCTCAGGAGACAAGGGCAAAGCAATTCAACAGCAGCACATACATTTTTAGAAGCTTTTTACAGCACTAGCTATTCTGACCTTCGCAGTGGTCTCACCGTTGTATAGATAGAGGAGGCTTCTTTTTTTTTCTGTTTCAGAAAGTTGTTTATGCGACATGCTGCTTTCCTCTTTTCCTTCTCTTGTTCAAAAGCATTTCCTGTGCCCTGCAGAAACCGCAGGGTTGTGAAGGAAACAAGCTTGCCAAAATCAAGGGCAGCCACATTCACAGGTCAGTTAAGTGTGTGTCACTGGCTCACAAGTCTGTGCACTTCTTCTGAAGACATAGAAATACTTTGCTGCTGTCATTTGTAGTAGACTTATTCCAGTTCCAGTTCCAGCTAGCACCAGAGCAACTGAGATGAGCACCTTTGCACATGGTAATGGGAGTTGCTTGCTGCCCCCAACATTTTGTAAGCTAAGAATGTCACCCCCTAAACCATGTCCCCAAGCACCGTGTCCAACCTTTCCTTAAACACCCCCAGGGACGGTGACTCCACCACCTCCCTAGGCAATCTGTCCCAATGCCTGACCACTCTTTCTGAGAAATGTCTCCTAATTTCTAACCTAAACCTCCCCTGGCACAACTTAAGGCCATTCCCTCTGCTCCTGTCCCTGGTTCCTTGTGAGCAGAGGCCGCCCCCCAGCTCCCCACCCCTTCCTTTCAGGCAGTTGCAGAGAGAAATAAGGTCTGCCCGGAGCCTCCTCATCTCCAGCCCAAACACCCCTAGCTCCCTCAGCCACCCCTCACAGGACTTGTGTCCCAGGCCCTTCCCCAGCTTTGGAGCCCTTCTCTGGACACGCTCCAGGGCCTCGATGTCCTTCTGGGAGTGAGGGGCCCAAAGCTGAACCCAGCACTCGAGTTGTGACCTAAGCAGAGCAGAGCCCAGGGGGGCGATCACCATCCTGGCCCTGCTGGCTGCACTAATGACACATGCCAGGATGCTGTTGGCTTTCTTGGCCACCTGGGCACCCTGCCAGCTCATGTTCAGGACAGCATCAGTCAGCACAAACAGATCCTTTTCCTCTGCACAGCTTTCCAGCCACTCTCCTCCAAGCCTGTGAACCATAAAATAAATGACATGATGAAGGCTCCAGTGGATATCCATGGAAGAATATGAAGTACATCCCACATCTCCAGGCACAGGCTGCACCTTTCCTACTATGCTGCACCACCTTGGCTGGGCAGATGGTGATGATCACTGCAAAGGGTGTGGGATCAGCCCAATTCTTCCCAAAGCAGTTCTGTATGGGACATTTGTGGTCTGAGATTTGCCATAAGCACTACTCCTTGCTTGTCTTTTCTGCACTTAAGGATACACACCTAACATTAGGTACAAGTGCCCAGAGGCAGGGAACCTGTTGTTTTGTTTGTTCAGACTGTAAAGTAGCCTGCTTCCTTAGGGTAGAGTAGCTGGGGCTTTAAAAGCTGCCTGTGGCAATTAGTTGTGTCCAGATGCCATTGAAAGTCAATGAGAACTGGGTGAAATCCTGAGAATGGGGGAGCAGCCAAAAACTGCCATATGCTCACAAGTTTTTTGACCATCTAGCACAGCGAGCAGCACAAAATGGCAGCCAGAGTAAGGCTTGAGACTGTGAATTGCAACTGAGATAAGCATAATAAATAGAAAAGCAAGCACCTTTCTCTAATTTATGTATAGCAGACTAATGATGCTTTTCAGTTCTCAGTTCAGAAAGTTACACATTAAACCCTGCACTGGAGCACAGGAATTGCCAGCATTGCTTTTTCCCTTCCTTTCTTTGATGGCTGTACAGGAGAAAACAGAAAAAAAAAAAAATGGTGCTTATATAAGAACTTTGCAACCTCACCTTCTTCCTCCAAGGGATGAAGAACCAAATGTATGCAAATCAAAGCAGAACAGGAGTGAGTCGCTAATTTCTCTGACTGTATCCCATTTCCTCCTGAGGTGCAAAGTTTGGCTTCCATTTAAATGATCCAAACATTTATTCAATGAAATAGATAAAAGTAAGGAAAAAAAAATATGAAAGTAATATTATAAAAAAAATGCATATTTTCTGGGTGTATAACATAGCTCGCCCTATCCTGTTTATTCAGGGAGCACTTCAGAAAAACCCAGATGAGTTTAAGATGAAGAAGGACAACAAGAGATCTTTTTTCTCCTTTCTCCTTGCACATATGTCCCACAGCAGGGGAGGGATGCTTCATCGCTCCACAAACACCTTGCTTTTGTCTTGCACTGTTCCTGCGAGGGGTTGCATCATGCCTTGTAAAAGTGACACCGCTGGAATTGTGCTGTGCAAGTACAAGGGAAAACAAAAACACAACCCCGAGCTTTAACTGTACATGTCCGACAGCAGCTTATTAAACCCAGAGCAGTCATCAGAAAAGAGAAAGCAAGCATGTGGATGGAAAAAAAAAAAAAAAAAAAAAAAAAAGATTGTTTCTCACAGCGTGAAGGAAAAATATTTTCTCCTAAGTGAAAGAAAACAAGGTGGGGGAAACAGTCCGTAGCTTGAGGGAGGTTCCTTTTTATGGAGCTCAAATTTGGGATGTTGCTTGCTAATATGGTCTCTATAATTTAAATTTCCATCAAGCTCATTAGCCCAAATATTTGCACATGCTAATTTGTTCAGCTGAGGCCCCTTGATCTGTCATATTTCAGTGAATCATGTTTTCAGTTGGCTCATTCTTTGGGACAGCTTGCCTCCTTTTGGATTTGTTATTAAAAGATAATATTGACTTAGTTTCCTTTGCACTGAGCAACAGCCTTGTCTTCTAAAGCCTGCTTTGGCTTGTGGGTGAGTATGCACACATAGGTGCATGAGACAAGCTCCTCACAAAGACTTATTTCCTGCTGCTCTTAATGACAGTAATAATTAACATCACCTTCCCAGGAATTCTTGGTGTCCTGTGCCCCAGTGGCATGCCGTGTCTGCCGGGATTTCACCCTAGTTTTGAAGATCTGCACGAACTTTGGGATCTGAAATTGGTCACTTGCATTGCTCCTCCTGGTACCAGCTTCTGCAGGGTGCCCCCATGGGTAAGGGGCGAACCCTATTGCACTGCTGACCCTCAATCCAGCAATCCTCTGCACACAAAGGTCTGTGTCTATATATGTACGCTGTCATCTGCTCCCAGAAACCACAACTTTGTGGAACTCCTGAGCCTCGTTTCTTCATTGCACTCAGCTCTCTTGTCCTGAAAATCCCTCACTGACCAAGAAAATTGCTGTCAGATGCTCACAAGCCTACACAGCTCCCTGGGTGGGTGCTGCTGCTCTGCCTTCCTCGCTTTGCTCCCAGCAGGTACTGCAGGGTATGCAGAAAGGCAGCACTCCAATACTTGAGAAACCAGAGCTTTCCCTGCCCTTTTCCCCATCACCCCTTTGCCCAGGGCTAGACAACCAGGGATAGACATGCCTTGGCTGAGAAGTTGCCAGCGCTCAGCTACCACATTCACAGCAGACCCTGAAGGCTGTAGATGTAAGGACTGATGAGTAATGATATTTTTTTTTCCATTTCAAAGTTTGTGCTGGTGCACTTAGCACCTGTTTTCTCTCTCCATCTCCGATATTTCTTTACGTTGTGGCGGAAGGCATCAGAGAGGAAAGATTTAGGGCTCGTCTCTCCCTCTGGAGTGGTGATAATGGACATTAACGCCTTCCTCTGTATAAACTACATGCAGTATGCCTCACTGCTGCTGCTACACGCTTGTTGATAGGACCAGTAATACCCAGTACAAATGGGGATGTTGTGAGTTTGGGGGATGATAAAATCATTTTTACTTGTTTTAAATTTCTTCACTCACATTATTTATAATGTGAGTTTATACTGTGAGTGAATTTATAATTTCTTCACTCATTAATTATAATGAATTTTTATTATTATTATCATTAAATTAGACAACATAAGATGAATTTCTGTTGTGATCTGTTGTGATGTTTATCTTTTATTTTTTTTAATATTTCAACCAGTTTTGACCGTGGCTTTAATCTCAGTTAATTTCAGTTTGATTTCTAATTGACTCCTGCTTATGCTTATATACATGTAAATAGAGTGAAATTCTGATATAGCCAAGAGTGTGTGGAGCTGATTTTCAGAAACAACTTAGGTGTGGAGAGTCAGGAGCCTCTTTTCTGCTGTGAACTTTTCTGGGACACTGAGGGAAGCACTTGGGTCATTTGGAGAATGGTGTCAGCATCCACATAATCACAGAGAGGACTCAGTCATCCCATGGGCTCACCTCCCTTCACCCCCTCCCTTCATTTTCAGGCAAAACCAGTAGTATCCATTGATTTAAAGGACAATTTTAAGGAATTGCACAGCTTTATTCACTTATCAAAGAAATGTGATGAATTTCACACTCCCTTCTCCTCTAAAACAGAAATTCTGAAATTGAGTTACTTGGACTGTGTAGGAGTGAATTTCATTAAGCAAGGCAGCACAGAAATTCCTCAATAACAGTAGGGCCTATCCACTTCCTTTGGCTAAAAAACACAGATTCAGTCAAGAGAGGTCATATTTGCGTCTTGCCTAGCAGCTTGCTTTTCCTGGGATACTGCAGTATGCTTCGTATTTCGTAGAAATCGTCCTCATTCTTCAGCTTTCCCCTTGCTCCCAGACTCTGAAGGAAAACCAGCACGAGTACAATTGCTGTGCTTCACTGGATGCAGAAAATAAATAACTTGTCTCCTGCACCCATTACTTATCCGTGCTGTGTGTTTTTAGCCTACCTCCTATAAAAAGGAGACGCTAATTTATAATCATGTTGTTTGTCGGGAGTGTTTGTTCACATCTGTCTGTCGGCAAGTTTTATAAATCAATTAGCCCCAGACAGACACACTCGGTAGCTTTCTGTGTTCCCACAGATGTCACTTACTCATCAGCAGGAAAACAAAAAACAAAAAAAAAAAATAGCCTTCACTGCCTCCTAATTTGGGTGCACGTGAAAAACAATTGAGTAAATCTCATGCCCATGTATATCAAAAGTGTCCCAGTTACCTGGCAACCAAACAAAAAAACATGCTGGCAAGCCAAACACCTGAGTACAATACCGTACCCATTTGCATATATGTGCATATAGATGCCCAAAGTGGAGTTATTTTAGTCCTAAATAGTAAGGACTTTGGGATATTCTTAAAATAGCTGAGTTAGTTCATTATAATTTCTGCAAATGTGAATTTAGGAGTAGCAGGGCGGGGTGGGGGGAAGGTGTGTGAGACGGCGAGAGATTTGGGGAAGCCACGGGGTGTGCACAGCAGCTGCAGTGGTGTTCTGCAGTCAGAAGGATTTATAGGGAGTGTTGAAGTGACAGGTAAAGTTTACAAGCACTGCACTGGAGATAATTGCACTCAGCTCATGCTTTACAGTCCCCCTAACTTCACTAGTTTGCTTGAAGACTCATAGCAATATATTCTGTTATTACTCGGTACATAGGGTCTCTGATGATCTCTCCTTGGTTGCAAAGCACTTGCTATGAAATACTCAGGCTGATCAGTCCTTCATCTCCCTCTTGTCCCAGAAAGATGAGATAAGGAGAAGGCAAGATATAGACAAAGATCTCTATCTGATGCAAAAGCAGAAGGAAGAGGATTGGATTAAAACATTGGTTTTCTTGAGTGTAGATGTGTGTGGTTTGGGGGAATAATTAAAACTGGGATGTGTGATGAAGAGAACATAGGTGAACTATGACTGACCAGGGATGGAGGTGCTGGTGGAGTGGGATGAAGGGGGACTCAGAGTGGGCACAAATTGAGGAGAGGCTGCCCACCGATGGGTGTGCAACTTCTTTTGCAGCTCTTGCCCACAGATGTAGAGTGGAAGAGATGAGTACAATATGGGATGAGCACTGATAGACATCTCCAGATGAGGTGATACTATCAGGCTAGGAACCTTGGGCAACTACCTCACATTGTGTGATGGAAAGAAACCAACACAGTGGGCATTTTGCTGTACTCTTTTCTTTGGTCTTGTAAACTTTCTATTTCCTCACCTTGATGTTACTATTTTATTTCCCATAAAGTAGTGGAGGGGTTAATTTTTAATACCTTGCAGAAATAAAACTGTTTTAATTAGCATTAGTGTGGAATGACAAGACTACAAGTAATTAAGTTACACTGGGATCTAGTTGGAATGAAATTGATACCAGGGGATAGCATAAACATAAATCAGCATTTAAATAAACTGAAATCAGATTGCTGTAATTAAAAGGAAAATCCACTGGCATTAAGACATAAAAATAACAGATACAGATTTAATAAACATAGCAAAGAAGGGGGAGAGAGGTTGAAAAAAATTATTTTGTTCTCCCAAACACATGCTCACTATCAAAAAAGAAGATCAGGTAAGAGATCACTGTTTGGCTAGTATTAAGGAAATACAATTATACAGGGGTGGGAGGCAAGTTAGAAAACAGAGAGAGAAGATTATGAGCATCCATACAGAATGCCATTAACATTAACCTGATGCATTGCAAGCGAGTTCTAGTTATAAAAGTAATTACTGGCTGCCAAGCCCATCTGGAATCCACAATCAAAGCACAAAGAGAGAAGAAGAAGTTGAGGAGAAAGTGATTACTTGTCCTAAGTAAGGAAAGGCATGTGTACTCAGAAGGCAGCAGCAGGCTGAAGCATTTTTTTAATGCTACAGAAAGAGCAAGCCAGCATATGCCGACCAACTCCTACTGTTTTCTTTAGGCTGCTTACCACTATGGGACATGGCATTTTTGTATGATTAAAAATGATTCATTAGCCTTTTGGATTAAGGGAATCACGTATCTTCTTCAAATGTTATGGTAATTAAGGTATACTAGATGTAGTGCCCTATTTTTTTATTTTTATTTTTTATTTTTTTCCTGCAAGACAATAATCTCCCTTCAGAGCAGATAGAGGATTTGGAGGAGTTGATGTAGGAAGGAAGATTAGGATAACTCAAAAGCTCTGCATGAAGTGATTGCAGTCTATCTGTGACTCAGGTAAGAAAATCTTACCTGACCTGTAAAAAAACTCATGGAAAGCACCCAGGCGGGTTACAGTGACACTCACAAAAACATAAACACTGCTACTTCACTCTTTTGGAGCCAGGTCTTACCTTTGACTGCTGGATTATCTAAGGTGAGGCTGTAAAGGCCAGCATGGCCAGCATGGCCAATGTGGCCAGAGAATAGAAGCACAACATTATTTATACACATTCAACAGAAAGTGTTAGGCAAGCTTTAAAGACAGCCTGAAGATGTGGCTGTATTTAGTTGGTTTATATGAAAGTTTGTTCAGGGACACTGTATTCCTCTCTGGGATATCGCTAGACAGATGATACAGTAATGTCTGTACAGATGGCCTGCACACAATGTGGAAACTTAACACATCCCACCCACTTCATACTTACTGGTCCTAACTGCAGGGTGTACCAAGTCCATGTGCCATAGGATTTAAGGGTTTGGGAGGCTTGAGATCTACACCTGATATCTATTGAATGAATTGGGTTTACTGTTAATCCAGGAGTGTTACAATCCCTGTGCATGCACCAGAGTTGACCTACACTTGTGCAGAAGACATTAAAGTGAGATTTCCAGATATTTTGAGTCATAGAATGGCTTGGGTTGAAAGGGAGGTAATTTTATCCAATTCTTTTTTCTAGTCAGATCTGTTTCTCCAGTCATGATAACAGATATTTGGAACCCAAAATAAACAAGTCCTTGACTTGTATCTATAAAAAAATAAAATAAAAATTCTGAGCAGAAAAACAATGTATATGTGGTAAAAGTTTTGAGGTAAAGGTGGCCATATTTATTTAAACTACTGTAAAAAGATGTGTGCATGCTCCAAGTCAGGGTCAGTGTTGGCTGCCAGAGTTTGTGTCAGTTCCTTGGAACGTGCATTTTGTGGGCAGTACCACAGGCTGAGATAGGGTGAAAAAGGCAGAGATCTAATTTTAAAATATTGTGGCCAGGGATGACAAGGATTGTAGAAGAGGGGAAACAAACTCTTTGGCAGTGACACAACCTCATTTCCTCTTGCTTATGCAAAAAAAAAAGGTGAAATTAGTGGATTTTATGAAAGTGAACAACACTCATCCCATTGTAGTTACTGGGAGTTTTGCCATTAACTTAATGGGACTGAGGTTTCCGCTCCTGTATTTAATCATCAGAAATATCATTTTATTGAGTAGTAACAGAACAATTTTGTACCACATATTAGATGTCACTTGCATACATCAAAGCTGTTCCTTCCGTGATGATCATATTACTTAGCCCAGAATAATTAGCATTAATAATGGTGTTATCATTTGCAGAAAAAAAAAGAGTCAGCATCAAACAGAAAAATTAACAAAATAACTTTCTGACATAAATGAAGCATGCACTATTCATCCTTACTTGACCACATATTCACATCCTCAAACTAAATGAAGGCTTGTTCTACAGAGCTGCTAGTTTAATATCAGAGGATCAGACCTAAATCACTCTCTGCAGATCAGTGGATTTTTCTAGACACATTTGTACTCCTGGATGGAAGGGAGCAGAGGAATAATTTGATGAAGGTCTTTTGCTGTTTTTTTTTCAAATGATAACCTATGGAGCCATCAGATGGCAAACATTAAGTGGAACAGGGAACCGAATGATCATGCCCTGGTTAGGATGACTGTGATCTTGCATCTGCACAACCCCATCTGGAACACACTACGTTTTATAGCCATCGCCAGCTATGAATGTATAATGTGTAATGTGCCATGCTCTGTAGTGCAGTTATAGGTGAAATTCAGCAACAGACTTGACAGCATCCTGCCTCATTTCATGAGAAATCTGGAGACAGCATGAGAAATTCTCCTGCCAAGTGACAATACAGAGAGAACTTACCTAGGTCAGATGAAATTGCCAAATGTAACGTTGGACTGGCACAACCAAATGAACATCATTGCCCACAATGAGAGGTTAGAGGAACAAACTCTCCCTTTTCATTCAAATGGAGCTTGTTTACAGTAGGAAATCTTCTACATCAAAAGGAACTGGAAATGGTAAAAAGGATAGATTTTCAATTTCTTATTTCACCTTCTGTTCATTGCTCCTCCCGCAGTGTGAACCAAAGCATTAAGAACCCTTTAGCACCTCTTGCAGCATTTCCTTTCCTCTTATACAAATCTTTAGTTAAACCAAACATTGTTTTCTTGGGGAATGTCACAAAACCACAGATCATAATGATAAACTTGCAACATGGATGAAGTTAGCATTTGCTGTGTTTTTCCAGCAGAGAAAATCAGATGAAAGTTTTCAGATATGCTACTACAGTACAGGAGCATCGGGAAGTCATTTACTGCATAATTGGCATCTTGTCTGGACAGAGCTGATATCTTTCTTCTTGTGTCAGGAGGTAGTAGCACAAGCTTATCACTATCCAGATGAAAAAGTTAAAGGGAAGAGGCAAGAAGCCAGATTTCATAGCAGAAGACATAGAGTCCCTTGAAAGCTGGAGACCTGCTTCCTTTCTGATGCTGCTCTTTTTGCATTATCAATTTCCCCTTTGCCAAATGTCTCTTGTTCGTTTTTTAAAAATTTATGTCTCAAATCTATACAAAAATATAGAACAATGCCACCTACTGAAATCAGCTATACTGACAAAATGTCAACAGTCCTGAAATAGTGTTTTCATCCCTTACCATGTCAAACAACAGAATACGTCTAAATATACTGGCAGATCCCAAAGTACACCCTGACAGATAATAAGGACTTGTTGCATGGAGATATTTATTTATTTTTTGCAAAAGTTGAGACTTACTCATCTGAGAGTGTCCTGCCTTATAATACATACATCTTGAAGCAATCAATAACAGCAGGTCATAACTTTTGAGCAATAACAAAAGTAGGCAAGGTATGTTGTGTGTCACCAGAGCACAAACTGTCATTCTAAGGAGCATTAAAAATTACAAGCAAAACCTGTCTATGGAGCTGCAGTTTATCTTGATAGATACATAAAATACTGTGAAGTTGATCATTAGAAACTTCAAGATCAGTTGAAGTTTCTGGGCAAACTTTGGGTTTAGTCCCAGATGGAATGGAATTAAGTAATTCAATATGAAGGCCAGATAGGATAAAAGTCTTCAAAGGATGAGTAACATCACCAACAAATATGGTAGAATCAGTTAGCTGTTCAATTAAACTGGACAATAGAAAATGGGTTCTGCAATGTTAGTTAAAGGCATCGTGTCTGTTCTTTTGCAAATCCTCTAGTTTATTTTATTCTTACTTGAGCTGAGATTCTTCTGACATGTGGGCATCTCCTTCCCTCTCTCCATTCTTGATTCTCAGCCTGAGGAATGATTGCCCCATCCAGGCCTAGGGAAATAAGCATTCGTGTCTTGATTGCCCCACATCCTATACCTTTAAATAAATCTTTAAGCGTATTGGAAAGAGCAAGGTATTCCTTGTTTGTTACAGCCATGTTGTGAACAAAAGCATTGCAAAAGCATCTTGTACGTGTTGAAGTCGACAAGGGGACCTGAAAATTGCTGAGCCGGAGGCTTTTCTTCGAGGTGTTGGCTATTGCCAGCATTACCACTGCTGCATGACCTTGGTGAAATCACTTCACTTTGGCACACATCCCTGGTCAATGCACCGCGCTTCAGAGCCTTTTGAAGACTCCTGACTTTCACTGAGGACAAGCGCAATAAACACACTGGATATTACTCAGACACAGTTTAATGTCTGCTTATCTTGGGATGCTGTATGGGTGAAGCATGCTTTAGCTTCTGCTTGCCTCCATTCCCTGTTGTAAACGAAATGTGCACAATTGACACGGGGGCCTTGCCTCTGGCATCTTCCTGCAGAGATCACGGGGTTATCTCTGTTGTCACAAGGTTTTGCTGCAGGGTTACTGGTACTGTTGGAGACATTTATGACAAGGAGACATCTTTCTCTCTCCTTCCTGCTGACTTGCCCACCATGTGAGTTTAACCACAGGGCACAACGCTTTCTTCCCAGCATCTCAGTGATGTGTGAGAAGTCAGTGCCTTGTAAGAAAATAGCTGAGCAGGCATCGACAGTCAGGAAAACAGGTTCAGTGTCATCACTGCTGTAGAGAGCATAAGTGAAGGGGAAAGAGAAAAAAAGAAACTCCACGACTTTTGGGAAAACAAATAAAGATTGCACTGAAATGTGCAAGCTGTTCATTGAAACATTCTCATTTGGGGGCTGGGGGAAAAGGTGGTGGGAGGGATGAAGGGTGGGAATGAGTGAGAATTAAGAAATGACATGTCAGAAAAGCCATTTCACAAAATTCCTTTGCCAGAATGGAAAAATATGAAACCTGGCCTTACTCTGCTCTTGTAAATCTCTAGCTGTGGAGGCCATGAGGAAGATGAAGCGGTGTGTGGTGCAGGCTCAGAGTGGAATCAATTTCTCCATATGGACTTTTATGTCCTGCTATGTGAAATTGAAATATTCTTTCTTTCAGATTTCAGTCCTCCAGCCTCATCTCTCAGAGCAAGTTACAAAAACCCAGCACTGCCCCACCTCCCATAGCAAGGCCCACCATCAGGTGGATCTGGCTCTGCTCCCAACTCTTAAGAAGTAAATCTCCCCAGCCAGGTCTGCTGACTAGGAGCTCTTCGTTTCTTTTCTGCATGTTGTTGTTTGCTTGTTGATCCGTGCTGTGGGATGGAGCACAATTAAATGAAGAAAAATGAAAACGTGGTGCTATGCCAGACAGTTTTGCTGCTGTCTTGCTGATTATGAAAGATGAGTGTGATTCTGGGCAAACAGACAAGAATAGATAATGCTGTGTCCTTGATGTACCCAACCTCAGGCAGCTTCCTCGGAGCTCTGGTCCTTCCCCAGGACCCATGAGAAGAAGGGCAGCGCTGATGTAGGCAGGAGCTGCCCTTGTCCCTGGGCTTCTCACAGAGTCTGTCACAACCCAGAGCACATGATGGCTTGATATTCTTAGATAGGCTTTATTTTGAGTTATACATTTGTATACGATGTAAATCTAACCTCAGCTGAAAGTCCCTGCTGTTACTTTGCACAAGAAGGATTTTCTTGTCATAAATAGGCTGAACCTAAAGTTTCTGGTTGCAGTAGCAAAAATACAGCATCTAATATAAGACATTAATATTATTATCCACTGCTATTTGCATATTGGCTTTCTTCTTCAAGTCCTCTGTTTTCTTCCTCTCTCCTCATCACTTCTGCTTCTACCTCTACTATTTCTTTTCTAAGAAAAAATGTCTGAACACATCTTAGCTAAAAAAGCAGTTTCTTACTGGTCTGAAAAACAGCCTGCAGCCCAAACTACTGAAATTAACACTTTTAATCATTATGTTTAAGTGGACAGAACCAGAAACTTGTAATAAGGACAAGCTGTATCCCTTGTTCAGGATTTTGATCAAATCACTTGTTTTCTGTGACCCCTTATTTCCCAATCTGTAAATGATAGATACTAACAATGATGGCATATAAAACTCTTGTAAATCAGGTGGAAATTGGAGCTACACATTCCATTTATTTGATGTTGTTGTTAAATGCTAGTGGGGACAGGACAGGATGATGGAAGAGTAGCAAGAGACCATGTGTTTCCTCCAAAAACACATGATTTTACAACTGCAAATATTACAGTAAAACCAGGCGTGTTGCTTTTGAGAACAAGCCCTCCACTGTTATTAATCCCTCCAGCAATAAAAATAAACATGAAAAGCACAGAAACAGAACTCACCAAGAAGAAATTAGGGAAGGGGGAAATTGTTCAGCCCAACACACTGCACCTCAACCCTGTAATTGCATCTGTAGCTGAGGAAAAGGAGGTAGGAACAGAGTAAGGACATTGCCATCAGAGGTATGCTGTGGTATCCTGTTATGGTGTGCATTTGTATTATCATGTGCCGGGGAAGTCAAGAGCTTTGCAGAAACTTCTGAGCATGTTTGCCTCATATGCCTGATCAAGACAGCAATTGCCATGACTGAAATGAAAGGCAGAGCACTGCTTTTCAAAACAGGGAGGGAAGGAAGGGGTGAGTCTTAGGAGAAAAAGGAGGTGAAGAAAATCTTATTCATGTTCATGGTGAATCATTTCCTACAACTTCAGGCATGCTCAGACCCTGCTGCTGTTTTGACTGTGCAGGTGAAGGTGTTTGTATTTTCCTTCAAAATGCCACCTCCCACAACAGATGATTAATCTTTTTAAATAATGATCTCTAATGCTTAAACCTGGCTTTGAAGCTTTCATCTCTGTGTGATTTCAGCTGCAGTCACAGCCTTGCCCCGTATAGGATTACCCACTACCCGCCAGTTGACATTCTTGGAAATGATAATAGGAAAATTGGGTGAATTTACTGATGATGAAAGATATTAGTTAGACAGATGCTGTGACTGGAGCCCTTTGTGTGCCAAGCAGGTACAAGGTGATTAACACCTCCTCCCCTTGCTCCCCATCCTTCTGCTTCAGCACCAACCTGGCGACTGGCAGCCAGGGATGATGGGACAGATTAAGAATATGTTTAATGAGAACTGGGTGCAAAACCATGGCAATGCAGACAACTGCTTTGGGATATTAGCAAGTCTTGCAGGGATGGATGGAAAATGCAAAGAAATACCTAAATTAGTGGAGGGCTGAGCTGAGATTACCCAAAGCAGTGCAGCACAGTTCAGAATCAGCAGATCTAATGAAACTAGGGCACCATCTATATGATTTACTGGAAATGTCTTGGTTGGGTGGGATCACTGATGCCACAGAAGCTTCCTTTTCTCTGCAGCTACTATAAATAGAGATGTGACTACCATGACTGCAAACACCAATGCTGCGGGTGGCTGACACAAGGTGCAAGGAACCCAACTTAGACAGGAGCAGTCAGTTGGAATTTTAACTTTGCTACAGAGCATGTCTTACGTGACTGCTACACCCAAATAATTGTGGTTTTCCCCCTGTGATCTATAATTAAAAAAAAATAATAATAAATGCTTCTTTGATCTAGACATGATCATAATTGTCACTTTGCTTGCAGTTGTCTATGTTGATTGGTCTACCAGGACTTCTTGGTTAGAGACTCCTCATTCAGAGATTCCTCAAGGTGACATGGCTTCTGCGCCTTTCTATTATAGTGTGAAGGGTGCTCAGCAAAGATACTTTGAGCTAGAGGATACAAAAAAGTGAGTCATTTTTCCCCTAGTTTGCTTGCAATCTCTGACCTGGATAGAGCACAACCAGTGGATGAAATGGAGAAAACGATAAATCATCACACAGCAAATAGAGTTTAGAATAAAAGCAAATTTCTCATTTCAGCTCTGCTTAAGCAGGATCATATTCAATCGTGGGTGTTAGTCCAAGCATTAGTGGGAAGTCATCAAAAATCCTATATAACTGTTTGTTGAATGTCTCTTCTATTTATTTAGCATTAATTTTATTTATGCTATTTAATGCTTTCCAGCTCATGCATGTATCTGAGTGTCATCATGAATGTATGTACATAAGAAGCACACGCAGTCAGCTTCCAGCCAAAGTCCTACTTGTTCAGGCATAAATTACAAAAACAAAATTTACAGGAATACAAGCTCACTTTTTTTTTTTTTTTTTAATTATTTGAAGTCAGTGGGACTTGCAGGCACAAGTCAAATTTTAAAAGCATGCTCTTGTAATGTGTTTGTTAGTGCTATCTAAAGCTAAATGATTTTTTATTTTTATTTTTATTTTTTTTACTCAGAGCTTTCTATCAGGGAGATTAAGTCCTTTCCAGCCTTAAAATCTATGAAGTCCTTTACTACAGTGGTTCAAAGCCAGAAAGGACTCTGAATAAGGTTTTTTCTTACCTTGTTCTTATTAATTTTAAAATAAATCATGAGAGCTGAGTCTTCATTTTAGACATCACACTTAGTCTTCATTCTAATTCCTAGATTATTTAGCCCAGACAGTTATGTAAGGCTCAAATGATTTCCTGAAAACTAGGAAATAACCCCTTCAAAGATGGATGAATGAAAGCAGATGGATGCTTGAATGACTTACCAAAAGATTATACTCACCCGTGGGTGTTCTTCCAAGCATTAGTGGGCAGTCACCAAAAACTATATATAGCACTTGTTGAATGTCTCATATATTTATTTAGATATTTTTTTTTAATGCTTTTTTGATGCTTTCCAGTCTTATGCACGTATCTTAGTGTCAACATGAAAAATATAGAACAAACTTCCAGCAAAGTATTAAGCTGGTAATATGATCTTAAGCACCTGTCTTAAACAAAAACTATCTTTCCTGTCCTTGTATCACTGAAAAGCCAAGCTCCAGCAGGAAACTGCAGACTGCATGTAATTGTAAGCCCAAGTAGTGACTTCTGTCAGATTTCTCTTGTGCTTGAAAATGTGTTTGCTGTTCATGTCTCTACTGGCTTGGGATCTGACCAGAATAAAAACACATCCTTTTCCTCTTCCCTCAGTCTTCACCTGAAATTTGCATGGAAGCGGAATATTTACTGAATCTCAAAATAGATTGGTCACCTTTCTTCTATCTCCAGATTGTAATTTTTGATTAATGTTGTTTCTAGGTCCCAGTGCTTCATTGTGTCCTATATCAGGAAAGGCCTTCTGTACTAGAAAGTGCTATAGAAATGAATATCTCCCCAAATATGTTTGAAAGGAACAAATAAATTCTGTTTCTAGCTAGGGATTTCGTCTGAAATGAAGAAAATGTACTGCATAGTAACCTGAATTTAAATACAATCAGGTATAGCTGCAAATACAAAGGTCTTCAAGGCTCTGATTAGATGTTTCAGAACTATGTGGGGACAGATTTTCCAGGTTGCTCTGTGCTTAAACAGGGAGAAGCAATGGGAGCTGTAGTCAGAAAAGGCTAGCAGCAAATTCTTTTCCCTTGCCTTGGGTGTATCTTGAGAAAGATCTAAATGGAGCAAGGTGACAGGTTTGGGTGGTGCAGGAGTTGCTGCTCTCTTCCCACCTCCTGTGTGTTTCTTTGAACCTGGAGATTGGTGCAATAGCAGGTCTGGGGTGGCTTCCTCACATGGGGGGACAGCAAGGCTCACAACACACGGCCCCCCACCCGCATGCTGCACACATCCAGCACCCAGCAGGCCTGAGCCTTCTGGGATTACACCCACAGGAGTCAGATTCCTTTTCTTCATGAGGGACGGATTTCCTCAGCCATGCGGGGATTAAATGGCTTTTGTATTGACTTGATAACATGGAGCGAATAGGGTCAAAAAACGACTTCAGTTTTCAAGTGATGGGTTTGTCTGCATTGGCACGAACAAATTCTCCATTGTACTCACCTGAAACATGCTTTTCTTCCCATATCAGCCTGCAAAGTCTTTTTGTTCCAAGGGTGGGTTCTTTTCCACTGTAGAACAAACATATTTATTGTCAACACTGAAAAAAAAACCTGCTTTCGTTACATCTGAGTTCCCATGTGTCTCTTTTACACTATCCCTAGGCATTGATAGACTGTAGGATCTTGTTCCAGAGCCTTATCTGGTTTTCATTTCAGTAGTCCTTTTTGAGTCTACTCCTATACAGCAACTTACCAGTGTATCTGTCTGACCTTCTGCACCAAAAGCCACTCCGCCCTTTAAAGCACTGAAATAGATTTCCCTTCTTTCATCAGTCTGGCACGCGAAGCCCCAGACTTTGCCTCCAGCCCCCGCTCTATATCAACATTGCCAGCAGAGGATGTTGAAGCAGTGGCTTTCCAGGCTTCAGCAGCGATATTATCAGACCATTAACCCGAGTAAGCTGTATCACTCTTCCCGCGTATTTTGACACCTCTGAGTTTCTTTGCACTCTCTCTTGCAGCAGACGGCTTCCTGTTTGTAGCTCAGTAGCCACTCCACGCACTGGTTCCACGTTTGCCTTTTAGGATGTGTAAAGCTTATCTGCTTCCCCTGTGCACTCTCTTTCTTTTTTTTTTTTTTTTTCCCTTGAAAAACCAGATCTGCAGTCAGTGTAAATGCAGTCAGCGGAACTGACTGATTTACAGGAGCTAGCTCTGCAGCCCCTGTTTGGAACATTGTTAACCGTTCACTATTCTTCTGAAACAATTAAGTATTCTAGGTAAAATGCAAGAGCAAAACACTCAGAGCAAACCATGCATTTAACAGAGTGCTTTCCTAGTAACGGTTGAATTTTAATAGGATTAAGAAAAAACATTTCTTCACGTTCCTGGGCATCTTAATTACTGTTTGCAGTTTGGTGGGAAGATTGCCTCTGTGTCTTAGCCACCGCTTTGCAACAGATTTCGTGCATGTCTCTAGGTCAACCACTTCAGTCTATTATATATTTGAATCTAATATGTATTGAATTTAATCTAATGTATTGAGTTTTATCTAATATATATTGAGCCCAAATGGGCTCAATTTTTAGAGTTAAAGGTGACTCATATGAAATAACTTGTAAGAGAGCTATGTGGTTAGATACCGTATCTTTCTTCTTCCAGCTGCAAGGATGCAGGAAGGATCACGCCCATCACCACTCGTGGTGATTTCACTTTGATGGGCAGCTAAACACCACCACACTGCTCTATCACTCCCCCTTCTCAAAGAAAAAGAGGGAGAAAATACAATGAAAAGGGCTCAAGGTTTAAGATAAGAACAGGCAGATCACTCACCAATTACTGTCATGGGTAAAACATTGTGTCCAGCAAGACAATAGCAATGAGCACAAGAGGCAGTGGGCTCAAACTGAAACACAGGAAGTTCCAGCTGAAAATGCTTCTTTACTGTGAGGGTAACAAAGCATTGGGACAGGTTGCCCAGAGAGGCTGCGGTGTCTCCTTCTCTGGAGATACTCAACCCCGCCTGGATGTGATTCTCTGCAACATGCTCTAGGTGACCCTGCTTGGCAGGTAGGTGATCTCCAGAGGTCCCTTCTGACCTCAGCTGTTCTGTGATTCTGTGAGAAAACACACTCAGCATAGGGAGATTAATACAATTTCTTGCCTATCACTACCAGACCAGAGCAGTGAGAACTAAAAACATCTTCACCCCCTTCTTCCACCTCCTCCACCCAAGCAGTGCAGGGGAATGGGGGCTGCGGTCAGTCCCTGATGCTATGTCTCCGCCGTTCCTTCACGGTCACTCTCTGCCCCTGCTCCACGTGGGGTCCCTCCCACGGGATGCCGTCCTTCCCGAACTGAGCATGCGGGGGCTGCCCATAGGCAGCAGCTCTTCAAGAACTGCTCCCACATGGCTCTGTACCACGGGGTCCATGCGTCAGGAGGAAACTGCTCCAGCACCGGTCCCCCATGGGCGGCAGCTCCCCCCAGGCCCCTTGCTACTGCAGGGGCTCTCCATGGGCCGCAGCCTCCTACAGGCCACATCCACCTGCTCCACCGGGGGCTCCTCTGCAGGCTGCAGCGTGGAGATCTGCTCCATGTAGGACCCATGGGCTGCAGGGGGACAGCCTACTCCACCAGGGGCCTCTCCATGGGCCGCAGGGGAACTTGTGCTGCGTGCCTGGAGCACCTTGTGCCCTCCTGCTGCACTCATGTTGGGGGTTGCAGGGCTGCTTCTCTTTTAGTTCTCACCCCTTTTTCCCAGATGCCAAAGCACAGCAGGATTTTTCCCCCTTTTTCAATCTCATCTCCCAGAGGCCCCACCCAGCATCACTCATAGCTAGGCTGTAGCCAGTGGTGCGTCCTGTTTGGAGCTGTCTGGAGCTGGCTCTGATCTGACATGGGGCAGCTCCTGTAGCCCCCCTTGTTACCAAAGCTGATACACCACTAGCTGACGAACACAAATAAACAAACTTCTCATCATTTTGTTTTAGTTTTATTCTTCTTCCCTGACTGCACGTAAACCTTATGGGGTTGCAATGCTTCATCCACCCTAAAGCTAGTTGTATTTTATCTTTTCCACTAGGTGTTGATTAAATTTACAAAGGTGCTCTCTACTACAGAGCAACTGTATTATTTAAAATCAACTGTACTTGTTTATATGAAATCTATTACAACTGCTATAATTCTGGGCTTTGCCTTCTGGCACACAAGTAGTTCTCTAAAAGCAAAGAGGCATATTTTCTCCTGGATCCAGTTGCAAGTACAGGTTTGAACAGCCTGTGATCTTCTTTAACATATGCCTGTTCACCGTGACATTCAGGTCTGCCAGCTGAAGACAACATTTTCCAGTCACCCCCACTCTGAATTTATGAGGTAGCTGAACCAGGCTGCTGATGAACACCTGGGAGTGTGGGCTCACAGCCTTCTCTAGTATTTTAATGTGCCCCAAGTGGAGCAGAGCCTAAATCCAAACCCTCACATTCTGAGAAAGTGCAAGTGTCTCTCCATGTCTCTCCATATTGACCATATGAGGTGTGGTCTGGCTCTCAATCACTTTTGGAAGTGTTTTGAACATAGACAGTCCAATGCTAATAGCAAATCCCCTTTCAAAACAAAACAAAATAACAACAACAAAATAAAAACCAACATGGATTATAGCCACTCTGGAGTATGCCTAAGATTTCTGGTTTATTATATTAGACTGCTAAAATATGTCTCTATCTGGAAACTGCATTTTTGCCAGTCCCCAGGGAAATCTTCAAGATAAATTTTGCTTCCTATTGCATGCTGCAACAGCCCAGATGTTCTTTCTCAGACAGATGTTGCTTTGCCCAACACCAGGCATTGTCACTCCTGAGCTGCTATTTTGTGTGTACACAGCGTCTGTTCCTGAAGCTGCAGAAGCTGCAAGTCAATGGTTTTTGTTTTGTTTTGTTTTTCCCCTCTCTTTTTTATCATCTGTATTTCCTGCCCAATTCAAACAACGAAATGCTTTCCTATTTAGCAAGCACAGTACTTAAGTGATGAGATTTGTTTGAAAACTTCTAGAAGACCAAATCCTTAGACACTAAACGCTTCTTAATTTATTCTAATAGATCTTTGAGTTCCGTAGCATAACTACATGCTGTGTAGCATAACTACATGGACACAGATCCCTTCCCTTTGCTTTTAACCTGCCAGCTGGCTTTGTTTTCTCTTTCCTAACTCTCATATTGGAAAGGACCATGAAAACATCCAGAATGCGTCTCACAGTTTCACATATCTCAATCATATAGTCTCTCTCAGCTGTATCTCTGGCAAGCTCAAGCACCTCAGTAAATTTAGTTCTTCTTAATGTGGAAAACTTTCCATACCTTTGATAATCTTCATTCCCGTTATACTTTCTGTTTTTCACATCTTTTTGGCATAGAAAATTTGCCAATCTGCATGTTAGCATGCTATATTTGAAGAACAGGCACATTGTGACTTTACTGGATAACATAATAATACTTGTCTTTTTGTTCTCTATTTATTTATTTTTTATTTATCTGATTTTCTTTCTGCTATGCAAGTAGCTACAGAGCTCATGCCGTAGAAGTATTTATTAAAACCCTCAAGCCATTTTTAAAAGTTCAAGGACATCCTTGTGTATGTAAAGAAAAGTTCTTCACAGGACAGCTCATATGCTGACCTAATTTGTCCTTTTCTAGTGTTACATTGTTCCATAGAGTCTAATCCTCAAAGGAACAAGGATGGGCATCTCATTTGGTGCCTTTTTTTGTTGTTTGTGTGTGTCTATGTATGTTGGATGAATTTAGATCTATACAGTTTAACCAAAATGAATTTTTGAAATTAATGTCAGTATAATTATTAATATAATTAATAATGGCTTGTGACATACACTTGGTCAAGTAAAATTGTGTAGCAACTTCTTCTGGCTTCAAATTATGTGCAATTGTGATTACTACAGTAGTTTTTAGACAATGTTTTCAGACCCTGCTTCTGAAAGTGTAAGCAGATAGCTAAACCAGCAAGCATCAGTGAAATACAGAGAGGTACCTGAATCATTGCCAGTCAAAACATATACCAAACAGTCACTGCTGGATAACAGACTGTTTCTCAGAGGATAAAACTAAAGGAACTGAAAATACTATCAAGAAGCTGTCAGTCATCCTTTGTCAAGTCAATACATGACTTCTGGGTCTCCCTGAAGGGGTAGAAAATTTTCATCCAAGCAAGTTACGTAAACAGTTTACAAAGCTACTGCATCACCTGCAAGGAGGAAATAAATTAAAAATAGAGAGATTTTATCAACATAAAAGTCCATGCCAAGAAATAGTCCCCACACCTGTCTTATACTTCTCTATTAAAGACACAGAGTTGTGTTGAGAAGTTATCATAAAGGGGATTGAACCTCAAGAGCAGAAAACTTTCTATCTAAGAAATATTCAAAGGAATGTTATTATCCTGCTAAGTTTACGTTATACTATAGAAACAGAAATACCATATGGAAAATACAGTACATTTAAATACTTCCCTTTCATATTAGATATATGTATATTCTCAACTTTAATATTTACATCTAGTTAATAAAAATACATTTTCTATAGCCTTTCAGTAAAAAAATGCTTCTTTGAGGGACATATATATATCAATGTCATGCATCTCTTCAGTTTCTAATTCATTTTTTCACTAATTTTCTGATCTTTAGAGCAACAAGGGTGTCTTTAGTCCTCTTAAACAAATTAATTATAAATATTCCTTTGAATATTCATATAAATAATAACTGTGAAACTTCTATTCTATAGAAAAAAGTATTAATGTACAGAATCCATAAGAACTGAATGATGTCTTTACTGTCCCATTCCAAAATTTTTGATTATTCATTGATATGTTTGTTTTCATTTATAGCTCAAAGACTCTTTAAATACTTGAGTTCACAAATGACTGTTGTCCTTAGATCACACACTGTAAGTGGATATGTTTCCTCGAACCAGAAATACAAGTGAAGAGTTAGCTGTCATTTAAACAGGAATAAATAAATGAATAAGTAAATAAGTAAAGATCGTTCTTTCATAAAATATATCCAACACTGTTTTTAAATTGGAGATATATTGATAATCTTGATAATAATAAATACACATATGTAATATCAGAATCCAAATAGCTGTTATGTTTTGATACATTAGACAAACACCTGAAATGACTGGTGCTGTACATAGCTCATCAAAACAGAAAGCATCAACTTAACAAACACATAATGCATTAAAAAGTGAAAAATGATTTAAAAAATCAATCGTATAGATTTGCTTATTTGTTTGGTTTTTAGAACCTTAAACTTACAGAAATTATGGAAGAATTAAAGTGCATTATATAACATTAATATGCACTGAGGCTCCAGGAAAACTAATAGCAAATTTGCAGGACTTGCAGCTTGAGCACTGAGCTGTATAAATCTCCTAGTAGCCTCTGGTACCTCAGATGTTTCAACCCTTCTAACACTCCATTGAGCATGGAAGACTGCCTGATTCCCTCTTGGAAGCCAATAGATTATAATTCTTTTAACCATTATCATTAATTAATCCAGACAATAAAGCACTGCAAACACCTTAGCAGACCAGCTATCTCTTGGTCTATAACTACTAATTTACACTGAACCAGCATGGCTTTATTCCAAGTCTGAGCCACACATTCTTGTCTTTCATAAACATTAGGTCATTCATCATACTAAGTGAAATGTCCTTTTCCTTCTATTTATACCTACACATATAAGTATATGCACACGTATATGTGTATGTGTACACAAGCATATGTATACACATATATATAAATTCAAAATGTTTTTAGAATTCAGTTTTAAATATGTTCAGTTTGGGTTGTGATCTCTAACAAACTGTTTAACAGTTTCTAAAGTGTCTTTCTTTGAGCAGCTACCGTATTTTCTCATTAAGAAGTGCTACAAAATATCTTTCATTTTTCCCATTGTGCATTTTTGCAGTCCTGTTACTGATCCACAGTGGCTCATAAGTTTTCTAGAGTAGTATTATATCACAGTTCATAGCCAAAAAATATAGTATTGCATCAGCTGTAGACATAATGCAGAAATAGAACTCATTATGACGGTTTTGTCTCAATTCTGCACAGTTAGCTCCTTTTAAGGAGCCTTTGCCATGGTATGGGATTGCCATATTTTCATTTCAGAGCAGAAGCAAGGGGTCTTTTCAATTCTTGCTGCTGGGCTTTTAATGACTGATGTGATGACGTTGACATGCACCTGCTGTCAGAATGGGCTGAGTAGCCTTAGATCACTTTTGCAGTTCTGCCCGGAAGATGTCTTACACTGAAGTCCTACCGACCTCAGCTTCTGGTACTTTGTGTTTAGTGTCCATATGAACTGCTTTCAAAAAGTTAAGAGACAATAAAGGTTAATGTCAAACTTTGGCTCCTATCTTCACATAAACAACAGCTTAGGTGGGCTTCATTTCTTCTTGTTGTCCATTTACATGTGTAACTTTGTAAGTTATTGTTGATTATGCTGTCATCTACTCTTGCACTAGTATTGTCCTACAGTTTGTGAAGTTGGCCACATCCTAGTGAATGTCCCCTTCTTTATCTCTCAGTCATTAAAAATCACCAAGTTAGTGCACTTCCTCAAGGAACCTAATTTGTTCTTCTGTTTTTCTCTCATGTTAATTACATCAAAAGATAATCTCCAAAGTATTACTTCAGATAAGTTTTACTATTTAGAAATTCATTTCTAAACTCTTTCAGGTAGAGGTGAATATTTTCACACTCCCTCTTAGTAATCTTCCATAGTCCATACAGGTCTGAAATGTTCCCCAAAAGTGGTTGCAAGTGCTCGAAATACTGATCAAAAGTCTGTCAGGGACCACACCAACAAGTTGAGAGTGCAGATAATCACAGGTTAATGCTCATACGTCAGACACTCCTTAATTTATCCAATATAAGGTGTAGTTTCTGATAACTAAATTTATGAAGATACTATGTCAGTAGAGTTTTTCTGACTTAGACAAAATCTTCTGGGTTCAGTGAGCACACTTTGTGCCAGGATTGTGTACAGTGACTGCATGCCAATAAGTATGCCACCTTTGGCCTTTTAAGTCAGAAATAGATCTTCATCTTGCAATGACTTCAAGCAATAAACTGATGGGTCTTCTAGCTCAGTTGCATCACCCAGCAGTCAGGCTTTCAGCCTTGTTTGCAAATCCTTTGCCAAGACGCATTTCTGACTCTTGTAGGAATATTGCATCACTTGCCAAATGGTCAAAATATTTGACATAAAATGTTAGACCCTAGACCCCACTCTGTTGCTTTTGTGTTAATTTATCTGTTTCTTCAGTGGTAGATATTCCCAGGAGCCTATGCAGGAAGTGTGGAATTGGTCAGGGAAGAGTATAGTGCAACCCCAATAATAGTGACTCTGTTGGACTAGTAAAACAATGTGGCTACCACATGCGCTGTCAGGATAGAAAATTTCCGGAAGACTAATTGTAAGCTGTTTCATTGCTTATTCTACATAGTTACAAATCATTTTTCAATAAAGAAAAGCATGATTCTCTTTGGTTTTACAGAGAAAAAGACCTTAAGAATGAGATGTACTGATAGAAAAGGTAAATAAGTACTTAACTGAGTTTTTGATACCAGTTGAGCTTCATTTCCTTCTAGAGCTACCTGGACCTCTGTGCTTCAGATGTTTCATGTAAGTACTTACAATTTGGGATGGATTTGTGACTAAATGTCTTGTCAGGCACATGGGAAATAAGCAGATCATCAGATTATCACTGAATTGCTTAAAAGAGCAATCTGAACCCCAGACCTTTCATCCTTAAGAGAAGTTCATCAGCACAGAGGAGAGGTCCTCACTCATTGTCACAGATCATGCTGATCTAGGGATGAAGGTCTTGCTTTGAGGATATCATTTAGATGTTGGTCACACTGAGAGAAAACACTGTAGATGCAGTTTGTGTTTTGGTAACCTGTGCAGTGGGAATAGTCCTGATTTGTGAAGAAAAATGAAAGTTGGATGATACAATTCTCTGAGCTAATCTTCATTTTTTATTTGCCATTCTATTCCTGGTATTCTGCTGTTTCAGTATTTCAAAGATTATTGTGCAGCTTGCATTTTCTTTTTTTTTTTTTTTCTTTTCTTTTTTCCCCAGTATGAGCAATAAAGCTTTGTGAGGGAAACCTGCTTTTTAGATGCCGTATTCTGCGGGTGATTAAATGACTTTAATGTGTGTTGTGCCTTCCCACTCCTCTTTTTACTTGTCACAAGTTGTGAATTTATCACTATTACCTGCAACTAAGGAGAGTCATCAAAGCCAAACAAATTACAAGTTGTTTTCTGCACCAGACGGGTTTCAAGTTTCCTGAGGGCTCTGAGTGTTTGTTTATTTCCCAGAAAGAATTAGGTAGTTAATTCCCCAGCATTTCTTGCTGGTCTTTTACATCAGCTTCTTTGATAAATCATTTGGGACATCACATAATCAAGTGTTGCCATAAAACCTTTATACAAATCTATAAACTAGATTACATTGTGTGGGAAATCATTAACCTCCTCTACTTGTATTGTGCTGTTTGTACTAAAAAGGTGCAGATGAGCATGGCTATAGGACAGTAGCTTTCACATTTATCCTCTGGCTCAAGAGGTAAATCCACTTGACAGTATCATCAGAGACAACATCTGGAAAGAAACACCTGGCAGTTTTGAATTCCCTGTTGTTTTCGCTGATGGTGGTGGTGGTAGGGTTGTAATCTCAATTTTCTCTGCCAAGGCCTTTTATTTTTATTTTTAGTTTGTTTGTTTGTTTGTTTGTTTGTTTTTCCTATGACAATAGCAGAATTATTCTGAATAATTAAAAAATGGTGCATTACTGGTTGGCAACCACTTTAATTTAATATTCCCAGGCCATCCGGCCCTGGCATATTCAGGACATGTATTGAATAATTTTTTGCTCCATAGTAGATGTTAAAGCCCATCTCACTGATGGAAACATTAAGACTATCTCCATACAAGTAAATTTGAGAGTGTCTGGGAACAGTCCCAGGCACTGAAGTACAATCATCTCTTTTGCTGTACTGTTAGAAGCATCTGTGACATGGCATTTGCCTGCATTAACTAGCTTTCTCCCAAATAATTCCCTGGTTTTGACGAGGAACAAAAATGAAATCAAATCAAATCAAAACAAAAACACAAACAAACAAACAAAAGATCATTCCCACAAGGCACTTTTTATATATACATGCTGTTTTGGATGCTCAGAGTATTTATTAGCTATAGTGAGTATGGCTGGGAGGGAGTTAACTTTCTTCATAGCAGCTCATATGGCATTGCAGTTTAGATTTCTGACCAAAACAAAGTTGCTAGCACACTAATATTTTAGCTGTTGCTGAATGGTGCTTGCACAGCATTGGGACCTTCTCTGTTTCTCACTCTGTTTCCCCGGTGAATATACTGGGGGTGCACAAGAGCCAGGCAGATGACCCCAATTAACCAAAGAGATATTCCATGCCACATATTGTCATGCTCAGCAATAAAAAGGAAGAGGAGATTTAGGGATGCCAGCATCTCTTGCTCAGGAACTAGCTGGTCATCTGTCTACCCATGGGAGAGATAGCGAGTGATTGCCTTTGCATTTTATTTGGTCCTCTTTATTTCTTCTTCCACTTCTCCTTCACTTATAAAGCAATTTTTATCCTGACCCACAAATGTTCTTGGTCTTACTGATTCTTCCCTCTTCCTCTGCCCCACTGGGGTTGTGGGGCAAGTAAGGAAGTGCTGAGTGTTGTTTAGCTGCCTACCAGGGTTAATCCACAACACTAGCTTAGACACTACTCCATCCCAGTTGGTTTTAGTGCCTGTGAATGGTTCTTATGCAGTTAAATTACCTCTATAGGTATAGCCTAATTTAGTATAGACCTATAATTTAGAATAGACTTATAATTTAATATATCCTTGGGGCCAGTCCTCACAACAGTGATAAACAGAGTTCAGACATTATATTTTTCTATCAGCAAAGTTGGGGCAAAACCTTGGGCCTATCTTCCCATCTCATAGTACTGAGCAAATGAACAAACATGGAATAGGTTCAGCACAATTTTACACCTGGTTTACAGCATTGTTTTTGGTGGAAATCTGTGGTCTCCTCTATCTGATCTATGTGGCAAACAATGTCTCATTCTTTGGGTTTTGCACTGCTACTGATAACTGGAGCCATTTTGCACTTTCCCCATCATATCAATGTAAAATCTTGACTGATGGAAAACCAGTTACATGGGTATTACAAATGACTAGCGCTTGCCTGGGAATAAACTCCTTCCAGTGCAACAAGAAGTTTGCTTGGAACATAGGAACGGCCCCTATCCTTCACAACTGTGATTTCAGTAAATCAAATAATGGCAAAATAAAAACAGTTACACAGTCAAATCAATCAACCATTAAAACCACAGATCAAAGTGAGAACAAAAATGGAAAATTATCCACTCTTAAACCTAAGAATTATCCACTCTTAAACCTAAGAATTATTGCCAAAGAGATAAGAGATATGGTGCATTAGCAGCACCATAAGGACCCAGAACTTTTCTATAGCTCTTCGTTGTTCAGGAAATATTATGTGGGATTTTTTTTTTAGACACTGTGATGATGGAGAATAGTGTAATGCCTTTAAGAAAGACAGATTATTGCTAGGTTGAATTGAGCCGTTAATATTTATTTGCTTCATGAATAATTTCATGTACTCTTTTGAAAACTTTACAAACATTCGCCACCCTGTGGAAGAAGCAGCTGTTTTCCTCATTTAATAGGAGGAGGATAGGGAAGCAGAATACAAGCCTTGCTTTGTCTTGAGGTTAGAATGGAAGGGGCCACCTCCCAATTCTGCATGCAGAGAGACACAGGCTGAGCTTCTTGGTAGTCAATATAATAATGCTGTAGCGCAGCACCCCTTTTGATGTCGTATCTACTTAGAAATACTGGCTCATATAAAGTGAAACATTGTTTTGTTTATATAATAAAATATTTCACAGGTATGACATATTGGTAAGTGCAGAGCAGGGCTGGCAATTTATATCCACATGTGGAATATAAAGATAGGATTGTACATTCATAACTGCAAACAACTGCTGCAGGAATTGTGTTTCCAAGCATATTGGTTGCTTATCCCCATTCCTGTGCATCTTCTGGTGGGAAAACATTGCTCTCCTTCCTCTAGGTTTTCCTGTAGCCAATCCCTGTGCAATACCTAACACAGAAAACTCTCTTAAAATGGTAAATCTTATTTACATTATTCTGTGTTTATTTTAATAAAGAAGTCAGAAATAAATAAATGAATAAATAAATAAATAAGCTGCTAACTCTTTTATTTGTTATTTGAGAGGCTATGTGAACTTCTTGCCTTTCCCAAATAATTCTAGTAACATGGTTGAGAAAATTTCATTGAAATTGTTATCTACTTTCCTAGATCATATGGCTTTTACTGAACTGGGAAACGATTAGTCTGAATATTCCATCCATGTTTGCTCCGGAGTATTTCAATTTCTAAAAAAAAAAAGTAGGATGTTTTTTTGCGTGTGTTTTTCTAATTTCATGATCATGGCATGAGGTAGACCAGGTTAGGATATTAAACATTTATAGGAGAAGGTTGCTGAAGTGCAGTGGTTAATATCTTAGAGGAAATCCTGTGTCACAAGTGGAAGAACTGGGATTCATCCTGTCTAATTTGGGGCTTGTAACTGTGGCAATTATGTTAAAAGTTCAGCTGCTCTAGACTGCTTTTATAGCCAGTGGGCAGATTCGCCTTCACCTGCTGATTTTCACCTGCTTATTTCCATTCCCTAAAAGGATTGTGTTTTTAATTGAGCAGCTCACTTAAGTGTTTAAGGTCAGGGTGAGAGGAGTCCATCCCCCAAATCCTCAAATGCCATGCTTTAGCTGGATGGTGAACTTCCTTTTGGTAAATCATGTGGAACCACCTGGAAAAGGGACTTTACAGGTACTGAAGGTCTCAGGAGTATGTTAACCTCATCCTTGGCCTGGAAGAGCTCCATGGCTTTTTTGAGATTTTGAGATTATTATGTAGCTGCGCAGCTACATTTTTAGGGGATGGAAGAGAGTCTTTATGCACCAACATATATGTGAACCTTTTTTCTCAAGTTGGCTGTGGGGTCTAGTCCCACCTGGAACCTGCTCTGTCATTTTCACTAGAACTCTGGCCTCACTCATTTTCTGTGACTTTTCAATGCAAATTTGTCTCTTCATACTTTATTAGAAAAGGCTATTGATCATTCTGCCCAGAATACCACTTTTCCCAGTGATGGTGCTCTTACTGTTACATCCCTTTTACACAGGCATTTGCTATGAGTACTGGATGAAAACACATAATGCCACCATCCATCTGTTTTTTCAAAGACGATTATATTCTCCACAAGGCATAATGCTCTTGCCTTTTTGTATTTTTTCTTTAGTGCACTGAAAAGTCAGTAGTGTAAATATTCACCTTTCTTCTTAAGTAAGTAGCAGACCTTTGTACCAGACCAAGGTCCAGCCACAGACCAGTTAAGCTTTGAATAGCAACAGAACAAACCAGCTGCACAAATGTGAGACACTCATGCAATTTCTTCTGGTTAGAATTCACTTTGAGGTTGTTTACCCACCCTTAAACACAAACAGGGAAGGTCTATTATTTGATCAGACCTGACTCTCAAACAACGATCTCATTACAGTGGTATTCAACAGCACAGTGGTGTTTTCAAGCTTTCAGATAGGCTCTTCATTATTACCAAAATGGGGTAAAAAAGGGTGCTCATTTATTTAATGACTGTTAAGAGACAAATCTCCCCTTCTTTGTCATGCCTGGTTAAAGAGTGATCCAGAAAGGTACCTCATATCCCGCCAAGCTCTGTGAGATCAGTGGGAGGTTCCAGATATTTTGACTGAATCTCATTTTGCATAAAGCTAAGTATCCAGCTTCTCATCAGAGTTAGTGATGAGGGAGGATTCCTGCCACTTTAGATAGCACAAAGAAGTCTAAACCCACAAACACCACCAATGCTTCCCTGGTGCTACCTTAATTTTGTAATCATTTGTATATATATCCTTCCCAAAGCCAAATTCAGTCTTCTTCCCTTCAGTCCTTCCCCCACTTTTCTGTTCCTCCACTCTCAATTCACCTTTGCATATGAGATCTGGGTCTTTGGGAATAAAATTTTGCTTGAATTCAGAAACCAACTTTAAGAGTAACTCAGTACAACTAGTGAGACAACATCTGATCTGTCCAATCTCTAATCGATTTAATAGGGGCAAGGGCATAGGCAGGCAGGACTTAGAATTTTTCTTCTTATTTCCATGGAGCCCTTCTGGGTATTTCACAAAGCTGCTAAAGTTCATGTTCTAGGACAAGGTAAAATGTCTTTGAGGCATCGAGTAGCACACATTTAATGAAGATAGAAAGCCAATCACTTAACATCAGATGAGGAACAGCAATTTCCTTCAGTCTGGCACTTTGTGTATTGAACAAAATTGCATGAGAGCTTTGAGCACTAGGAGAGCTGTCAAGTGGCCGTTTGTCTGGGAGCTGGAGCAGTCCCCTTGGAAACAGCTTAAACCTTTTAAATGAAAGCATTACAAAATGTACATCTGTGTGTAATATATTGTCCATAGCCTCAACTGTCAAGGGCCAGGCAACACAATGTTTATATATATTTTTTTTCCTAATAGTCATTTTCATGCTTTCACATGTAAACAGAACCTACTTTAAGACTGCAATCTGCTTTGCTACTCAACATCAAGCATCATACAAAATGTTTGCCCTTAGGAATGCTTCAGCAGGGTTATCTAACCTTACAACACTTACCTCATTTTTTTTTTTCTGGACCTCTTTAGTGCAAACACAAAGATATTTCTGGTTAGATGAAGCAAAATGAGAGTTTAATACCATATAGTGGTGAGAATTAGTGTTTTGGAAGGGACTTGTTAATAGACATACTTGTTGGCATATGTCTTCACCTGGATATGTCATCCAGCAAAATCAGAAGTATGTATTGTACCACTATAACAGAGGTGGTCTGTGAATGCAAACTCTAAGGAAACACATTATTTGTTCTATTGTTTTTATGTTTTTGGTTTGGTTTGGTTTGGTTTTGGTTTTGGTTTTTTTTTTTATATAAAATAGTATGTTTACTTTTTTTTTTTTTTAAGGCAACTATGAAAATGGTTTAAAAAAAGGGGGGGGGGGGGGGGCACATAAAGAAATGCAAGAATGGTGCATATAATAAAATATATTCCCTGGTACACATTTGGTCTCATACTGCTTTAAATGGGGGGCAGTTCTTTTGAAATCAGCTGAGTTTTAACGAGTAAAATTGCTATAAGTGAGAAGAAAATCAAGCCTGTTTCTTCTAGTCCCCTCTCTCTCTCTCTCTCACAGATTTTCTTGATCCTCTCCCTGCTCATCTTCTCCTCCAAAGCCTGCTTGCAACTTGTACTCCCAGCAGCCACTTTCTTTAATGAAAAGTAATGCTGAGCACTGAGCAGATTCCACTTCAGCTTTGACACTGGAAAGTGGATTTAAAGTATCAGACTGAGCAGCAAACTACTGCTGATTGGGCATTTTGGCAGTTTGAAACTACTGCTTTTTTTTTTTTTTTTTTTCCCCTTGGCCTTGGCATCTCAGTTTTTTCCTTCACTAATTCTATCCACTGCTTTTAGTCTCCACTGTGTGCTGCATCCTTAACCGTCCCATCTCACCAGAGCTTTTCCCAGATTTATTCAGTAGCAGGTGAAAGGGCATTCTTGCTCTTCAGCACTAAGACCCTCTCTGTGCCCTGCTTAGAATTCATCCCATCAAGCAGACAGTTGGCCAAAGGGATCATAAATCTGTTAGCAAAGATCACAAGATCAACATCATCTGGTGTTCCATCATAAGATCCATCTAGGTGGATTGCAAGATTTTTTCCACCCAAGAGCATGGCTCCATAGGTCATTTGATCTGGGATCTCAGCACAAATAAGACACCTGTAAAGCAGAATGAAATTAGATAAGAACCTTGTTATATCTGCCTTATTTTATCAGGGCTTTCTACTCATGTGTGTCAGTTGAACCATGCAAGATACCAGAGGGAGATATTAAGCACAGCTTCATCTCACTTGAATTTAGGAATGTAAGTGAGAACCATAAATTAGATGCCTGATCACTCTTGAATCACAAGGTAGAGAAGAAGGGTTAAATTGCACCTGCAAGAAACATATCAGGACTATCACAGGCTGCACTGTCTTCATGAGTGTCTTCACAATTTGCAGAGTCTTGGACAACAGTAGCTCCTTAGTTAAGTTACGTTTAAACACCATGTTTTTCTCTTAAGCACCATACTCCATGAAAACATGAGAGTGTTGTCTTTGTAATACTTGCTAACTGATCTTTATGTACTGATACACTCTGGTAATGTGAAATTTAATCTGAATTCACAAATTACTATAATCGGAACAAAAACATTCTTGATATGCAAATACAAGTTCAGGCTTATTTTGACTCCTGCCAACTCTGCAGCTCCAAAACTTTATTGTAGCAGTCACTTACTCAGCCTAGCCCTCAAACTTGAAGAAAAAAAATATTTCTTCAGAAATTTCCTTCTGAACTGCTCTGCTTTTAATTTTATTGACAATCTCCTTGCATATATTTACAAATGAGGAAACAGATAGCTAATCAAGCATCCTGGCAAACAGCATACTGTGGAGATTTCATTTTCTATTACACGCACAGGGAAATATTTTCTATTGATTGATATTGAACTTGATGTGAAATAGTAAAGGAAAACATGTTTCTTAATGAAAATCCCATTCCGCCCCTCTCCCCATAAATATCTGTAGGAAGTGCACAAGGCGGTTACATAGATGTGATCCTCATCATAAAATTTTGAGTGCTTACTGACAATAAAAATCCAACCCTTCTCTCATTCTCCAGCAGTGATTTCTTATTGTTTTTCTATGATCACAGGGAAAGCAATTCTGAATATGGGAGAAAATGCAGTGAGAATTGGTCCAGTAGTTCACAGAAGAACAGGAGAGCTATACTGCTGTTTTCTAAGAGTGTTCATGATGATAGATGGGATTGTGGTAGCTGTTTTGAAGATATTATTCATGCCACGACAGTGATCCATTGGGATCAAAATAAATCCACAGCCACAAAATAAACAAGCATAAAACAGGGCTATTGTAAGCAAGCGTGGGAGAAAACAGTAGTTATATGACAACTGGGTAGATTTTAGAAGTTGAAAATTGGGAAAGACTCCAACCCATGATTTAAAAGACAGCTACTGCAAGGAGTAGGAGTTTATAGATCAGAACAAGCTATCAATTTTCAATAAAATATTAGGAGCAGCTTAATGAGATTAACCTCCTGGGAAGTGTGGTGGACCAAGTTCAGAGGTGCACTTGGAACAGAATCCTGGCTCCAAGCCACACCTGAAAAGTATGGTTGTTTGCTGGGTAGAAAGGGACCATGCCTTTTTTTCCATTCCCCCTAGCCTTCAATTCCCCTTTCAGTCTTTAATCTCCAATTGCTCAGCTGTCCCTGAAAGTAATCTGACCACTTGGTCCTGTATCTCCCTAGGAGATATACCACCCTCCTTCCTTCCAGAGGGCACTGAATGGTTCTCAGGCTTCCAGCTGTGGCATTGTGGCTTTCTTCTGCAGAATGAGGCGACCACCCAACATCATCAAGGCTGAAAAAGACCAAAATTATTGTAGAACAGTGTTAAAATACAGGGGGGTCAAAGTGAGCTGCTTCTTTCTTTTAACCATCTAAAGAATGGCAATCTAGCTGTTTGTTGTGTTTTAAACAACCTCAAGAAGAAACATCCTTTGAAAACTTATTAACCACAGCATCTCCTCCTCTGACTGAAGAGGTCCCTAAGCCACAACTTATTGGGGCCTGGGGGAATATCTGTGGGACTAACTCTTGGTATACTTGTCTGCTCTTGTACAGTTTCTTTTCTAAAAGTCCATGGTAATCATTCGACTCAATGTGCCATTGGTCTAACCCTGAACAGCCACTCCTAGGGGAATCATTTGGGCCTCCTGTTATGTTAATAGAGAAACAGAAAATCATTTTCTGTAGGTGTTTCTCAATGCTCAGTTATACAATAAGTTCAGTGGCTAACAGAGCAGGAAAACCTATCTGAGAAAGTTGTCTCTGAGAAGGTTATTACTGGCAATGTGTCATTAAAAATATATGTTAAATGGTGGATGCCAGTAGCTGGTGAAGGGCAAGAGAGATGAGTGAAGAGTTTTAGAGAGCTGCAATCCTTTAACTTGTAGGTGGAAAATTCCTTTTCACCTAAAACATGGACAGTTTTCCAGGGTGGTGTAAAGCTCTGGTAAGTGATTGGGTTCATAGAATGTGGCACAAGATGACAAGTGCAGTCATTGTTAGAAACTACACTATTTATGTATTATTTGCATTGCAGTAACAATGACAGTCTCCAGTTAGAATTAAATCTTGCTTTGAAAGAATTAAGACTGTGAAGACCCTCAAGTAGAAGTGAGATTTTTGAGGTGAGCCAACAGAGGTTACAAAACAGGTCAGTGGCAGAAGTGGGAAAATGTCTTCTGAATCCTAGGGCACTGCTTATGGCAGATGACCACTGTGCTACTGGGTCAATAAAGTGACTTCTTCAGTGAGTCCTTCTTTCTTTGCAGGAATATTTATTATTAAACAGCTGTTATCAGTCCACCCACTCTACTTAAAAAAAAAAAAAAAAAAAAAAAAAAAAAGCTGAAGGAAGGAAAAAAGGAAAAATCTAGTTCTTCCCTGGCAAACAGTTCACAGCTTTCTGGATATGACTGGATTAGCTGTCTATACTTCTTCCTTTTCTAATTTCACCCCATCACATTTAATTCTCCACCCTCGAGCAACCCTAAATAATTCCTCCATGAACTACTGTTCAGTAATCTAATAAGACAGTAAACTGTGCCTTGACATCCTAACCAAGATAGTAAATATTTAATATAATGCACTCTGTAAGGAGCAAAGTAAAATTAAATGAAAAGTCAGATAAAATGAGCTTAAATGCAATAAATACCAGTCACTGTTCAGTGCCGAGAAGTTGCATGTGTATTTGTTTCCTCTCAGTTAGCAGTATTGGCAGCCTACTTTTTTGTGGTTTTGAAATAGCAACAGACACCCACTTGCAAGTCTGCTTCATCATGTCTGTTAAAATAATTACTTACACTATTGGCTTTATTGTTTGGCATCCCAATTTATTTATTTTATTATTTTTTTTCAGTTATCTGCAGGAGGTCCGAAAATCTGTGTTGCTGAGTTGGTTATTTATTTATTTTTCTTTCCTTTTTGGTTTGCCTGAAAGAAAAACAACACTGAAAAAATACTAATTCTTATAAAATATATTTGGAATACTGATTTAATCTAATTCTATTTCTAACCTGTGAGATGGAAACATTCAAATGCAAGCAATAATGCAAGCAATAGCTATCATTATACCTTCATTCCCACTTCAAATTGTGTATAGTATCTTTTATTTATTGTCCCATGCTGTTTTGTACTCCCAATGAAACACTGTGTTCCATCTATGTGACCTGTGTTTTGCCACGTATTTTGGGAAAATAAATAATTCTTATCCGTTCATCACTTAGAAGCTGCAAAAACATTTTGGTAAATAAGTTTCTTGGTAGCATATGCAGAAACTGAGCTAGTTAGGATCCAAATTAACCCACATTAAGAACATTTCCAAATGTACAGTCATGGTCTCAAAGCTTTCCAGAACACCTTTGAGGATTACCATGGGTTTCTAGTATTGAGTACTCAAGAATTTTCTCTCATTTTGAATATTCAAAATCAATTATATTTCAATTTAGAACCAAAAGAAAAAATATTGTCTGCAGGTTTTTACATTTTTTAACCAAAAGCTAAAAATAATGAGCACATCCTGCTAATAAAAGAATGCAAATAGTAGGTTTAATTATTCAAATTTTAAAAGTACTGAAACATCCTAACCTTCTATGCTCTCTTCTGAAGCAATGTCTTGAATACTATTGGCTTCCTATATCAGAAATTTAACCCAAATTGCATTTTTCTGTGGGAGAATATCCCATGTTTCATGCTGATGCTGTTTCAGTCACACAAAGCCAAGATATAAACACACTCCCCCATGAGTATACTTCCATGCATCCAGCCTGTGTCTTAGGTCCAGGGACATCCTGGTTTTCTTCTGGTCTCCAATGATGTTCAGTCCATGAGAAAAAACAAAGCCTGGAAAACATCTTCCCTTTAATAAAGTTTCCATAAGGCTGACTGGCTGCCCACACTGCCCAAAGTATTAACATAGAGGCCCTGGGATTCACATGGAAAAAAAAATAATAATAATAAAAAAAAATAGTTTCTTATAGAGTGGCCACTACCAGTAATAAAATCATTGTTTCTTTGATACTGTCAGTATTCTACTATGAATTAATTCAGGGAGATGTCCTAACCTGCGTTGATGTGCCTTCCACTGTACTTAATATTGCTTTGCAGATACAGATAAAAACATAAAATGAAGATCGCTGCTTTCTCTTGGTTCTGTGCCTTCCATTTTGAATGTCAGCCTAATGCAGAATCATGTAGTGGTCTATATCAGTAGTGGTTTTTTGTTGTTGCTTTGTTTTTTTTTCTTCAAACATGTCAGAGGGTCTCACAGCAAACAGGATTATTCCAAAGTTTTTGAATGAGAGATACTTGAAAAGGATAATTTTACTCTCCTTGTCCCTGGGTAAATACTTCCTCTTGAAATGATAAGCTTACTGGTAGATATGCAACCCCTGCACTGCGGACTGTTTTATGTCAATACAGCTAGTCCAGAGGAGGGCCATGAAGATGGCCAGAGAGCTGGAGCACCTCTCTTGTGAAGCCAGGCTGAGGGAATTGAGGTTGTTCAGCCTGTGGAAGAGAAGGCCCCAGGTAGACCTCACAGAAGCCTGCTGGTTCCTAAAAGGGGCCTAAAGGAAAGGTGAGGAGGGACTCTATCACGGAGTATGGTGACAGGATAAGGGAGAATGGCTTGAAATTTAAATGGGGTAGGGTTAAGGGAGGCATTGGGAAGAAATTCTTCCTTCTGAGGGCGCTGAGGGCCTGTCCCAGGCTGCCCAGAGGATCTGGGGGTGCCCCATCCCTGGCAGTGCCCAAGGCCAGGCTGGATGGGGCTGGGGCAGCCTGGGCTGGGGGACATGTCCCTGGCCATGGCAGGGGGTTGGAACCGGGTGGGCTTTAAGCTTCAACCCAATCTATTCTATGATTGTATGCTTTTATAACTAACAGTTACTTTGAAGAAGCATGCACAGGCAGAGTCCATTTTGTGTCTGTGTTAGAACTTAAGGACAACTCGACAATAAAGACTAAAACTGAAATCAATAGAAACACAGTGGAAGAGGAGGGGATAAACCTGCTGAATAAGATGTAGCTTTTGCACAGTCATTACTCATTTTTACACCACATATTAGTAAGTTATTTGTTGCTATTACTGCAAGTTCTACAAAGACAGTTCAGACATTAAAATATGCAGCTTATGTTGTAAACAAATTTCTGAGACTAAAACCAGTGTGAAAACAGCATCCCACTGGCTTGTAGAGCTGCTTAATACATTAGATTTGGCTCCTTCTAAAATGATGGCTGGAAAATAGCAATGGATAACAGGAAAGCCACGTCCAGAACCAGAAAAGGAGTTTAAAATGCCATACCAATGAATTGCCTGGAGGATTAGGCAAAGGAGTGTAATTAAGATTTCTGATCTTTATGGAATGTTCCATGTTGTTAAACAAATAATAAAATTGATAGTTATTCCTATCATAAAACTTAAAGGGATTTCTCTTGTTGAAATAAACTTAATGTACAGTATCATATGGTGGGCAAGTATCTTCATATATGACAGATTTAATGGGATTCACGAATTATGCCATGGCAGTGTTCAAGAAGACAGCTGGTAATTTTACCTTCAGATCTTAAGTCTCGAATAGATTAATGAAATCAAAAATTTGGGACCTGTTGACTGCTGCATTTATAGTTGTGTTGACTGCTGCATTTATAGTTGTGTTATCCAATCTGTTATTCTTGAAGTAATCTTTGAAACCTTTTGGAGACCACTGCTTAGACCTCAGAGAGAAAGTCCTACTTTACAGTATTTTAAAATAGTATCTCAGGAGTCTGGTTTATTTATTTGCATGGCTTCTATTTTTTCTCATTATAGCTATTCACTGGAATCATTAATAGTTTTATGTGTTTGCATTGACACTGAGATACAATTTGATAATGAATAGCAGAATGGTAGAATACTTTGGATTAAATTACAAGGGATGAAAGACAACAGTAGTCATCTGTTGCAGACTTGGAAATGAAAGAAAATATAAATTCCTTAGACTGGCTATACAAAAGCTGGATGCAGGATATAGTATTCATGTGGTATTTTAACTGTCTAGACATCTGTTGGGTGAAAAACGTTGTTAAGGATGGATCATCAAAAACATTCCTGAATTGCACAGAGGAAAAACTTTATGAAGAGGAAAAAAAAAAAAAAAGATAACTGAATCTAAAAAATCTGTTATGGTTTTATATTTTAGTAGTAGGAAAAAAAAAAAAAAAAAAAAAAGAAAAAAAAAGTATAAATCATGGAGCTAGTGGCCCCAAATTATTTTAGTATTTTAGCTCTTTATGAATTGGTGCCCAAAACACAGCATTCACTAGATTGAAGGAGTGAGATTCTGAGTGAGATTCATCCAGTAGAGATTTACAGTTGTCTACAGGTGTTTACATTTCTATAGCTAGCTCTGCTGGTCTCTCTCTATGACCACTGAAAATAAACACTTCCAGAATGTAGTTTGTAAAACTGAGTTTTGATGTGAGTTCTGATGATCAGCTTAGTTGTATCGTGAACATGTGAATTTTTTTATTCCATTGACTTTAGGAAAGCATAAAGTGACTGGTTTGGATGTGGATTATCTACAGTAGAGCTATTAAAAGTTCCCTAAGAAAATTTCTACCTTCTGTCTCAATTAAGAAATCTACAGAGCTTGTCTAATTGAAAAATGGCCTTAAAGTTCATGTTTTAATGGAGGTGGGCTTGCTCTACAGGCTGTGACTTACTTAAAAATCTTACTGAAGGGCTAAAATTAAATTCAAACTTTTGCAGGGAAGTGTCCATTGAGATGGTACTCAAACCTGCCATGTCACAGCTACATTTATTGCTTTCACCAATCTTAAAGAACATTCTAATTGTATTTTCAGCTAATAGTAAGAGCAAAATCTTGACTGAAATGATGGAATAGGAAGTTACATAGGTTCCTTGTTGTATTTGAACCATCTGCAAATCCATCTGATATTTTCCAGGTACATGCTTCCCTTTGAAGAGGTTGATGACTCCATTTTTCCTTCTGGTCAACAGACAAGCATAAGAGAGAGGTCCAGGGCTGCCATTTGACATATATACAGTCAGTCATACTGAGAGGGGGGAAAAAAAAAAAAAAAGAGGAAAAAAAATAGCTCTATCAGTGAACAAGGGTGTAGCACTCAATAGGATCAGGGCAAGACATAAAAGGATAAAAGGACTGAACTACTCTGGTCAATTCCCATCCAAATCTTAACAAGGGCCTTCCAATTTCTGCTTCAAAATAATAAGCTATGTTTAATCAGTAGGAAATAGTGCAAGGAGAATGGGAGATGTCAGAAATATGTGCTTCAAGTAACAAAATGAGATTTGACCTAGAAAAATGTAGGCTAATAAATCTGAGAGGGAAATAATCTAAAGCACCGTTATTAAGTCAGACAAAGATACCTGGAAAGCAGAAATGTCAAAGGAGACCTTGGGGTTTTAGAAGACAGCAAATAATATACATGTGTGCTGAAATGCTAGAGAATGACAAAAAGGCATGGTGTGATTTGGGTCTGTATGTGCAGAGTCTCCATTCCTTTGTCCACAGGGAGGTGATTTTCTTGCTGTATGGCAGTGATGAGATTGCACTTCGAATCTACCGATGTATGTTGACAAATTGAAGGGAATTCCAAGAACAGCAGCAAAAATCATTAAGGGGCTGAACAAGTTTACTTGGTAGGATAAAGAAGGCCATATATTCAGAGGATAAAGGGAAAAGATTGTGTCTCTTATCACAAGGTGACAAAGACAGGCATGATGGTATTATGTTAAACAAAAGAAAATTTGAGCTGCAAAGCAGGAAGAAATTCCTGTTGCAGTGTAACATAAAAGAATTTTCCAAAGTATTTGGTGGAAGACACTTAAGGTAATTAAAGGGGGACGTCAGTATGAAAAAGGTAATCAGAACGCAATGCATTCTGGCATTTGTTACAAATGACTTATGTTGTTATTAAAAATTAAAAGAAATGAGAATCAGCAGCCTATGTTTTCAGTTTGTTTATCCTGCTACTGCATGCGTTTTGTTATCTAGTACTCAGGCTGGTAGAAGCCTGGCATCCTTTTTATCTTGTTGACGATGCAATGGTGACAGTCTTCCAAAAGAAGCTTTGGATATGCTAAACACTTTTTTGAATACTTTCTCGTGACATCAAGATCAGGGTAGAAATGACTAATTTAGACTGCCTTCTTATGTGGATGTATCAGAACTTGAAACTCCATAAATAGTCAATTGAGAAAAAAATTCACAAAGATGAAGTCAGATTTCTAAGGAAGGTGGTTTGAACAAGCTCCTTCTCAAGTATTTGCATAATGAAACAACATCTATCAATCTAAAACAAAACAAAACAAAATACAGCTGTTTGCATTGAAGAGAAAGGAGAAACTCTGTCACTTGCACTGAGCTCAGATATCTTTCCAATATATATTTCTAATTATGTATTGGTACATAGTATACAGTACTTAAAGTCTACTTGCAGAGGGGTTTCACTAAAAAATAAAATTACTCAATTAATAGAAAAAAAATATCTAAATCACTATGTCATTTTTAAACCTTGTTTGAGTAGGCTATTTCATCAGATGCTTCATAGCAGAGAAGAATTTGCAGTGGCAAGGGTATGGATTAATAAGTCTTTTCCAGTTGTAATTGCAATTATCTCGTGATGAGACTTTTTCACCATTTTGCATTGGACTCCCTTCACAGCTACAGTATATGGCCAATAACACAGAGAGCTCATTTCTTCTGCTATTTAGCTATGAAAAATTAATGGCAATTAACTTCTAACAAGTTGACAGAAAATAGAATCTTAATGCCGTTAGAACCTTAAACTATGGAAGCTCCATTTGCTTTTTATCTCATAATCTGTTAATCTGCTTTAATATTTATGGATAATGATAGTTATATTAATTTCTCATTATTTTCACTCCTTCCCTCCTTCCCCCTCCTTTCTCTTGTTAACTGAATCTGTTTCTTAAAGAATAAACAAACTGATTTGTGTAGACATTTCCCAAATGTGTGTTTGACAGAACCATCAGGTGAATGTGTCCCACACCATAAGTTTCCTGGGACAGCATCTCAAAAATTTCTTTGCCCCACTGTCATATAATGGCCTGGAAATAGATGTGATCTGGACAGGAAGAAGAAAAAGGGATGAGGGTTGGCTCCGTTGCTGCTCTGCAGTCACACAGGCAATAACTAGGGCTGCACTGGGCAATGCTCTAAAAAGCCTGCTCACCTCCTACACTTCCTAGTAAGTCTGCTCCCTTACAAAGGGACCTCACAGTGAAAGGGCTTTGAGTCATCAAGTTCATCAAGTTCTATCAGTTTTCATGTACATCTGGTCTAATATTTCCAGTACATTCTCATTATTACCAAGAAGATTTACTGTAAAAGGGTGTCTCTCACATTCATTAGCTTACTTTTTAACTGAAAAATTTTACTTAACCTAATAGAGGAGAAAAGGGACTGCGTAGAGAAGGTGTAAAGCAGCTCTTCAGCCAAGCTGACTAGGACAAATTTAGTGGACCTCTTTCATTAGTTGCGAAGGTCGTGTCTGATTGACTTCTGTGGCACTGCACCAACGTAATTCAAAGCACAGTTTGTTCCAGTGAAGTTGGACCTGATTTCCTGTTGCAGTTGTTCTGGCTTTTAAGCCATTTAATAGTGTGAAGTGAGTGTAAAAGTTTTCCTGGGGTGATTGGCCATGATTTTAGATTCCATATACATTTACTTTTGTTTCATAAATGACTATTCAAGGAAGGCAACAGAGGAAAGGCTCTTTAATTTGCCTGATCATTCCTTGATTCCACACCATGTTAATTGCTAAAGGAACATTCTTACATGTTCTACATGTCTGGAAGTATTTAACTTCAAAACACTTTTTTCATCCTACAAATTGAAAGGTATTTGAATCTACATACTGGATTGCTAAACTCCCTCTGGAAATTACTTAGGCTTAGCGCAGTAGTGGAATACAGTAGCAATGGGCTTTTCATAGGTTTGGTCCCGTTTATCTTACTTTACGTAACTATATCAAAACTAATCTTCCATGGTTTGTTTGCTATGAGTAGAAGTATAGCTTTTAATGTACAAAAGGTCAGTTTATTCTAATGGGATGAACTCATCTAAGAAGGGCAGTTTGGTGCTCAAGACTCATGTCTCCCCAGGCATCTCACTGCACCGTATCTTTTTACTGTAGAACTATAGAATCATAGAATCATAGAATATCCTGAGTTGGAAGGGACCCTTAAGGATCATCAAGTCCAACTCTTGACACCGCACAGGTCTACCCAAAAGTTCAGACCATGTGCCTAAGTTCACAGTCCAATCTCTTCTTAAATTCAGACAGGCTCGGTGCAGTGACCACTTCCCTGGGGAGCCTGTTCCAGTGTGCAACCACCCTCTCTGTGAAGAACCCCCTCCTGACGTCCAGCCTAAATTTCCCCTGCCTCAGCTTAACCCCGTTCCCACGGGTCCTGTCACTAGTGTTAATGGAGAAAAGGTCTCCTGCCTCTTGACAACCCCTTACGAGGAAGTTGTAGACTGTGATGAGGTCTCCCCTCAGCCTCCTCTTCTCCAGGCTGAACAGGCCCAGTGACCTCAGCCGTTCCTCGTACGTCTTCCCCTCAAGGCCTTTCACCATCTTCGTAGCCCTCCTCTGGACACTTTCCAACAGTTTCATGTCCTTTTTATACTGTGGTGCCCAGAACTGCACACAGTACTCGAGGTGAGGCCGCACCAGCGCAGAGTAGAGCGGGACAATCACCTCCCTTGACCTACTAGCGATGCCGTGCTTGATGCACCCCAGGACACGATTGGCCCTCCTGGCTGCCAGGGCACACTGCTGGCTCATATTCAACTTGCTGTCTACCACGACCCCCAGATCCCTCTCTTCTAGGCTGCTCTCCAGCGTCTCATCGCCCAGTCTGTACATGCAGCCAGGGTTTCCCCGTCCCAGGTGCAGGACCCGGCACTTGCTCTTATTGAACTTCATGCGGTTGGTGATCGCCCAGCTCTCCAACCTGTCCAGATCCCTCTGCAAGGCCTTTACGCCCTCATTTGAGTCCACAAATCCTCCAAGTTTGGTGTCATCAGCAAACTTGCTCAAAATACCCTCTATTCCTACATCCAGATCGTTTATAAAAATATTGAAAAGTACCAGCCCTAAAATGGAGCCTTGAGGGACCCCACTGGTGACCGCCCGCCAGCCTGACGCAGCTCCATTTACCATAACCCTTTGGGCCCTGCCCGTTAGCCAATTGCTCACCCAACTATAACAATGTCAGCCCCTTGTTTGTTTATATTTAAATACCATATGGAATTTCCTAACGTAATTGAAAAGGTAATTAATAGATTTTTTTTTTTATGAGACACTTATTCTTCTGAATTGTCTTTGCTAGTTGCTGCTGAAGAATTGTATGGCTTTGAAATACAGTAAGTAGCCTCTTGCATTCAGATAGACAGATTTGATTCCTGTAGCTGAACAAGTACAAGGTGGTTCTGCCCCCTTGTTTAAGAGGTGGACCAGCTCCTTTTTGTGTTATTAATACATTAACCTTCAGGAGGTTTTGCTTGGTTGCTGACCTATTCCCCAGAGACTGCTTTCAAGTGGAAGGAGAGGTAAATCTGACAAGAAAGCAATAATTCATGGACAAAACGACATCCCCAATGAAGCGCTGCAGCAGTGGAAAGATTTCCCCAGCAGACGCATGCATCCCAGCTCACCCCTCGTGGAAGTTCATTTACTTCAGTGTGTCTCCTCCAGACTTAATTTTGGTGCAGTGCATCTTAAACATAAGACCAGTTTGCTGTTTCAGAGCTCTCACACATTGGTAAATTTGACCCGTATCTTAATTGTGTGCATTTAGTCATAACAACTTATTAGGCAGGCTCTGTTGTATGTATGTGCTTCCTGGTGAATTGTGTTGTGTATGACAAGAGGCAGTGGACTTCAAAGAAAAAGCATGTATGTGAGTTGCTTGTATGAGTTGATCTTTGGACAGAAGTTACACAAAAACACAAAAACAAGAAAAGCGCCTCCTTAATAGGGACGAAAGACCAAAACAAACAAACAAAACAAAACAAAACAAAACAAAACAAAAAACAAAACAAAACAAAAAAAACTACACACACACAAAACAAAAAAACAAAACAAAACAAAAAAAAAAAACAACTTTCCTTTCCCTGTGAGGCCATTAATTCCAAGGAAAGAAGAGGGCCATAATTCTTCCATGAAACTAAGTAACAATCTTTTAATAAGCATCATTAAGTCTTTAGATTGAAATAAGAGGCTATCTGCCCTTTTATCCCATATTATGTTGCCCAAATTCCTCTTTGCCATCCTCACTGTGGTTAGATGAAAGCCCCCTGTTTTCATATTGATCACTAAAAGCACTTTCCCCTTGTACCAGTTCACTGCATCACTTCTAAATGCAGTTCATCTGATCTCTCTAGCTTTGCCTGGTGCTCATTCAAGGCTACAAAACCTGCAGTTTCAGGCGGGTCTTGGAACCAAATGATCGTGTTTCTTACCTCATTCCAGTGGATAACATTAGGATCTTTGTTTAGGTGGGACTCAGAGTAAAAATAAAGCTCGCTTTGCTTTCCCATGCATGCCCACACACATGTACACCTATATATATACACCCCTATATACACCCCTCTTTCTCCAGAAGGGTTATTTGAAGCCAGAACAGTAGGCATCTGTGTGTGTTTGTGTGTGTGTGTGTGTGTTCATGCTTATTAATTTTCAGTGAAATACTTTCCAAATGCTAGATGATGGGGAAGCATAGCTGCATTAAAATGTTACCCCAAGTACAATCTAAACTCTTCAAACCTGTGGATTGAGGGGTTCTTAGAGGTATTCTTTTTCGCAAGTTGCTAGTTGATAAGGAAATTAAGTGATATATGTAAACAGAGTCATTAGTTTAGAGGTTATTGAGAAATTATTTGTAAACAGGTCTGAGCTTGTGTTGCACACTGTTTCCTTACAGTCTCTTGCCTGTGGCTGTAGCTCTTATTTCCACTTGCAGTTTTTGTTTGCATGGAATTTTACCAGTGTGAGACTCGATGGAGTAGTTCCATGTCTGTATTCCCTTCTTCTATCTCTTCCAGACCAGAAGAAAACAAATCCAGATTCTAGCTTGAAGGAAAACAATTTGCAGTGATAAGAACCAACTTCGTGTATCAAATAGTGTGGAAGCTCAGAACAACGTTTTAAGGGCCTGTTCCTGGGCTAAAGTGAAGTGACAAGCAGAGACCCACACAGCAGGTTGGATTTTATGAACAAACATCAGCAGGGTATCTACTGTGTTCAAAGCAGTCTGCAAGCTGCAAACTCAAAATCACACAGAATGCTTGTCTTTGAAATAATTCAATCCTCCTATAGTAAAATTCTTACCAGTCTTTGGCAGGGCATGTTCCCATCTTGTTTATATTAATGTTCCCAGTGTATCTTGATTTTACAATGATATAAGCAGCACTTTCTCTATTGTGTTCCTTGTGCCAAGCAAATATATTCTGTATATATCTGATACCTTGGATTAGGTTGTCAGCAAATGAGAACAACTGGTAACTTCTGGCCAGGCTTTACCCTTCGTGCTCCTTCCCACAAGATTTAATTGATCAGTTTCATCATATGCAGCTTAACCTTATGCAAGAATGTGAAAGAGCATATGGTTTCGATCCCCGAAAGATAATTGAGCCCCAGGTGATTTCAGTAAAATGGGTAGAAAAAAAATATAGTGGGGTTGCTTTTGGAAGGGACAATAAAAGAATGAAAGAGAGGAATGATTTCACTTCCGGTAGCTTTTGAACTCTAAGCCCTAAAATCTCAGGTTTGATTAATGCACTCAATCCACTTATTATGGGAAGGATCGGTTGAAGCAGGTCTCAGGGTCTCCTGATCTTGAAATCGCAGCCCTACAGAATCAGTGTGAACTTCCTACACCAGAAAAACCATTCCCTTACTCAGCAATGAGCTTTCTCGCTCTTGCTAGTCAGATCATAGAGTACTCTCTAACAATGTTTCTGTTTAGAGAAGTAATATTGCTCTGACTTCTCTTGCCTCTGCTAGGGAGATGAACTCCACAGTAACCCACTGGACATTCAGTATAAATTTTTACTTGTATTCCTCTCCTCAATTTGCAAGTTGAAAGCTATTTCTTACATTTATTGCCTCTACTTTATGCTTTTCTTTCTGTGACACTGCATCTGTGCTGTACTGGCGATGCATTATAGGAAAAGGGCTGTTAGATTTCTAGATCAAATCCCATATTCATAGTCTTCCTACACAGTCTAAATGTATTTGTAGACTTTACATCTGATAAAGGTCATCTTCTGAAATGCAGAGGTACAGAATAATCTTCCGTAATCTGAAGACAGATTAGCTGCAGTGATCTTTGCTACAGTCAGTTCTTTTGTAGAAGAAGGAGGCTCAACTGAACCTGGACAGGTTCACCCTTGCTTAAAAGCATGAATCATGCCAATGTCTTGCATTTGCAGCCTGGGAGATTTTGAGCAGGGGCTAATATTGGAAAATAGAGAAGAGAATTTAAGAAAATAAATCAAGAGTGACTATGAAAGACCTGTATCCTTCCTTTTCTGTCTCCCAGTGACTGGAAGAAACAAATACGAAGAAAACAACATTTTTCTTTAATAAGTTCAGATGGGAGACAGAACTCCAAGTGTGTCACTTGCCTACTAGAGGCAGAATGACATGAATCATGAAGCTGTCAAGCAGGGAGCAGAGCTGATCCAGATCTGGCAAGTCTAACACACTGAGCTCAACAACCTTGACTCTCTCCTCCCCACCCCATCAGCAAGAGTTAAAAATTATGTGTTAATTCAGTAGTGCAGCCCAAACAGTGCTATCTCACTTATTAAATGGTCTCTGGCACCAAATGGCAGATGATGTGGCCCTGGTGACATGTGCTCAAAGGAGTCCTGTTGGGTAACATGTCTCTTCTTTGAGCTACCACTTCATTTGACACAGTGAACACTCACTGCTCCCCCTGTCCTGCTTATAGTCCTGGAAAGGACAATGCTGCAGAAATCTATCCTTCTTCTATCAAAAAGCCGCATAGCCTCGGTTGGAGATGCTGTCCTACACCAGGTGGTTGCCCTTAGATCTCTTTGAAAGAGTCTTCCATATTTAGTTGCTGGATCTGTTTCTGGCTTGGAGACTAAGCCCTTTTGAGTCAGTGAATCCTGGCAAATGTTTCAAGCACCTGCCTTGCTCCTGGCTGAATGCTGAGCTGTGCTATGGTTCGGCTGTTGCACGGTGTCTTTCAGGCTCTGAAATCCTGGATCTGTTGAGACGACTCTCCTGCAGTTCCGTGGGATGCTCCTTTTGACACCAGCCATCTGCCAGTTCTGGCTGTGCAGGTATAAAGCACGTGTGCCAACCTGACATAGTGTCAGCACTGAAAATCCCCCAGCAATGTGTGTTGTGTACAAACAAAATGCTTCTTTCCAAGTATGGAGGAAAAATAACATTCTGAGAAAAAAAGTCCCCAGGCTCCCTGGAGTGAGAGAAAAAACAGTAATTCTCTTTCTTGCCAGTATCAAAAGATTGGGTGATAAAGGGAGAGGAAAACTATTATGATAGAATTAACACATGGTTAGACAATGAGATACATGGGAAGGGGTTGATAATACCAAAATTCATTTGTACCAAGTGCAGCCGTGATAGCAACACATGGCTACCAGGTCCATTACAGAGGCTGGGAGGGACTTTTGGAGACCATCTATCCCAACGTCCCTGCTCAGAACAGAGTCAGATACAGCAGCTCAGGGCTGTGTCCAGTCAAGTTTTGAAAATCCCCAAGAACATAGACTCTGCAGCTTCTCTGCACAGCCTGGTCCAGTGTTCACCCACCTTCTGCCAGGCCAGAAGCTTTATAGTTTTCATTTCTCCACAGCTGATTCTCTGATATAGAAGATGTGTATGTGTAGGATAACAGCCCTTATTCAGTAGACCAAAAAGGTCTCTTTACAAGGTTTTGGCAACATGATGGTTTCTTGATGACTGAAGTATCCATTGAGCTTTCTCAGATGAAGCAGAGCGACCCTTGGTCCCAGTATTATTCATCTTATTTAATATAGGATGTTCAGTCGGTACATTAAGGATCAAAAAGAGTTTTGTTAATGCTGGAGGATGGTGCCGATATTGTAGCCAATTAATGTGCCTGTTCCTACTAATGATAAATGAGTCTGTTGTCAGTTCATTTGGCATTGTGCCTCCAGTCTTACATAATCATTTGTGGATATACCCAAGGGTTTCAATAGCTAACATTTCAACTTTTACAGGTCATCATTCAAGAAAGATGGACTTGGTAAATAGTAATCTGCAGCAGAAAGCTGGAGGTGGAAAAAAAAATACAGGTGATGATTAGCTCTGTAAAATGGGCTGAAATGTATTGGTAGAAGAACCTTTTCAGTTTTATTTCAAACAATGTTCTGTGACAGGAGAGAAGGAAAAAAAACATCTGAAGAACACTGATGGATCCAGTCATGTTTAGCTTTCATGAGTTAACGGCTCATTTGCAATTGAAATTTGCAATGGTTCTGAAATTGCAGGGAGTGGTCTGAGGCCTGACAGAAATTATAATGACTTAAGACAAAATTTCTTGATAGAATCTGAAGTTTGGCTGTTCTTCTTTGGGGGAAACACAAGCCACAGAATGAGAGCCCTGCAGTTCCAAGGTTAGCAGAGAAGCTGATGGCTGGAGAAGAGGGAAATCCAGGGAAGGAAGCAGTGGGCATGAAACAATCTCTGTGTATCTGCAAGACTGCAATTTTGTGTTGTATAACCAAAGCCTTTTGCTTGTCAGCCAGGCACCTGAGCTGAAAAGACACTTCACAAAGTCCTTTGAAGACTGTAACGGCTCCCCAGTTCACATTGTCTAAAAATTTCATGTTAATTCAATGTGCAAATGTTGGGATCTGGGTTTTGAATTCTTTAACGGTTACAATCCTCAGTAAGTCAAGGGACAGGCAACAGAGAGAAGCAGGCAGAGGCAATGGATGGCTCTGCTCAGCTGATGTGCCACCAGATAAGAAAACTGTGGTGGCCATGCCCAGCTTGCCTTATTGCTCCTTGTGATGGTTTTCTATCCATACGCTCATGGATAGAGCATTATGGACCAGCTCTTCCCAAAGACCAAATCAGACCATCGCAAGTCAGTCCCTCTGAATCAACAAAGGCAGGAAAGCCTAATTTTAATCAGCAAATCTCTGAAGTCGATGGAGAGGCACCTTCAGAGGACAATTCAGAGCAGGAACATAATTGTAAGGCCAGCATTAACCTTTATGAGTCTATTCAGCCTTTTCCAAGAGTCAATGGTATTAATTAATAGCTGAGCAGAGAAGACTTTTGTTAAGGGGCAGCCTCGGTATCAATAAAGGTGCCACAGTGTATCACAGAACTGCCATATGTCTCCACTTAGGGGGATTGGGCATGGGGGCTAAGAAGGGAATTGCTTTCCCAGGGCAGGTTAACGTAACAAAAAGTGAGCAGCTCTGCAGCCTTTAATCTCCCTAAAGCCCATAGTCTCAGCCCTCCTATGCTTTAGTCCATGCTATGCTTCATTATGGAGTCTTTAAACACCTAAGCTAAAGATAGAGAAAGTCATTTATAAAGAAAACACAACTTTGGCTCCTTTAGTGGGATTTTTTGAGAAAAAGTAAGGTTCTTCTTGGGTTAAGCTTATTAGATTTTGTAATTTTGTTTATATAGTATTAAAAACTCCAAGTGCTGTGGAGTAGACACCCAAAATGAACATTCAACTCTAGAATACTTAATAACTCAAAATAAATCAAGATATTCAGAATTGGCAGTTTTAAACATTACAGCAAGGGTTTTTTCTTCCAAATATGGAACACCTAGTTCCTATTTAGTAAGAAGATCTTACAGTTTTGTTTTGATTTTTAATAATAATATTATTTACTGTGTTCCAGTAGTTGCAGCTTCAAGAAGGAAACATAAATTAATGCTTGAAGTATAACAAGATAAGTTGAACTTGTGCCTTTTTGTTTTGATTTTTATTATTATTATTATTATTGCTGTTGTTATTGCATTTTTGTTTGGTTTTGGCTTTGGTTTTAATATAAATTTTGTATCATCAAGAGGTATCCTGTACCAATCTTCTTGAATTTAATTATGTCTGGAATATACTGCTTGTTGTAAACAAGGCACAGTTATTTAACATGCAGATTTTAGTTCAGGGATTTGAAGCAGCCTAGTGGGCTAAGAAATATACTCCATATTTCTATTCATGTGCTCATAGAACTTTGTCAGGACTCACCAGATACCTTTGAATAACCTCAACTTTTCTTTGTTTTGTGATTTTTCTTTTCTTTATTGAATTAATGTTATGAATACTTTAATGGAGCTGCTGGTGGAGAGAAGATACACTGTTTCATTTCCTTCCCTGCTATAAATCAGTGTAGTGCCACTTACATCAGTGAAGCTACTATTTACCCCCCAGCTGAACATCTCCTTCTTCAGTTCTGATATTAACCCAGTTAAAAATAGTGTTTTATATTTAAACCTCTGCTTCCTGAAGTGACAGTAGGTGGGGCAACTTGTAACATGATCAACAATTACAGCATTATCTCTACTGGAATCCATTTATGTCAGCTCCTAACAATCAAAACATAACAACCTTTTGGAAGTGCTGTTGCTTTAATTTTAACAAAAATAGCAAGGATGTTATTTAAAAGGCACATGAGCCCTGATCATGTGCATACTCACGTACATGTATGTGCATAAACAATGTGCAACATGAAAACATAGGCATCCTGGTACGCAGCCTGATCCCTGAAGCATTGTTTGTGGAAAGGGGTGGTGTGCATTCGTATGGGGAATGGAAACATGGAAGGGTTGGAAACCCAAGGCCCTGTTTTCAATTCATAACTTGTGATTTATCTTTATAAATGACACCAAGAGTCATTTGAAATCACCAGAGCCATTTGAAATGCGCAAACTTATTCAAGACACTGTCAGAGAAGGTGCAGGATCTGCAGGAAACCCATGCCTTTCTGGAGTGGCAGCTGAAGAACATTCAGAGTAATTAGGGCACTTCTAGTGGACCTGGACCATTTTGGATGAACAGCTAGGTTGAGCTGCGTCTTCCATCTATGGTCAAATTTTTTCCAAGTTATTTTTTCATAAAACTGAGGGGCATGTTAATTGTTATGGGAAGTTATTGGTCCTTAGCAAGCTTATATACTGGCTCATTTCTACAGCTGTGCTGCATATTTCACCTGTGACTGTTTTCACTAAATAAGTAACATTGCCTGAACATACCTTACAGTAAAATATAGATGTTTAAGTGCTATGAAATTGAGAATTGTGTTCAAGACCCCATTAAATACTAAATTGCTGAAAAAAAAGTGCTTAGGACACTTCCAACTACATTGCAAGTTGTCTGAACAGTATGGGCCATGGAACTGAGAGAGTCATTTTTGATGTATGTTGAAGGAATTGGTCTTACCTATGTGTCAGACTCTCGGGTCTGTCACAAATTACTTTAAAAAAGACCAATAAAATTCTGTAGAAACTACAGCATTTTTGTGACATCTTTAAATTAGTGAATGGGATTTGCTACCAACCCTAAGCATTAAGTCTAGAAAGGAAGAAATACATTTTTTTTAGACAATTTTCCCCATGGGAAGCATGGTTTCTCATTCTCCAGATTTATATATGCGTACATACTAACATAGGCCCAATTTTATTCTGCTCACCTTGAAGGACCTCACATTAGATATACAATTGCTCCTTATCCAGCCTTTGAGATCACATCAAAACTGTGAAGCCACCAATGGAAGGTGGCATGGCCTATGTACTCCCATGTACTGATCCTGGAGAATCTCAGGTAGGAACGAGCCTGGCATGATCCAGTTCTGGTTGCCAGGGTTTTCTTCCTGTGAAAATCAAAGCATGGGAAGGCAGCTGGGACATAGATGCCTTGTAGATACGGAGGAAGGTATCCTTTTCTCAATACCAGTACAAACTTGAAGACAGATACCAGTTGCAACAGTAGCCTGAAAGAAGGTTCTGTAGGTACTACACTTTTTTTGTGTAGATACTTTACTTAAGTACTCACAGATAGGGGGAGGTTGTGTGGGTCTTTGGAAATACGTAGTCTCCTACAAGGAATATCCTGACAGTTGCCATGCAAACAACCTTTACAAATCAATGCCAGTCTTTTCTGACACACAACACCTGGCTCCTTTTCTGTAGTGAGAATGGCTGGACCATTGCAGTGGTGCACTGATTTTTGTGGATGGTGAACATAAAAAGGGGACTGAGAAGACACCACCTGAGTTATTCTGACACATGACTTGAGTGCTTTCTATTCTTAGACAAATGAGGATCTGAATTATGTAAGTACACCATTATTGTTTCTTAGATTTATGTGTAAAAATGAGAGAAGAAAAAAAAAAACTTTTAATCTATTGTGTGTATGGGATTTATACATCTATCATTTTCTTTCATTGTACTTTTATAGTTCAGTGGAGTTGATAAATCAAGCTATTTCTTGTGATATTACAAAGCATCATTATTTGTCTCTTGATTTCATGCTTTTTTTCTTTAAAGAAATGAAAAGAGCAAAACCCACAGAACTAAATTTGGAGTGTCATTTTAAATTTATTGTTTAATAAATTGTGATCACTTGAAAAATCTATTTTTTTCTGTATTGATAACAAGAGATTTAACCGAAGTGATTGAATCAAGACAAGAAATACAAGGTTCCCAAAGCTTGAATAAATGATATTGTCATGTTAATGTGCTGTTCTGGAAGTTCATTTGAAGTGTAAGAAATAATCCACATATAATTTCATGACAGTTTATATACTCCTTAACATAATTTATTCTTGACTACAGAACCTTTATTCAATCTTCCATGAGCATTTCCTACTCACCAACAAAATTCACCTTTTTTACGTTCTGCACTCCCAGTGCAAAGATAACACTTTCTTCACATGTACAAGCTCTATATTGACTTTCAAATTGACAAATTTATCTTGACTTCCACCAACACTTTTGCTGAATGAGCATAACCACCACTGATTTTACAATACCATGTGGATCTACTACTTTTGACTCATCTAATGATGCTGCATAAGATGCCTTTTAGAACTGTATTATCTCCCATATAACATTATTTGTGCTTAACAAATAATAAATAGACCTTGTCAGCCACAGAATACTGTACCTTGATTTTTGAAATGACTGCAAATCCCATGGTATTTTGGGAAGTAAAAAAAAAAAAAAAAAAAATCAATAGAAATCTGAAATGTTCTTAAAGTGATACATACACCAGGGTTTTAAGCAGCCACAGAAAAGATGGAGAAACACAATTAAGTTTATTTCTACAACTTACAGTCAGCAATTCCACATTTCAAAGTATAGAAACAAATTAACAACAGCTATAGTTGCCTGACTTGTAAAGATGGGGTTAAGAGTCTTATAACATTTCTGTTTTTGAAGCCCAGAACAGGAGAATGTATTTATTCAGAGAGAGCTTCAAAGTATAGCTTTATATTTTATATATGTACTGATTTTCCACTTTTCCACTGGTTTTAAACAAGAATTGTATGCTTGTATTCTTCCCTTGGTCCAGGCTATAATTATATATTTCAGATTATGGTGTTTATATAGTAATGAGAAGATCCTGAATTATTGCAGCTTAGGGCAAGTTCTTGAAAATACACATTTTAACAGTGACAAACAGGTTGTTCTTAGTATGTCTTTATTAAAATAAATGTGTTTTAAGGATATATATTTTTTTATATCTCTGACTGTAGCTCACTGATTTGCTAGAGAGTAGTATAGCAATAATAAGGGTGAATGGGGAATAACATGGGGGTAATGGCTTTAAAATAAAATTAAAAAAAAATGTAAATTTACGTTAGACATCAGGAAGGAAGTTCTTTACTACAAGGGTTGTGAGGCACTGGCGTGTTGCCTAGAGGAGCTGTGGATGTCCCATCCCTGGAAGTGTCCAAGGCCAAGGTGGAAGGGGCTGGGGGCAGTCTGAGCTGGGGGGATGTGTCCCTGCCCATGGCAGGGAGGTTGGAATTGCATTACCTTTAAGTTCCTTCATACCAACCCAAACCATTCTATAATTCTATGAATAATGTTATTATATCAAGCCTCTTTTTCTTTCAGGGATTCCCAGCGATATTTCAATAAAAAGAAAGAATAGCCTAAGGTTCTCAACTGTGTTAGAGGGAAAAACAAGTTTTTTTCAGGACAAACAAAAAGTGTGGCAGGTCAATAGTGGAGCACTCTGTTTTCCTTTTAAAAAAATAAAAAATGAAAGTAATGAAAAGACTGTGAATGGTAAAGTGGAGCAGTTAGCTATTTTGTCAGCTATTTTGTCAGACATGAAGATATGAAAAGGATGTTGGCAATACCATGAAATATCTCCATATCTCCAGTTTTTCTGTCAGAATTTGCTCATTCTCATTCCTGGAACAAAAAGCCCAACAAGTACCAGTACTTTCTAAAAAGGAGGGACAAAACTCAATTAGCAAACATTGTACTGTTTCCTTTTTTAAAAATAACTATCAACCTAACTTAGACTTTTTTTGACAGCTATGGAAACAAGCCAAGATGATATTAAAATTGGTATTGTGCTGGGGGTAACCATTCCCAGCCAGATGTATTGTACATACCCTGCTGTGTGTATAAGTATTTATAGATATGTCTATACAACACAATCAATCAAGGCAAAAAAAAAAATATATATATATATATATATATATATATATATATATATATATTGGAAGGTGTGTTGATATCTGGTTGTCCATGGCTAAAACATACAGTATTAACATTTGTACTAGCAAATGAAAGTGAAGAACATAAATGAAAAGTTGTTCCCGTAGTGATTCAGTTTTTCAAAGACATTAATCTGTACTACGTATCTCATGGAGTGAATGGGGGATCCATTCATCCTCACTTTCAGTGGTTACTACTTGATAGTAAATCATGTCCATAACTACCTATATATGGGATTCCTAGAACTGGGGTGAATTTAAGTTATCAGAACCATGGATCTACCCCCATGCCGCCAGGATGGAGATTTGCATTTGAAATAAGAATTGGTTTATAACCTTGCAGAAATGAACAAGGATAATAAATGGATCAGTATGTCTGGCCAGTTTTGAGTTCTGTAGAAGTGTTGCCACATAAGTATCTCCTGTGAGGTACTCACATATCAGTGTGATTAGCCTGGTAGAAAGACCTCTGTATTGGGGAAGCAAGGTCAATGGTCCTGGAACAAAAGGAGACATAAAGATTCAATAATAATATCTTATTATTCTATCAAATGATGTCTGCAGAACACTTTAAAATCATTATATCAAGGACAAAGGATGCTATATATATAGTAAGAGGGTAAAGGCTGACATTTCTACGGTGCATTTAATTAGCAGAATTCCATGCAAGCCTGGCCTTTGGAAGAAAAATAATCTTTGGTTGCACACTGGGCATGTTGAGAGCTTCCATAATAAACACACAGGGAACCCCCCTAGGGCACCTACTGAATCAAGGCTATTGTTTTGCTGGTGCCCTGTCCTCAAAGACCCTAAAGTTGAAAGACATTCTATAAAGTGAGCTCTGTTTTGCTTATTACAAGTAGGGGGTTGATGGAGACATGAAATAGCAGCAGTCATTGATCATTTTTATTAAAGGTGCTTCTCAAGTTATAGGAGCCCTTGACATTACTGAATTTCAGTGAGGAGACAACATACCTAGGTGGGAATATTTCCCCAAGCAAGTACAAGCAATATTCATTGGGACATGTTGTTTTTCCTTGTGGTAAGGAGTGATCAGATGAGCAGAAGTTAGCACATTTTTATTGGTTCTACTAAGAAATCAACAGTTTTTTCTTCTGTTAGTGGTTACCATCCCCTTCCCTGAGACATGCTAATTTAAGGTACCCAGGCTGTCAGATTAACAGACTGAAAAATAAAGCCACCTATTTTCTCATGTAAAGGTTCACTGCTATTGTTATGAAAAAGGGACACAGACAATGATCAGAGATGATCATCTGACCGTATTCTCAGTTCTCACATTTTATCCCGTGTGGTTTGTTCTCTCTTCAGTCACTGTTTCAGTTATGGATCTTGCTCTGCAGCTGAATTGAGGGATGTTTTGGGGCCTAGTGTGGAGACCACAGGGCAGAGATGTAGTAATCTTACATCTATTCTGGATTTGTAAGGAAGTCTTTAATAGATTATAGTGCTCTATCTTGCCTGTTTATAAAAGGAAAACAATGGGACGGACTAATATTTGTAAAGGCCTTTGAGATAAATAGAAGAACCTTCCCCACCCTCTTAGGAGTTACATGCTTTTATTATTTATTTATTTATTTAATCTTTTTCTTTCCCCCCTTCATGGTATAGTCTTTCTAGAAAATAAACCCTGGATGGGCACAGGTGATATACTCAGACCTTTACAGCCTCTACTATATAAATTGATTTCCAGGGCCCTATCCTTTAGCTGAAAATAGTAAACTATACTACTTGTTTCATTAGACGTGGATCATTTCTATAGTGCATGGCTTACATTGATCCAGGAAAATTTATCAGAAGGATTTGGGAAAGACAGAATGCCACAAAACTGACAGATGAAGCTGATGCTGTTTTTACAGGTGGAACAAGAAAAAATATATTTGCTGATGTGCACAATACTTTTCCTCAGATACAAACCTGTCAGGGTAACAACATCATATGGACTGAGACACAGAACTCTCCTAAAAAACAAAAACATCTTTAGAAATTGAATATTTATAACTGAATTAACAAGACTGCCACTATGGTAGCTTGAGGTTTGAAGTCAGTCTTTGAGAGTACAAATTGTATAATGGGAGAAGTTGTATAATGGGTTAAAAAATGAATAGTGTCTTTCTTTCTTTCTTTCTTTCTTTCTTTCTTTCTTTCTTTCTTTCTTTCTTTCTTTCTTTCTTTCTTTCTTTCTTTCTTTCTTTCTTTCTTTTTCTCTCTCTCTCTTTCTCTCTTTCTCTCTTTCTCTCTTTCTCTCCTTCTTTCTATCTCTCTCTCTCTTTCTCTTTCTTTCTTTCTTTCTTTTTTCTTTCTTTCTTTCTTTCTTTCTTTCTTTCTTTCTTTCTTTCTTTCTTTCTTTCTTTCTTTCTTTCTTTCTTTCTTTTTTCTTTCTTTCTTTTTTCTTTCTTTCTCTTTCTTTCTTTCTTTCTTTCTTTCTTTCTTTCTTTCTTTCTTTCTTTCTTTCTTTCTTTCTTTCTTTCTTTTTCTTTCTCTTTTAACTTTTTCAACATGAAGATGATCAAATCTTAGAACAGCTTGTGCAATGAAATTGTGTAAGTCCAGTGAACTTGTGTAACCTCCACCCTTGTCAAATAATGGGATAAGTCCTTTATTATTTATTAATATTGTAATAATATAATATTAATAATATAATTTATTATTATAAGTGACCTAATCTAAGTGGACCTGTTTATGAGGTGGAGGTTTAAGTACAGATCTCCAGCTAGCCCTGACAAACCTGAATTATTCTGTGTTCTATGAACTACGAAATGACAATCAGAGGAAATGATGTGGAAAGAATAGAATCAAAGACCAAAACTCAAAGAAGAATCTGGAAAGCCATCTCTGTCAACATCTAAAAGCATCCCTATAGGTACAGATGTCTTAGGAGTTTTGTAAGTTGTAAGGAGTTTTCCTGTTTATCTGCTTTTTAGAGGGAAAAAGAAGTCCATGTTCTCTGTCAGCTCTTGGGAACAGTGAATTTGCTGACACCCACCCTGAAGCTTCAGCTAAATGTTAGCTGAAGTTTCTTTCCTCTGTGTCATCACCTTTGTAATGGGAATTTAGCACTGCCTATAGGACTAGATAGCCTCAGGAAAAGAAGTGGGATGAGATTCCTGGCTTGAGTCTTTTCCACCCTTGGAAGTTCCCTTCATACTTAATACCATTGCTATACATGAATGCTATAGTGAAATGTTATCAGCCTATCAACTTCATAATATCCCTGCTAAGGAAGAGGTTAATCTTCTGGGTCCTCAACTTGGGTAGTTCATAACAGCAACATTACATATGCCATAACCAAATCCAAACTGCACGAAATGTCAAGTTATGATCCAAGTAGTTTCTCTAGTCTGTGAATTTTCCTGCCCAAAGAGTATTGTGATTTGATTCAGCCTGGAGCCAGACTGCCAGACTGTATGTTGGCTGCAGACACCACTAACTACTTGCTGAGATTCTCCTGCCATCCACTCCCACCTTTCTCATCTCCTTTCAGTCCCATTCATATATCCATGCTTGATTTTCCTACTTGTGACATAGATGGGGGAAGCAAACTCTTCTGCTAGTTTCCTTCCAGCAGAAAGGAAGGATTGCAGGTAGGAAATCAGCAGTGAGATTGAGAAGGAGACTTCATAACATCCATCATGTTTATCCTGTCCTCACCTGCAACTCTGTGTATTGAGCAAGAATAACAGTGCAGGCTCTTTAACCTTTAACAGTAGGATTCCCACAGTGTCTTTCATCCTCAGTTTTTACTGAGGTTGGATCTAGGTAAATAGATTGACCTTGTCTTGGCCACTTTCTCTGAAGAGAATTACACACTGTGCTTTCCTATCTGCATCTAGATCTGTGATATTTTTGGTGGATCCAACTACCATGGCTGTGTGAGATTCTCCTTGAAAAGACTTCTTCTGCCCCTCCAAATCCACTCCTGCTGCACAACTGCTGGGACACCATACCTGAGAAAAACTTCCACGTACTTGGAGCAAAGGGTATTTATAGCAAAACAGTTATCTCAGACAGAATCTTCTGTTGTGTTAACTTTCATTGCTCTTTGGTGGCCTCCAGCTGATAGGAGTGATCTGAAGTGTTATGCCATTAGAAGTAGTTCAGGAAACTTCCAAGATGAGAAGGCTCACTATCGAGCTTGCAAAATAGAAGGATATTTCAACAGTTTTCTGAGAACTCTTTTTTTTTTTTTCCCACCTGTGTAGCCTAGATAGCACAATCATCATTGTATCTGCAGATAAAGCAATTATGTATTTTAAGCTGGTCCTTAAAAATGCACCCAGCCCTGTACAAATACTTTTACTTTTTTCATATAATAACGATGCAAGACCTTTCCACTTGCCTCTTATCTTCCTATTGCAGATAGGGCAAGAGAGAAAGAAGCTGCCTGCCATGAACATGAACTCTGAATTTGGGTACGTGATCTGCAGGACAGAAACAGTTAATTCCTCTGAATGCATTTTTTTTTTGATAGAGACAGTTTTTGAAAACAGAATTTAATGAAATCCAGTGTCCTTTTCATAAAATATTCGAAGAAACACTTTTTTGATACCACTTGTCAATCAGTCCTTTGCTATTGTTCCTTCCTTTTTTTTTTTTTTTTTTTTTTTTACTTTTAATTGGCATCTGTCTGGAAGGATGCAAACAAATCCCAGGTTGGTATCTTACCAAGGACATTGTAGACCCATTCTCTTTCAATCCTTGAATTTCTCTGCTGATACAGATAAATAAATCACAAAGTCTATATTAATAGGTGCAAGGGGCAAAAACATGAGAAAAGCTTTGAGGATATGCAAGAATATTCTTGAGTATACTGTGAAGATATTTTTGAAATCGTATTTACCTTATTAATAATAAGTTGTCATAATATATTCAAGATTCTGCAAACTCTAAAAACATCAGGTTATTAATTTGCCTTTTCTCTATAATGTCAAGCTCAAAATAATCAGATGTTTAACCTCTGGACATTGATGTTCTCTTTCTGTTAAATAGTTATGGTATTGTTAGCAGTCTTCAATGATTTGGTAGAAATATTTTAGTTATATGCTTATTATGTTTCAAAATTCAGGCTTAAAAAATCAGTAGCAATCTTTCACACTTTGTCATTCATTTCCATTTCACTGTATCATGAAATACTAAGCTGGTTTTTTTTTTGTTTTTCTTGCTATTCCTGTAGACAGGTATACTGCATTTATGGTTTAATTATCTGGATTTTCTTTTACAGCATCATACCCAGTTAATCTCACATTATGATGCAGCTGGTTTTAGTTGGTATTTAAAGTCATTGATACACAACTAAAACAGGAGTTCATAAAGATTTAGCTTAAGTAAATCAAACAGGCCACTGTAAGAATTCGTGAAAATGTGAGCACGCCCATTGGCAGTACAAAGGTTTTCTCAGTACATTCTCTGTTAGGTAATTACAATGCACAAGAAAATAATTTTCTTACCAGACTGTGCAATGGTGCCTTTTGTAATGGCATTTTTTATCAATACCCATGTGAGATAGAGGATTCCTTTTAAACTCAAACATAACAGCCTACCAGATTAATAGACCATATTTATAAAATCATACCTCTCTGAATGCATTGTTTTGTTTTTTGTTTTGTTTTGTTTTGTTTTGTTTTGTTTTTTTAACACAGGAGATTGAACACTGGTATTGAACAGGTGTCTTTCTTCAGGATCTCTGTGCTGATATATAGTGCGCTGTGTTTGCTGTGATATTGATGTACAGGGATCCAGACAGAAGGATGGGATCAGCACACATAATGCCTGCACAATTTTACTGCAGTGCAAAGCTGCATATCACAGCATGGACAGACATTTTTCTGGAAGGTTGCTTGGAATGGCTGTAGCTCTTCTTGAGGGAGATGATGAGCATTAAGTCTTCAGAAGGTCTTTGGAGGTCTTTAGCACACATAAATACACACAATCAAGAACACAGAAAAACTTAAAATTTCATCAGGTTTAAGCATAGGCAAGAATAGATAACTAGATATCAATCTCTAGGTTGCTCAGGAGGGTCAAGAAAGTCAAAAATTCTGCAAGGAAAACTATCTTGAGAAAAGCAAATGGGGTAAAAAGTTTAAAAAATAAATAAATGAAATACTGGGTTTTAAAGCCAAAACTAGAGCACCTTTTTCTAACTGTAGCTCACATGTTTACTTCTTGACTCCAAGATGAACTTGAGACTAGTGTGCTCAAGGTGTCCCCAACAATTTCTGCTGAATTTTAGATTTATGCTAAAAAAATAAGCAGACAATTCCTTCATAGTTTGAGCAGGAAAACTTCTAGGTGTGACTGAGGTTAGTGTGTCTTGACTGAGGGCTTCTCTACACTTCAAAGCTATGTTGCTTTTCATTGTACCACTGTGAGTGCAGATATGCATTTCTTCCTCATGGGAATAATTGGCTACCAGCATAAACATGCCTTATGGCACTGCTGCTGTTCTTCTGTTGTAAGGAGAAAAAGGTGCAGAGTTAGGACATTTTTACACATTTTTAATTGAAAATTGGCTGTTGTATGGGTATAACCATGCAAGTTAACTACTTGTCCTCACAGTTGACTGAGGTGTACAGGCAAAAATAATCTGGTCTTGAATTGTAAAAGCCCAAAACAATGCCTCTATATGATGTGGGAAAGCAATAATAGACAGCCCTGTCATCTCACCAGGGAGCTTCAGCTCCACATCCTTTTTATGATAATTTCTAACAAGCTGTCTACTTGTTTTGGGGGGGGAGAAGGGAAATAAAAAATAATAATAATTAAAAAAATAATAGTTTTCTTTGAGGATTCAGGATAAATATTTGGGCTGCAGTGGAACACCACTGTCTCTGAAGGTCTCCAAGCAAAGTCCCAGTGAGACTAAAATGCTTTTAGCAAGACAACATATCTTTCATCATGGAAATACATATAGCTACATGCCTTTTCCACTGTTGTTAAGGAGAGCACTGCATAACTATCTAAAGGACAAAGTGGCCTTGGGATTTGATTGGTTGCAAACCATCACAAATATGAATCTGAATTAGTATTTAATTGCATCAAGCCACTGGCTGGCATGGCCTATCAGCAGGTTTGTTTTTATTTCATCAAGCTTCATATGTTAATGCTGATGACAGGCAGGGAGCAAAGTAAAAGGCACCAGAAACCAAAGCAAAGAGACCAGAGAACTGTAGTTATACAAAAGAAGATGAAGAAATATATTTGAGCAAAGAGGGGGAGAATAATGGTTAGGAGGAACAGCACAGAAAAGAAGGACACAAGGGAAGGTTGTGAGCAAACAAAATGGAAGATAACAGTGCAAGAAAAGCAAGACTGGCACTGAAATGAGGGAGAACATGAGGACAAGCCAGGTAGCATGAGAGCCTGTGAGGACCAAAAGAGCAGCTGAATTTCTTCCCAAATTCTGCAGCTGCCTTTTAATTAATAAATACATGGAATATGCCAAAGTAAAGCCCTGGATCACTGACTTTCACCTTCTGCGTAACAGGATCCCGTTGGTTAAACCTGTGTTAAGCCTGGCAGTTCACGTGGTTGACCTTTTCTCCCAGCCATTGACTAATCACTGCTCTTTGTAGCCAACATCTTCCTCCTTCAGCTGCCCACAGGCTTTCCTTTAGGAAAGTGTGGAACCAGTAAAGCAGCATTAGCAACAGAGAGCAATCCCTGAAGAAATATTATTAATGCTGTAGGAGAGGTGTTCTGGTTGATGGCTGACTTGCAGGAACACAAAGTCAGCCTGTGCTCTCCTCGTTTCTGTTAATGCCTCTTCATTTTCAAGTAAGAGCAATTTGGTTGGCCTTCTCTATTTCTCTGTTTAATATGTGTATTAAAATGTGCAGTACACCAGCACAAGAAGAGAATATCAACAAATCAGGTGCTGCTCCATCATAGTGCAGAACCAAGCCGTCTGTTTATTCGATCTCATTATTCTGATCACACCTTCATTCTGCACTGACAAATCAATTCTTCCCCTTAGTAGAGGCAAGTTTTAAAGATGCAAGTCCCTACTGAAGAGCAATCACTTATTCCTCCATCTTCTCTTGTGCACCTTGTCTGCACTTTTCTGAATTTGATTTCTTTGTCAAAATTTGTGAAGTTCTGTTATACAGGGCTAAGTCAAACTGTGATGTTTCAACTCCTTAGTGTTCCTCTTCTTTCAGTTTGCAAAGGATGAGGCTTTACCAAATAATGAGTTAAATTCTTTTGCCAACAGTTTAGAGTTACTCAAGCCCTTAGGTTCTCCTAAATCTTGGGATAAACACAAAGGTGGAGTTTCCTCTCATTTCAAGCTGAAACCACAGGAGACATCAGTCTGTATAATTTTCTTCAAAGTTGAACTATCCTGGACAATCATGAAAATAGAGGTGATTTGGATTGTTGTCTGACTTACAGAACTGTTTGATGGGACAGACTAAAACCCTGTAATTGCACAGCCTTGAACTCAAGATCTAAGTCTTAACTTCATACATAGGTTTCATTTTTCATTTCAGTGGAAAAACTTATATACACCCCCATTTACCCTAAACGTTTGGTAGATCATCTGTGAATGTAACCTCATGTGAAGTTTGTCTAAGATTTCTTAACATTTTTTTTTTTAGTTTATTTTTTGTTTTGTTGTTGTCTGTCCTAGAAATTAATTAAAAAATTTCAGATCATTACATCTGCTTGGTTAGGCCACATGACATATCTTTGCAAGAGTACTTACTTTTCCTACATCTGTAGAACCCCTGGTGACAAAACAGGCATCAAGAAATTTGTTGGATAGATTGCAGGGAAAAAAACTAGCTTTAAAAAGGCAAGTAAAATTAAACTTACGGCTCTGGGAAGAATGCCAATCTTTAGTATTAATAATAATTCAATTGTTTTTAATTTGCTTATAATTATATAAGTTGTTTTTTTCTTTATCATTGTTAATTAACAAATATTTAATTGATTTAGCAATTTACTAACATTCTTGATGATAACATTTTTAAAAGAAGATGCAGCATAGAGAATGCCTTTAAAGGATCTCAAAGGTTTTTGTCACATTGTAGTTACTGAATGCCTACATTCTACAGGGAAAAATAATAATAATAATAATAAAACAACAACAACAACAAAACTTTGTTTTTAGAGAACCTATGTCTTGGAAAATATACACAGGTTGATTACTGTATTTATCCTAGTAAGTCACAAGTGACATATTGAATTAAAAAGCCTATATATATACTTTAAAAAATAATAAAATAAAGTAAAATGTCCAAGAGACCCAGGTAGTTATAGCAGCAACCTAATCTAACAGTTTTATAATTTCAATAATTGTTGAGGTCAGAGAAACCATCAGCAGTTCCACCTTGACTTCGTCCTTAATGGGGGCAATGGAATTTCATTCATTCCCAGTTGGAGCTTTACAACTCCTGTGCAGACAATGGGACTTCCTGAGATGCACCAAGCACATTTAGAGATAGGGATCTCACCATACCTATCACAAGATCACAAGTGCACTTAAGTGTATAAGTGCATTCACTGTTAAGCATCTGTACATTTTTCTGGTGTGAACTTGTTTAGTTTTACCTTTCAATCCTTGGTTTGTGTCTTTCAATATTGTATAGAATGTTCTTCAGTGTCCGTCCCCTCCTTTTGGATTTATTTGTGCAACTAAATAATTTTTTCTCCTCACTGTCTTTCCCAGTGCATTCACTTTTCTTTGCTTACCTGGGACAGGGGAAGTTAGCTGATCAATTCCTTTATTGATTTCAGTCTGTTTCTCATCTTCTAGCACAACAATGTCTGGCAAATTCTGAAGACTTTATTTTTTTAGTGTTTTTCTTTTTCCAACATGGGAAAAACATTTTAGTTTCTCCCAGCACTGCTCTCTTCTTTACTAACAGCTGCTATTTAATTTTGAACTCCTGGACAATATCTCTATAAAGTTGAAACAAGACCCTTCATTGTGACACAGTCACAAACAAAAGTCTGTCATTTAAACAAAATTTATGGGTCACCTGCCTTGCTCTTATAACTGCTGATAACAAGCAGATGGAAAGGAGCTTGCTTTAGCCAACTTTTACCTTCAGCCCAAATGTTTCCCATTATTGTCTTGCTACTGATCCTATGTGAAAAGAATTCTTTTCTGGTATTTCTGTGTTAGAACCACAAGAGTCATGATTTAATAGACGTGCTTATAACACATTATATGTTACAGGCGTCTTTTCAAAGATTTCAAAGCCACATCTTGACAGTTTCATTTTTTTTTTAAGAGATGCCTTTAATAACCGTTTCTTGCTGACTTAAGGAATGAAGGAGGCAAGTGTAACTTCAAAGTGTTGGCAAAATAATATGAATTATCCAAATGTACTTGTAAAGTTGTTTCCAGTTACAGTAGTAGTAACTTGAGACTGATAGCTGATTTCCCCTTTCCCAACTGTTTCTAATTTAAATCAGTATCTATTCCATGCAACATTGCTACTCTAGAACAAACTAGTTTATTTATCTGCACTTTCTATTAAAAATAAAAAAAAAAGAAAGAAAAGAAACAATATGTAAAACTATTAATTAGGTTAGCAAGTAAGCATGATGCTTCCAGTTCTTTTATCTATCTAAAGACCTGAAAGACATAATTCACACAACTGAAATTGAAGACATTTATAAGAATTTGAATCAGAACGTCGAGAACTGTGTGTCTTCCCATACAGGGTTGAAAATCTACCGTTAACTTTTATATATGATCTATTGTAGACAGAGATGATCTTATTTCCTTCTAAGCAATATGTTAAAAAAAAAAAAAAAAAAAAGAGAAAGTAATAAAATATATTAATATTTAAATAGCTGATCTTACATTATTAATAGCATTGTAAGTGGCATTAATTAAGACCTTTATATACCTTTTCTTGTCCCCACTCTATGTTGCTGTCCAGGTTAATCATGTAACCTTACTATACCATTGGCCTTTGACCAGATGTGTAATTATTATTAATTATTAGTCTTACTGCTGGCACTGAGCCCCCCTAAAGTTTCCCCTTCAGTACGACTTTCAGAGTCGCAAAATTCTGAACTACTGCAGACCAGTCTGTGGATATCTTGCAGGTTGTTTGTTATTTTACCCCATTTTCTCCATTGGGTATTATTTTTTTTCCCTCATTGCACATTTTCCTACTGTTGACCCTTACCTATCCTGCTTCTTGTCTTACAACAGAAAAGGTAGATTTATAACACTGAGAAGGAAAGCTTTCTAGCTTTGAAGACGCTGAGGACCAGGCACAGCTTGTTGAGTTTCCATCACTATGAGAGCAAGTTAAACAAACATCTGTCAGGCATGACCTGCCTATAGTTAAGCCTGCCTTGGGGCAAGGGGATGGTCTAGGTGACCTCCCTTGAGCTTTTCTGGCCCTAAGTTTCTATGATCCAAAGGGGAATAAAGCAGACTGAGCTCACCCCAGTGCCTGACTATGACCTGGTTTGTCCCATTCATGTGCTCGTCTGCCTTGCACTGCTATGGAAGCCCAGAGACCATGCCAACACTACCTAAAATACAGCATATAGCTGTCTGCTGCTTCTGGTCCCTAGAAGTATATTTGTCTTGACAGGAAAAAAAAAAAAAAAAAAAAAAAAAAAAAGACGAAACAATGATTTTGAGTGATCTTCTGAGATGTTTTAACAGTTTTTTTCTCTTGTGTATCTACAGTAGAGTTTATAAAAAACAGTCAGTTTGCTGGCATGCACACCAGTGGGATATAAACAGAAACACACCAATCTCTGTTGCAAATACTCTAAAAGATGTATTCCTTTAATTGTGAAAGATGTGCGTAATCCTATGCACAAAAGAGGACAATATGATATATCAAGGCTTATTTGTTAGTGCTTTTGGCTGCGAAATATTTTTGTTGTTCAAACTAGTTTTCCTCTTCCTTTTCCAACACCTGATTCCATTAAGTGACAATTGTGTGTTCCCCAGTCTTTACAGACTCTGTGAGAAGGCATAGCCCTGATAAGTAATGAAAATAAAATCTCTCCAGATTCTCTACTGCAAGGTGATATTTGCATTATTTACCTCTTTTGCTGCTTTCATCCTCTGCCCTACAAGAAAGCTTAATAAAGATACCAAAGGGGAGGCAAAGCTCAGCTCCCCATCCCTGATATCTCACAAGAGAGGCAGGTGTTGCATTATGCAAGGGGAGTGTGTTCCTTGGTAATATTATCCTGGGAATTATCTTAGAGAGATTGACCTGTGAATAATAGCCAAGCCTCAGGGTTAGCCTAGCAGTAATTATCTGCTAGACGTTTTCACTAGCCGTATCCTTTCAGGTCAAGAGGCAAACATGAGGACTCACATCCATGCTTCACGGCAAATTATCATTCAATTACATTGACTTTCGAACCTCACCAAATGCAAATTGAATTTTCCTTCTTATATGATACTTATTTGTATGAGAAATTCCAGAGAATTTAAAACGTAGGATACATAAGCAATCCCATGGGAACTGTATGCAGACTCAGGGACTATAATAAAATACTTTAGAAGTTTTCCATCTAAGCAGGTTGGGAGGGATCTGGGGCTCACAGATAAAGACTGTCTTCATTGCAACCTGAGGTATTTGGTTAACCGTTTCTCAACAAGACAACTCAAGAGAGAGGAGTGACGTCCCAGTGTAAACATCTTTTTGCATGGAGATGAGGTATAAGGACCACAAGACAGTCATGTTGCAGCAACTTATGTGCTGTATGAGCTCAAAGCCATCCTGAGAGACAGTCCTCATCTGGGGTTCATCTGGGAGCCAGTTGTAGTAGCTTTTCTCCATCAGTAGTTTTTCTCCTTCTGTTGAGGATGGTTAGCTCATTAAAGATGTCTGCAAAGTCTAAAGTTAAATAAGAATTGAGTCTTATCCCACTTGTGGAGTAATTCATAGTCAGTGTCTCCATGCGTACCCCTGGACCGAGCTCAGTATTTACTGGAACTTGCTAGGTTAAACCCTATTTGTGAGTCAACTACTGGAGACAGAGCCCTGGTGTGGTGAGGTGCCATAGCTCAGTAAGCTGGAAATGTGTATGCATGACTCGGAGACAACAGATTTAGTACAGAGCAAGAACTCATGGTACCTTTTTTTGCTGTGAGAGAAAACATTTTGAGTCTTACAGTTACACGGGCAATAAAAAAGCACACCTGGCTAACAGCTTTGTGGTCATCAGTGTGAAAACATCAAAATGAACCCTTAAAGGGACATAATCCACTTCAAATCATAATTTGTATGTATCTTTCTGAACCTTATTTATTGCAGAAATGCCTTAGACCATGGAGAGGGAAGTCATTTGAAAATGCACTTGACTTGTTGTTAGTTATTGATATTCTGTGTTTGATTTTGATTTTGCATGTGGCTTAGCCTGCATGGGGAAAAATCAATAAAATCTGTTTCAGTTTTGTTCATAGTCTGTTTCTCCCTCTGGCTGCCCAAACAGTGGTGGTTAGATTTCAGGGTCTATTCTGGGACATAAATGCCTGAAAACAGAAGGTTTTAATTTTTTTTATTTATTTTTTATTTTTTTCATCCTGGATTTTATAGAAGTGTTGCTTTGAGGTAGCATGAATAGGGTTTCTTAGCAAAAATGCAAGTTTTATTTGGAAAAGAAGATGACAATGTATACAGAAAAACAGTCTGGATTAGGTGTGTCTGATCAAATGTAAATATTCACAACAGCAGAGGCAGTCACCACAGGCTGTTTTGTTTTGTTTTGTTTTGTTTTTTGTTTGTTTGTTTGTTTGTGTTTGTTTTTGTTTTTGTTTTGTTTTGTTTCGTTTTTTAGTCAGTGGGGAAAAACAAGCACATCTAGGGTACGATATTTTCATTATTTTCATTCTAAAAGAGACACCTAAAATAAGGACACATAATAATATGTGCCCTGAAAATGTCTGCTTCACTCTGGGGATTAGAAAAAGAGCCCAGGGTAAGTTTGGATAGACTCCAGAGAGGACTGAAGTTTATGTTACGTGTTCTGTTATTGTCTGCATTGATCTCACTCCATCACTCCTGCTGGGATTTCTCCACCATGCAGCTCCATTCCTGGGGAGAAATCAAGGCTGCAGAGTAGTTTATTAAATACCATGCTACAAAATCATGGCCTGCAAAGGTGAAAAACCTCAATGAGAAGGAAAGAGGTCATCCCATTCTACACAGCCTTTAAACTGGTTCTGAGATCACTCAACAGGGAGGAGGTTAACTCCTGCACTGGCAGAGACCATTCCTCACCTCTGCTTGTGGAACTGTGTTTTGAACCTAGATCTAGTTCTTTTGCAGAAGTTAGGTTTGTTTGCTACTGCAGAAAAGAGTAGTGAACAAGGGGATGCACCGTCATCTGTGTCTTGGAAGGAGAGGTCATAGATACTCAAATTGAGGAGGGCTGAATGAATCTCAACTTAGATCAACCAAATAAATTCAGTTCTTAAGCCATGAATGTGGGCAGAGCCTAAGTGACATTCCCTCTTTTGTTACATCCTCTGCTGTCTTTCTGGAGACAACTGGGATTCTGTTAATTCTGTGCATGAACTTGAAAGGTAACAAATAAAAAATATCACTATAGTTTTAGTGAACTTTTATACAGAAAACACAGGTTCTGCTGCACTGGGAAATTCCTAGGAGGTTGCAAGGGAGTAAAAGTTAAAAATTATTGCTGCAGAGGAAGTATAATGAGACTAGTCTCTTACTGTAAATTCATCCTTTCTTTGCCAAAAGGTACATAGGATGAATTTACACTGAGTCTGTGTGAGCCTTAATTCATTGCTGCTGTTGATGGTATGTCCAGATCTTATGGTAAAATGGCCACATAAATAGATCTGGGTAAAATATTTCAGTGGTTTGTTTCCTGTATAATGTGGTGTGATGCCCACATATTTAAGCAGCTTTCTGCCCCAGAGAAGCAAAAATGAAAATTATAAAAACATTGACATAAAAGATTTCAGTGGCATGGTAGAAACTGTTAGTTTAAGCCTGTTGGCCTAAAGAAATAAAAATGTAGAAAATGTAGAACAAAGGAAAACTTCAACCTCCACAAAGGAAAACATGATATGTCGGTCCAAGCAAAATGTTTCAGTTGATCCTACTTT